>NC_073636.1:80375625-80713750 GCF_029407905.1 Bubalus kerabau | reverse complement strand
CCTGTTATTAATGGAACCCTTCTGTCTCTGCCACATTCATAAGTTTTTCTGAATTGTGCCAAGCAACGTGGATCTCTCTTCTTCCTGATCATGAGTCATCCTTGTTGATAATATTAAACCAGTGAGGCACTTTATTTCTAAGGTCTTGCTTCCTTTGCTTGTAGGTTTTGTGTTTCTCTCCTGCATATAATCCTGTCCTTCCCAAAGGGTTAGTTAAAGCTTCTCTTGGACAGAAAGGGTGAGTTCCTGGATCCACCTCCCCCTCACAGCCAATCGGCCACTAAGTTGACTGTTTCCCCTGCTTGCTCCTCCCACCTTCTCTCACTGAAATCCCTGCTGATCTCCTTGCTTTCAGATTCACTCCTCTAGGATCAGTCCTCCACACAGATGCCCAGCCATTCTAGAATGCCAGTCGGATCATGACCTTTCTTCCTGTTTGAAACACTTTGACTGCTCTCGGTGGTAGTGGAGCACAGCCCAGCGTCCTTAACACATCATGCAAGACCTGGCCCCGCGTCCCACCTGAGTTCACCTGAAATCACTTGGAGGTCTTTCATACCCTATGACTGCAAACTCCAAACCCTTAGCCTGGTGTGCCCACCCCTTTGTCTGACACGTTCCCGTGCATCCTTCTAAAACCAGCACAGATAATTCCTGCTCTCTGAAACTTTCTATAGTCCTTCGCTCCCCAAACAGGGACTGCTGGTTGCCCCCCCTAATACCTGTCCTCTATTAGAGCACTTACCATATCTTCTACAACCTCTTGTGACATGTCAGCTTCCCACGCTAGGTGATGAGTTCATTTCTGTGCCCCCAGATTGAGACAGGCTCTGTCCTTGGTGGATAATAAATACTTGGTGACGGATCAGTGAGTTCTCTTCTAGAACCTACTTCCTAGCACATTCATGGAAATACATCTCAATAGGTGTTTAGCAAAATAAATTGAAGCTTCTTTACTCTCAGTAGGGTGCATCTGTTGGCTTCGTCTGTCCCACATCTATTCCTCATCATCCTGGTGCTAGAATGATGAATTTTTTAGGAAACTTTCTCCCATGGTCTCTGCCACCTCTCCCTTGTCTTCCCAGCTCACGAAAGCTGACTATCAAATTGTTAGCAACCTGTGAAGTCATTTGAGATTGTGCAGGTAAGTTTGAAATCAGCCACAGTGGGAATGTTTGCACATAGAAATGTAATATATTCAGAAAGATTAAAACTAACACATCTAAAGGGATTCCATAGATATCATTACTTAAAGTGAGTTGCTCAGACTCTTTGCGACCCCATGGCCTATACAGTCCATGGAATTTTCCAGGCCAGAATACTGGAATGGGTTGCCATGCCCTCCTCCAGGGGATCTTCCCAACCCAGGGATCAAACCCAGGTCTCCCGCATTGCAGGCAGATTCTTAACCAGCTGGGACACCAGGGAAGTCCATTATCTTAGGATGAAGCTAAAACAGGTTTGTGTTTTTTTTTTTTTTTTTTTTTTTTTTCAAATTTGTCCATTTCAAGGAAAACATTCAATAAATATACCCATCAGCATTCTTGACTCCAAGCAACAGAAACCAAGGTTGGTTAACTTAGCAGAAGTTTTATTTGTTGGCAGGAAATCAGGAAGTCCCCCCAAAGACAAGAAGGCTGGAAAAATGAGTAGGAACCAAGTTATGTCAGAGGAACCACTTCAAGGTCACTCCAGAGGAATTTTAACTCTTGTTGAGACACTAGTCTCCAAGTGCCATGGTCACTGCTGCTACAGGACATTTCTGCCATTGGGCTCACAACACTGTCCCAATGCCTTTGCCACCAATCCTCACTAAGGGACCTGCTTGTATAGCCCCAAGGTTTAAGTGCAACAAGATATGTTATGAGCCAAGCCAAGACACCCTGTACCACAGGCATCCCCACATTAGTGGGGAGAGGGAAGGAGTACTTGCTGCTGCTGCTAAGTCACTTCAGTCGTGTCCGACTCTGTGTGACCCCATAGACTGCAGCCCACCAGGCTCCCCCGTCCCTGGGATTCTCCAGGCAAGAACACTGGAGCGGGTTGCCATTTCCTTCTCCAACGCATGTACATGAAAAGTGAAAGTGAAGTCACTCAGTGGTGTCCTACTCTTAGTGACCCCATCAACTGCAGCCTACCAGGTTCCTCCGTCCATGGGATTTTCCAGGCAAGAGTACTGGAGTGGGGTGCCATTGCCTTCTCCTATAGGGGGTCTCAAATGTGGCTGCTCCTTGGAGCCATCCAAGGAGCTTTACAATATGCTGCTGCCTGATCCCACCCCCAAGGTTCAGACTGCATTGGTCTGGAATATACCGTGGACATTCGAGCTTTTAAAGCTATCTAGGAGGTTTGATTGTGCAGTCTAGGTTGAAAAACACTAGGCTAGGCCGCGCAACTTTCATAGTGGGCAATTTTCTTCACTGAAAGGAGAATCGGCCTTATCGGAGCCTCTTGCCTACATTCTGCAATTGATTTCCTTGCTCTCCTTATATGCTCTCGTGCTAATGCTGTTTTCAGCTCTTTCAATTATGCGATTTCCTTATCTTTGTACTATTGAGAATACCTTACAAGATTTCTTAAACAGTAACTAAATTTATCTGCCTGTCATTTTGTTTTCATTATCCATGATAGCAATCTCTCGCATAGCTGATGAGAACATATCAAGTGATTGGTTTTAAACAAACAAACAGAAATCCACAGAGTCAACATTTATCCCAAGGTGTATAGGATATGTGTTGCTTCGGTGGCTTTGGCGTGCTCTGCATCTGATTCAGGCGTTCACTCCGGCCCACAAAGACTTCTCCCCTGAGCCCGTGGTTGGTTGTTCTTATCTACTGCTCCCCTCTTATCACAAAGACTGGTGTGCTGTTTTCTGGAGTGTGTTGCTGTGGCCCAAGTTTTGCTCCATAATGAAAGCAATAATTCTGAAAACATGCCGAAGGAATAAAGACTCGTGGTAATTGTCAGAAGTTCATCATTTTGAACAGAAATTGCTCATCATGGTTGACAGTTGATGGCTTTTAGCTGTAGAATGCCTGTAAAAATAACAAGAATTTTAGCAACCTAACTTCTGTCTTGCTTTCAGATGAGCTTATCGACAAAGGTGTGGATCCATGGAACACATGAGGAGATCAAACTCAAAGCCATGTTGAACTGCAGCTATGACTCTCCGTGGTTACCCACTTGGCTATCTGGGTACAGTGTTCATGCATTTCTATTTGCCACCACCTGCCCCAGAGTTAAACTCAGATGATGCAACGGGCCAGTCCTCTGTGATTCCTCTAACCCAGAATTTCTCCCCTCAGAATTCCCGATGTCTTGAGCAGATGTGTATTTAGCACGGCAGGCGCCATAGGCACTGAAGGACGTTTAGCTGCGTCCCTGCTCGCTCTCGGTCCACAAAAAGAGACAGCACATGTCTCTCCCGGAGCTGTGCAGACCAGAACTGCTCCAGCCATTGCCAAGTGTGCCCTGGGTAGGGGCAAAATCACTGTCAGTTGAAAACCACTGTTCTAATCCTTGCTGAATACCCTTGATGCCATCCCAATGGAATCAGAATCTTTGGGCATGGACCCCAGGTGCCAGCATTGGAAAAGCTACCCAGTGCTTTTAAACCATAGCCCAGGTTGAGAATTTCCATCCTAAGCAACTGGTCTAATATTGCTATAGAGCTTCCTAAAGTCCTTCTCAAATATTTTTATAATCGGGCCCTCCACTTAGCAACACATGAGCAACTACTATGTAGAAACAATATTAGCTGTAATGTCAAGTACCATCTCATGGAATTTGCAATTTAATGAGGTCATGAGAGTGCGAGGGAAATAAATTGTTTTTCATGTGTGAGTACATATGGAAAAATACCTAGAAAGAAGACCTAAAAGGAACGAGAGAAATGAGTGCTGATCTATGGAAGAAGGGCAGGGGAGTTAATAGACAGGTGGGACCCAGGAAGCTCATCGGGGGTGAAGAGCCACACGACCTCTGAGAGGACAGGAAAGGGGTAGGGCACTGTGATGTTTTGAAGAGCCTGGTATATTTTTTAATGAAGAGGGTTATGAAGACTACAGTATATGTTAAGCACTGATCTTTTTTTAAATACCAGCTTGATTATAACACACACACCATAAAATTCACCATTTCAAAGTGTACAATCCAGTGATTTTTAGTATATACACAGAATTATGCAATTGACACCACTATCACATTTCAAAATATCTTCATTACCTTAAAAACAAACCCCATACTCATTAGTAGTCACTCTCCATTCACTGCAACCACCCCAGCCCCTGGCAACCGATAATCTACTTTCCGTCTCTATAGATTTGCCAATTCTGGACATTCCATATCAACAGATTCATGTAATATATGGCCACTTGTGTCTAGCTACCTAGACAGCATCTGAAAACAAAGCAAAGCAAAATGAAAGGGAAAACAAAATCTTCCTCCCAAGAGGCGATTTAGCCTAGAGCCCAAGAGATAGGCTTTGGCACCAGACAAAATTTCAAATTAAATCAAGTCCTCCCTCTAGCTGTTTGATCTCAAGCAGACACCGTTGGTCGACCACCCAACTCCCTTCTCAATGTCCAACTCTCACCATAGAGACTGGAAAGTCTAAGTAGCATTGTCCCAAGTCCTCCAGTTTTGCCAAAAAGGAGACAATGGAAAGTCTCAGATAGCTCCTAGGAAGGATATTTCCTTCCAGGATTAGAGAGAGACGTACCAGAAGAAAACATCGTGTCATTTGTCCTCCACTCCTTCCTTCCTTCGAAGGATGTGTGAAGGCAGGAATCTCGGACACACGGCTGCCATATTGTGACCATGAGGGAAAGGCTAAGAAGATTCAGAAATGCCAGCCCAGATTCTGATTCTGTTGCTCCAGATCCAATAGCAGCAACTGTGTTCTCAGTGATTAGTTATGCCTGAAAAATAAGCCCTTGTATGTCTAAGCTTCTGTTACTTGGGTTTTGGTTACTGGGAGTATCAAATTCCTGCAGCAGAAAGTTACTTCACTTCTATGCACAAGTTCACACACTGGGGAAGAGCTCCCTCGCCTGTATCTCAAGAATCCACTACTATTTGTTGAAAATTGGTTTCCTTTTGGGAGTGTGTCTTCTTTGGGGAGGCTCATGGGATTTGCATCCTGTTCTTTTGCTAAGATATGAGCCTGTTAGTCAACCTACACTAATCAGAAACCCCTCCCTGAAATTTGATTTTTGAGATGGAAAGTTAACCAGAATTCATTCTTCCCAGTGGAAAGCACAATGACTAATGAGCCTGTTCCCACCACAGGGCTGATCCTATATTTATCCGTGCATACCTTCATCCATTCATTCTAAAAAAAATGTTTATTGAGCACCTAAGATGTGGCTTCTCCGGTGGCTCAGCTGGTAAAGAACCTACCTGCCAATGCAAGCGATGCAAGAGACATGGGTTTGATCCCTGAGTCAGAAAGATCTCCTGAAGGAGGAAATGGCAACCCACTCCAGTATTCTTGCCTGGAAAATCCCATGGACAGAGAAGCCTGGCACGCTGCAGTCCCTGGGGTCTCAAAAGAGTTGGATACGACAGAGTACACACACACGCAGTTTAATAGGTGCCAGTGTAAGGACATGGAATTGAAAAAAAGAGACAAATATAAGTTGTTTATATCCTAAGTAGCTGGTGAAAAGTGAAGTTGCTCAGTCGTGTCCAACTCTTTTTGACCCCATGGACTGTATCCAACCAGGCTACTCCATCCATGGAATTTTCCAGGCAAGAGTACTGGAGTGGGTTGCCATTTCCTTCTCTAGGGGATCTTCCTGACCCACGGATCAAACCCGGGTCTCCCACATTGCAGGCAGATGCTATACCGTCTGAGCCACCAGGGAAGCCCCAAGTAGTTTATATCCTAGGACTATAAACATCTGTGTCTTATATAACACCAAGTGGTGATGAGGCTATGAAGAAAAAGTAGACTGAAGGGGATAGACTGTGAGAGAGATGGGGAAAGGTGACTTCTATTTTAGAGGGTGATCAGAGAAGGCCTCACTAAGGAAGCTATGTTTGAACAGAGAAGCTCTGGCAAAAGTGTTCCTGGCGGAAGATAGAGCAAGTGCAAAGGCCCTGAGGCAGGAGCCTGCTGACTATATCTGAGAAACAGAAAGGAGGAAGTCAGTGTGGCTGGAGCAGAAGGATGGAATGGAAATGTGATTGATGAGCAGGCAGGGGAAGAGGCAGGACCCAGATCAGATTGGATCAAGCCACTCACCAAAACATGAGCAAACCATTTCAGCTTAATCCCTCTGGCTGCTGGATGTCGTAGCCTGAGAGGGGAAGGCAGGGAGGGCCAGCAAGGAGGTGACGGCAGTGTTTCCGGTGAGAAATGATGATGCCTAGGATCCAGTACTCTTGTCTGGAAAATCGCATGGACGGAGAAGCCTAGTGGGCTGCAGTCCATGGGGTCTCGAAGAGTCAGACACGACTGAGCGACTTCACTTTCACTTTTCACTTTCTTGCATTGGAGAAGGAAATGGCAACCCACTCCAGTGTTCTTGCCTGGAGAATCCCAGGGACGGCGGAGCCTGGTGGGCTGCGGTCTATGGGGTCGCACAGAGTCAGACACGACTGAAGCGACTTAGCAGTAGCAGCAGCAGCAGGATCAAGGTTGTACCCGTGGGGTGAATGGGAAGTAATCAGATACCATGCATATTTAGAAGGTAGAGCTAACCAGGTTTACCAAACACCTGGATGTGAAGCGTGAGAAAAATGGGAGAGTCAAGGACTAGTCCACCCTGATGGGCTGAGGAGCCATTTGCTGAGGGGGAGGACCACAGGAAGGACCAGATTTTTGGTAGACAGGGTGCTGACAGACATCACGATGGTGGTCATTATTGTGGGCCTCGGGGCTTCCCCGTGGAAAGTCTAGTCCCTCCGCTTTCCCACCATTCAGAGCTCCCAGCATCCTTCCAGTAATTTGGCTGAAACTAAGCAGAGTTCGTTTCTATTATTTGACACCAAACCCCTTCACTGATACAAGGGGCTCCCTTGGCCCTTGAGTGTCAGCACAGGAAACTAAACCCCGTTCTGACTGTGGGAACATGTGTTCTGAGCAACAACTAACAAATTCACAAATGAACTTTCGGACGCCACCCACTTCTCAGCAGGAGGCTGACTTTTCCTCTCCCGGTGTCTCTCCTCAGAGAGACAGCTTCTGCCAGTACAAGGTGGGGAAGTGTCAAATACTATTAAAACCTGATTGCTAATTCAAATGCGATTGTGCTTGATATGCTTGTCGTGTAAAAGTGCGCAATGTAGCTTCATAAAATTGATAGAACTCCCTTTGAAGATATTTTTGTCACAGAGGCACTCAATAAAACTGTTTCCATGAGGCTCCTCTGCCTCTTCAGTATTTTGCTAGTGACACGTGAGTGAACTAGTCCAGAACCTAGCGAAGCATGTTTCCCAAAGAATGTTAGAGGAGAAGGAGGAGTGCTCAGATCCTTCCTTTTATTTCTTGTCGTTAGGAAGTTCTCTCCCAACTGCCTGACGATACGGTTCATCTGGTCACTGGGAAACCAAATCAAAGCTGTTTTGCTTCAGAATCAGACGCGATGAATAAATAACCCACAGAGGTTGCTGTCACTAACTCAAAAATAGCTAATTATAAATACCAAGTCCAAAAATTAATCTGTTCAAGGAAATGTTTCTTTTCTTCCTGCCAACATCCAACAAGCGTTTTCAGCCTGGGACCCAAGAGAACCACAGATTCCCATTCACTAGCAAGATGGTGGAACTTGACTCCCGTCTTTGTTTTTCATTTGTTTGTTTTCCCATCTAATGTTTTAAGTTGATACACTGTAGTTTCCTTCTTACTCGATTCAAAATTTTTTCTTTTTTTTTTCCACGTGACGTGTGTGATCTTAGTTCCCAGACCAGGGATGGAACATGCACCCCCTGCAGTGGAAGCATGGATCTTAACCACTAGACCACCAGGGAAATCCTGACTCCCATACTTGGATGCAGCCAGCATGGAACAGAAGTAGGTAAGTGACTTCTTAGTGGTAAAGCTGACCAACTTTGGAGGGACACTGACTTGAGTTCAAAGCTGGGTGGTCTTGGGAAAATTCTGTCATCCTGGATGCTCGGTTCCACATCTGTAAAATGGGGCTGGTATACTACCACTGCAGTGAGAGGTGGTACTCTTTTAAGTGTAAGTGACAGAAAATCCTATTCAAATGGGTTGAAGAAAAAGGAGATTAACTCAAATATTTGAAAATATTGAAACTAGAGCTGGCTTCTACCCCAGTCACTTTGGGGAGCTCAGGACCTGGTAACCCTGTGTCTTGGCTTTGCCCTCCACTGTATCAGCTTCACATTCAGGCTGACCAGTTCCAAATGGGGACAGGATGGTGGCCGGGAGCTCCTGGCTTTTGTATTTTTCTAATGAAAACTAGAACAGCCCTCTCCAGCCATTTGAACACTGGCCCAGTGTCATGTGTCCATCCCTAAGCCTATCTCTGAACCAGTGATGCTCTGCTCATCCGGAAACCTGCGATGGAGCCATAAAGGTGTCGGTGCTGCTCAGAACACAGGGACACGTGGGGAAGACGCTGTTCCCAGAGGGAAAGTGAGTGCTGCTGCCAGGACACGGAAGAACTCAGGCCGTGAACCCGAAACCTGGTAAACGTGCAGCCTAGATCCTGTCAGGGTAGATGTTTCAGATGCAGTTTATTAAAATGAAAGCTAAAAAAAAAAAAAGACAAGACTGGAAAACAGGAAGTGATTGGTGCACAGCAGCACACAACGGCTGGCACCAGTATCTACTTTATTAGGCCCGTCCAGAGCGTTCAATAAGAAAACACTGGGCTAACGCCGGTGTCAGTTAAGAATTACTTTGGTTCGGGGGTGATGAAGATGTTTTGAAACTAGACAGAGGTGGTCGTTGCACAACATTGTGAATGTGCTAAATTTCCCTGAATTGAATTCACTTTAAAGTGGTTATATGGATTTCACCTCAGTATTTTAAAAGAATACTTTGGGCTGCAAATAAGAGAAAGCCCTAAGCTACTGACCTTAAAAAGTAGAGATTTCTTCATCTCATACAACAGGAAGTCCAGAGGTTTATAGACCAGAGCTGGTCAACCAAGCCCTCAGGCCTTCCTTCTTTCTGCTTCATCACTCTTGGCATAAGGCAGTGATCCCCATGGTCACAAGGCGACTGCTTCTGCTCCAGGCCTCACATCTGTATTCCAGGTGAGAAGAATAAAAATGGCAGAGGGACAAAAGGGGGAAGGTCGGAAAGAAAACTGAAGTTTAACAGAAAGGCCGGTTTAGTCTTCCCCACGAGAACTGTGCTAGTGTCCGCCCCTGGTGGCGCGGGAGGTGGGAGAACAGCGCGTTTGTTTATGTGGACACCCTGAGCGCCGAGGCAGAGTCGGAGTCTGCTGACAAGGAAGAAACAAGAACAGAGGTTAGAGAGACAACGAAGATTGCCTTCCAGTGCCCACAACGAAGTAGGGCTTCCACAGATGTCAGTGGACACAAAAGGAGCAGGGTGTGGTGCTGAAATTCTGAAGACAAAAGACACAGTCCTCTGTGCCATCACCTCTGAAAGCTACTGATTTCTAAGTGTGAGATTAATTAGGCTTATTTTTGGTATTAAATACAAGTTGATTGAATAGGAGAGCAATGAAAAGGTAAGCAAAAGAGACCAATAATCCTCTTAGACCAATCATTTGCCTTTTTTCTTGTCTTTTCTTTTTTTCGTTTTCATTTGAATGAACTGCATGCATCTGAAACAGCTACCCTAACAGAATCTGGGATGCAAGTTTACCAGATTCCAGGTTCACTGCCTTCACATCCCCCGCAAAGAATCTCTCTGTAAAAGCTTGATTTTTGAATCCCGGTACCTCTGTGTGTCTTGTGTTCACGCAGGACGTTAATGTACTGAGGATGACTTCTCTTTCGAGGTACAATGAAAACATGAGAAATGGTTTTAATAAAGAGGGTTTGAGAGAGGTCTCGGGGGGAGCAGAGGAGGGACTTGGTTTACATCTGCACACTGAAAGGGCAGCAGAGGGCTTCTCCCGGGGTCCAGTGGTGGGCAGTCCGCCTGCCAACGCAGGTGACACGGGCTCGGCCCCTGGTCCAGGGATACCCCACGTGCCTCAGGGCAGCTCAACCCGTGCGCCACAGCTTCTGAAGCCCACGCACCTGGAGCCCATGCTCTGCAACAAGAGAAGCCCCTGCAACGAGAAGCCCGCACACGGCAAGGAGGAGCAGCTCCCTCCCCGCCCCCGCCCCCCACCGCAACCAGAGAAAGCCTGCAGCAGCGAAGACCCAGTGCCGCGGAAGAAAAAGACAGCAGAGAACACACGCAGAACCCATCACTGCTCTCATCGTGGAATCTGTGTCGCTGGATTGTCAATGTTTAGCTAACTATAAAAGACACTTGCTGTTGTATGACTAAATGTCATTTACATACCGTAAGCATTACACTCCGTTTGAACAGAAACTTCATTCTCTAATGAAATATGTTTCAGTTTTTTTCCTCGTGAAAAATAATTATTGTGCATTTTTGAAAGTCCAATAATAACAACTGAAGATTCCCTCCCAGCCCCAACCCACAGGGAAAAATCCTGATCAAACATCCATCTCAGGCTCATTTTTATACCTATTTCCACCAACATACACACATTCTTAAAAAACAGAAATGGAATCCTATGGTGCTATTGAGCCAGGAACGTTTATTCTCGTGTCTCGCGTTTCCCTGGAGAGAGACCACGGGCACGTGACACGCGTGCTCCCGCCCCAGAGAAGTGAGTTACTTGATTGACGGGCGATAGCCATTGGTCCACATGGCTCAGGTGGGCGGGCTAACAGTAAAAAGCTAATTTAGAACCTGCTGCTTGGAAAATCCCATGGATGGAGGAGCCTGGTAGGCTGCAGTCCATGGGGTCGCGAAGAGTCGGACACGACTGAGCGACTTCACGTTCACTTTTCACTTTCATGCATTGGAGAAGGAAATGGCATCCCACTCCAGTGTTCTTGCCTGGAGAATCCCAGGGACAGCGGAGCCTGGTGGGCTGCGGTCTATGGGGTCGCACAGAGTCAGACACGACTGAAGCGACTTAGCAGCAGCAGCAGCCATTCTTCTCTATCCCAGAACCATGTAACCTGAGGCAGCAACCTTTGACAAGTGTAACTTTTCCCTGGGTAAACTGCCCAGGTGGACATACTGCTCAAAACAATCCTCAAAAAAAAAAAAAAATTTTTTTTTCATCAGAAGTAAAGCTGACATTTTTATATCTCCATCTATCTGAAAGTCCTCTGGACTCATCTAATTATTTTCCTAAGTAAACTCCTAGACATGAAACTGCTGGATCAAGACACATAGACATATAAAGTTAGTTAGCTAGTTATCGCTAACTTCCTTCTGGAAGGATCTCTGGAATATGATTGAACCACAAATGTCTTATTTTTCACATCTTTATCAGCACTGAACATTTTAAAAAAACCTTTCCCATTTCTCTGAAATAAAAATAATGTGTGATTTTACTTGCAGTTCTGCTATTACTGAGACTATTATGATTTTTCATGTGCTTAATATATTCTTTTTGAATTGTCTGAGAAATTAAGTTTTATTATTATAAAGCCAATGTCCTACTAAACCCTTGTTCAATGTTAAAGTGTTAGTCATTCAGTCGTGTCTGACTCTTTGCAACCCCTTGGACTGTAGCCCACCAGGCTCCTCTGTCCATGGGATTCTCCAGGCAAGAAGACTGCAGTGGGTGGCCATTTCCTTCTCCAGGGGATCTTCCTGACCCAGGGATGGAACCCAGGTCATTGCAGGCGGGTTCTTCACCGTCTGAGCCACCATGTGAACACATCACAAGGGCCTCACGCAGCCTCCTCTCTCACCACTCCTCAAATGCAGCCATCCCAAGGTCAGGACTCGGAGTTGCAACAGAAACCATCTCTGGCTGTCTTGAGTGGAAAAGGATAGTTTATAGTGAGAGAATCTCCATGAGGGACTGAGAAGCGGGCTGGAGGCAGCCCAGCCAGGAAGCTCGCCTGCGGTGGCCATGCAGACCTGCTCGGGGACAGACGTCCCCTGCAGCCTCAGCCCCTGAAGCCGGCCCCCCTGCTTGGCCCTGCGGTGGGCTCTGGACAGCACCCAAACGCCCCTGCAGCTGCTGCCTCCAGAACCTGGACGGGGCTCCCCTCCACTCACAGGAGTGCACTCCACGGGGCGCCTGCAGGAATCTCAGGGTCCGCAGTGGGTGTCTGAGTTTTGCTGTATGAGAGCTGCCGGGGAGGCTGGGACGGTGAGCCTTCTAATGACAGACGATGGGCGCTCACGTGTGGCGAATCTCCCATGCCTGGGGAGGATGCAAAAAGGGCTTGTGCTGCCAAAGAAATAGCAAGGGCCCAGCACAGTTCTGGAGGACCAGATCTATGTGTTACAGTGCCTTGGGACCTTCAGAAGCTTCCATCCAAGTCAGGCAGCCCAGAGTCCCTGCCCATCCCCCAGTATCCCTATTATCCCATTGTCCCTCCCTCTAGGGTGCGCCCTCTTTCTTCAGCCTATCAAAGCCCTGCTGATCCAGGCTGCACTCCAATAAAAATTATGCTTAAAATATATTGCAGGATCTGAAGTTTCAAACAGTCTCTAAAAAGAAAAAAAAAATCAACTTGTCCTCTGCTTCTTTGTTGCTACATTTAGAAGACACTTGGAGTGAGAGACATTCTTCTAAGAAAGAGAACTTTCTCCAGGATGGAAGACAGATCCCCTAAAACACACACCCTAAAACAGAGATTCCCGTCTTCCTAATACTTATATTATTTTTTTAAGTTTGCTTAATGAACAAATAGAAACTTATTCCTTAACCTGGAAAGCCTGGAATCCGCCCGGCTATCCCTTAGCACCGTTCTGGCACGAGAATGTCGGAGCTCTGGGCAGAAAAATCACCTCACAGTGTTGATTGACATCTCAACAAGCGTAGAAAGATGTAGCGTGTTTTGATAGGTACGTCCCACATTTTTTACTTTCTCTTCACTACACCGGATGGTTCCTTCTAGAAATGGTGATCAGCCACTTGTATATCCCAGACTGAGCTTGAGGAAGGAGTATATTGTTCCGTAGCGTTCCAATTGCATCATCTCCTTTTAACAGGCAGTCGGGCCCTTCCCAGATGCCCTCAGGGTAGTGGGGGGGGCCTCTGCATCTGCTCCTGCCAGCTGAGCCAGGCCCACTAAGGACACCCACAGTTGAGAAGAGCAGACCCCGCATTACAAAATACGCGTTGGGGAAAAATACTCAAATATGCCAGAATTAGCACAGTGGTTGTCTTCGGGAGATCAAGTTCGCGGGATTTCCTCAGGTGGTTTGTGTTTTCTCAGTTGTCTACTAGGTGCGTGCATTTCATTTTCACACAGTAGCTCATCCGCTCCAACCCCTCGCCTCTCTCCTCTTCATCTTCAGGGGGGAAGATCAGCCCATCTTTCAAGACCCACGCCGCCTCCTTCAGGAGTCCCCACAGCTGGGTGATCTCTCAAGTCAGTCTCTGTCTCCCCGGCTGCCCTGTCTCTCACTCTTGCCGCGATTAGGTTTGGCTCCGTTCTCAGTTAACCCTGCCTGCCGCTGCTGCCCTCTGTGAGCACCGACTCTGTCTACTTTTTCCAGCCATTACTGGCACAGTAGCTTACATGGATCAAGTACTCAACAGTATTCAGAGTTGAATTCTCATTTTTTTCTTTAACAAAGGTTTACCTTATCAGATTAATGGTCTGAAATGACACTTCTCTCTGAGAAATCGAACCAGGTAGGGCACAGCCATATCCTTGAAGAACCAGAGCCTGAGATTTTTCACAAAATCCACACATGGAAGCTCAGAGGCTTTGCCACATTCTCACAAGCTTCGGGTGATCCTGGAAGCCCCCAAACTCCACCCGCACCCCTGTAGGAGATCCACTCAACATACCCACCAACACGGGCACCAAAGACACACAAACCAAGACATCTCCTGCAGGGTAGTGTGAACTACTCTAAAACTTGGATTCAGCCTTAATCTCTGAATATAAGTGAAAGAACATCCACAGAGACTGTGGAATATTCTCCAGTGGTTATAAAGACAATGTTAGTTAAGCCTACACATAGTGAAATAAAAAGATCACCAAGACACATTGTTAACTAGAAAAAGCAGTACATCAATACATAGGTTAAAATTCCATAAAAGTAATAAAAACTAAAAGCTCACTTTTAAATGACAGATACATATAGGAGATATCTGTAGTCTATACATGGATATGTGAACAGTGATTATTTCTGGGGAAGGAGGAGAATTTTCAGGAAGGGATAAAAAGGGATGGTAGCATATACCTCTATGTTAAAAATTATGTCCTGAAATGATTATTGTTTGAATTTTTATGAAAACATATTCTACATTATATGTGTGATTATAAAAATAAAAAAGAATTGTAATTTTAGGACAAGTTAGAATTCCCAGACATGTTTAGATGAAGTCTTCTGTAGAACACCATGGGAATCAACTTATAAAACTTTAAATAACTACGTTTTGCTTGTCTGCGTTATGTCAGTGGCATATTAAGTTACAGCCTTAATCTGCAGCAGTTAAAGAAAACTGTAATGCAGTGAAACAACTTAAATTGAGAAACTTGTATTGATTATTTTACTTTTCTGAATATTGGGGCGGGGGGAGTGAGTCATAATTTATTTTTAAACGTGTGGTTTCAGAATCACCAGAATCTCATACAGTTTGCTTTGAGAAGCCCAAATCTAAGGAGAAAGGGAAAGAATCTAGAAAAAAAGTAGGCCATGATTATCAGGGAGCTAAGACAATACAAGCTGAACAGACTGAAATCTTGAAAAATTAAAAGAATGTCCTGGAAAACTGGCTTAGATAACAAAAATCACTCTGGAAAAAAAACAGCAGAATCACCCACCTAGACCACACTGCTTCTCTTTGTCTTTTCACAAAGGATCTAAGCAGACAGTATTAATATTTACAATAAATTTTCTTTGTGCAGTAACATATATAGAGAAACAATAGTCAAAAGACCTGTGGGATTGCAATAATTTAAACTTATACCTTTGCTTCTATTGTAGCATAATACCATGGGGATTCTATACATATTGAAAGACTCAGGATCGTGTTATACTTCTTAAAGTGGAATTTCACACACATAAGCTGAAAATAAAACAATGTCTTGGAGAAAATTTCATAACATGCTCAACAAGAATTGTATCAGAATTCAGAGCCCCATAGTCATTTTTTCAAATTATTTTTACAAGAAAAACGTTAAATATGCAACTAAAGAGCGCCCTCTAGTGGGGGATAGTGTTTGTACAAAAACTCAGAATTTGACCTATTTCCAGAAAATACTGCATCGCAGATTTGCTGTGGATAAAACAGACTATCCTTAGAATATATTGCTTCAAATCACAAAATTCTTTTTGAAATCACTGCATTTCACAATTCTTCTCTCTAACTATTAAATGCAATTGGCTATTCTTTAAAATATATTGTTTTTCTTTGAAAGCATATCAAGACTTAAAACCATCACTTTTTCCTATTAAAACACCTTCCTTTGTTTAGAAATCCTTGAGCCTTGCAAACGTGATTCCAAATGAGTATACAATGAGGACACATTTGCCCCTCTTTGAAACATATCTCCTTTGGCCTTCAGCGCAAATCTGCTGATGCTGTCCTATGGCCTGATGCAGACAATGATAACCAAATTAAAATCCCTCTTTAGGCAGAATTGAAAGGTGCTGAGGAAGCCTGCCGCGGCACATTTCAGCAATGTGCCTGAACCCGGCCATCTTTATACAACCATTTATCCTAGTTCTTCCCTATTAGGTACACACACGTGAATGCGGAAAAGAGTTTAAGCCCTCAAATGCCGAGAAGGTTGAACATACGACCCAAAAGATCAGAAACAGGAGTTTCACCAAAAAAAAAAAAAACCCTCAAAGAAACGCAGGAACACTGACCTTGAATCTGGACAGCATTTAGTTTATTTTACTCAGTATCACACCCTCACGATTTTTACCAGATTAATGTCCCATCTGTACAGCTCTTACCTGTTTAACTTATTTAAAGACCAAGATCACATACCATAAATAGAAACTAACCACAAAAAGAAAAGAGTAGTATATTACATTCTAGAAACTGGATTTTCTATTGGGGTTTGCTTCCTTCTTAGTGGAAAAGAGGAGATTGCAGGATAAGTGTTTAGGACAAAGCAACACGCAAGTAGACTCTCATCCGTGTTTCTGGAAGGACTGAACAAATCAGGATTCAGTGTTACTGAAGCTGTGTCCATGTAGCACCAAAATCATCTCTCATCCTGGCAGCAGTCCATGTCCACATTTTTAGGAGGCATTCTTCAAACTCGCGCTTCTCACATGATCACAGAAAATAAAACTCAGGAAGGGAAAGTGCCTTGCCCAAGGCTGTTGGAGCAGGCCTGGCTGGGGCCTGCCCACAGTCCCTCAGGCATTTCCACCGCAGTGCTCTCTAGGGCAGCTTCCCGCTGCTAGCATCCCGTCTCTCTGCCTGGGGGCTCCTACGGGGGGCGGGGGGGGGGGGGGGGTGCGGGTGGCAGCCCACTCTGCTCATGCACTCAGGGCTGAACCAGGAGTCCTGGAGAATTAACATCCCAGGGGCAGTTCTCAACCAGTGACCAACAGGAACCGGTATATAAATACCCCAGCTCCCTCTCCCTTCTGTCCAGCAGGCATGCAGTCCGCTCTAGCTCCTACGGTTCCCACGAGGGATGAGGCTCCTGTTACTCGCAGAACTAACCTATTTTATCTTGTTGCTTAGTCGCTTAGCCACGACCATCTCTTTAGCAACCTCATGGACTGTAGCCCACCAGATTCCTCTGTCCATGGGATTTCCCAGGCAAGAATACTGGAGTGGGTTGTCATTTCCTTCTCCAGGAAATCTTCCGACCCAGGAATGAAACCCACGTCTCCTGCATTGGTAGGCAGGTTCTTTACCACTGAGCCCCCAGGGAAGTCAGCTTGCTTGACAGCGCATCTTTCACTGGCTGTTCTCAATCCTAGTCTCACTGCCCCATTCCTTTATGGATGTTTCTTGGGGTCACTCCCCAGATAATCTACTTGCACTTGGGTCTGTATCTCAGGGTGTGCTACAGTTCAGTTCAGTTCAGTCGCTCAGTCGTGTCCAACTCTTTGCGACCCCATGAATCGCAGCATGCCAGGCCTCCCTGTCCATCACCAACTCCCGGAGTTCACCCAGACTCATGTGCATCAAGTCGGTGATGCCATCCAGCCATCTCATCCTCTGTCATCCCCTTTTCCTCCTGCCCCCAATCCCTCCCAGCATCAGGGTCTTTTCCAATGAGTCAACTCTTCGCATGAGGTGGCCAAAGTACTGGAGTTTCAGCTTTAGCATCATTCCTTCCAAAGAAATCCCAGGGCTGATCTCCTTTAGGATGGACTGGTTGGATCTCCTTGCAGTCCAAGGGACTCTCAAGAGTCTTCTCCAACACCACAGTTCAAAAGCATCAATTCTTCGGTGCTCAGCTTTCTTCACAGTCCAACTCTCACATCCATACATGACCACTGGAAAAACTCAAATTAAGACAATTAAGTAGGAAATGAGCAATAGAATCCGTTTCTTAAGCCCACTTTTCCACTTCTTTTAGGATGGTGTTATTTGTCTCTTCTTTGCCATTGCTTCCTTGTCCCAAGGTCTTTGGACTGAGCCAACTCTAAACCATGGTGCCTTTCAGTTACAAGTGTGCTGGCTAGAAGGTGCCAGGGCTGAGGAGTTCCCCAGAAGGTGGAACTTGCAGCGCAAAGTCCTGGGCAAACCAGGACCCGTTGCTCACCCTAGTCAGCCACCACTTTTCCCTTGTGAAGGGGCTACAGTTCTGAATCCAGAAAGCCTGGCCTCCTATGTGTAACACGTAGGCACAATCCGTAAGACACAGCTCTGGTAATGCAGCGCCTGGAGTTCCCCAGGTTATTACAGACAGTAAGTCTGCTGCGTACAAACCTTCCAGCTGCCAACTTTAAAAGATGCAAACGCGTTCACGTGTCCAGTCACGTGTTAGTCCACGTGTCTGGTGCGCATTGTCACGTGTTGCGTCCTCTACGAGTTGTTGTGCTTTCATGTACTTTACAGTATAGGTGGTGCTGGTGGTGAAGAACCCGTCTGCCGTTGCAGGAGACACGAGAGACAGGGGTTCGATCCCCAGGTCGGGAAGATCCCCTGCAGGAGGGCATGGCAGCCCACTCCAGTATTCCTACCTGGAGAATCCCATGACCTAGGAGTCCATGGGGTCTCAAAGAGTCAGACGTGACTGAAGCGACTTAGCACGCACAGCACACACAGAGCGTTTGCCATTCCCTTTATTTCCTTCCCTTTATTCCGCTCCCTTTATTTTGAGCCCAGGATGTCCGGAAGTCAGTGTTAAAGCTGGTGATGTAGCTGGGACTACTGTGCTTTTCGAGGTGTATGTGTTAGTCACTCAGTCACGTCTGACTCTCTGCAACCCCATGGATTGTCGGCCACCAGGCTCCTCTGTCCATGGAATTCTAGGCACGAATACTGGAGTGAGTTACCATTCTCTTCTCCAGGGGCTCTTCTCTACCCGGGGATCGAACCCAGGTCTCCCTCCTGGCAGGCAGATTCTTAACCATCTGAGCCATGAGGGAAGCTGTTCTATAAGATTAAAAATAGTTTCTTTACTCTTTGTGTTTGTTTTCTGTGTGCTGTTGTGTGAGAAGTGTTATAAAGCTATCACATACAGTACTACATAGCAGATTGTGTTAGTTGGGTACCTGGGCTAACTGTGTCGGATTTGTGAACAAATTGCACGTAGGAGCCCACTCTTGGACCAAAACTCAATCATATGTAGGGGACTTGCTACATTCAAGTGACATAAAGGATGACTTTTTACTCTGCTGGGTATACGTTTATCTTCTTGTGTGTTAGGAAACATTTAGCACAGCAAATGTGTATTTTAGAGACATTCATGTCGAAGAGGATACTCAGACAGTCATTTAGATTTACTTTTCTAAATGAGCTCATTAAATAGAAACAAATTATGGTACACATTTTACACACTCCTGGCAAAAAGTCTTGTAGAAGTTTGTTAGCTATACAGATAATACTAGAAATCATATATTTATACATTTTTAAGTAAATTAAATTCACTCTTTTAATTTGTTAAATAGATATCTTTTCAACTGTCCTTCAGTAGTCATTCCTCTTAACCTATTAAAAATAAAGGTTTCTATTTGACAGAATCTCAGACAAATGAAGCCAGCAGCCTCTATCAGGTGGCAGAAAGATTCAGTTCCTGAGCAACTGCTGGGTGCCGGTCATTGGACAATTAGAAAATACATACTGAGCACTCACTCTTGTGCCACTCGGTCCTTCATCTAATAGAGAGGGAGGCAGACACAACCCCGGCCTTGGGGAGCTGACAGTCAAGAGGGTGAGACAGACATTAACTGAATACTTACGCAAGTAAGTACGCAATTATTGTAACTGAGGTAAACAAAAAAATAACATTCAGGAAGCTGTGTTCAGATGCACAAGGGAAAATGTATCTTTATTTTCTGTAACAAACCCTGGAGTTAGTGGGGTGGGCAGATGAGAAGATGTGCAGAAATAAAAATCAAAGCTTGCTCTTTAAGGTATCTCGGTCTCTTCTGGTTTAAATGCAGCCTCTTTGGGTTTGAAATAGTGTCTTTCAAGTGAACCTCAAAGACGTGTCTCTGAAGTAGAGGTCCACGCTGTGGGAACGAACTATAGCTCTGTCACGCCCTCGCTGTGAGATCTGGGGCGAGTCATTCAGGCCCCCTGAACCGCAGCTCCCAGTCTGTGAACTGGGGGTGGGGATGGCGATGCCTGCTCCTCACTCCAGCGGGGTGGTGAGAGGTATATTCTCTTTCCGTCAGAGTTCTTCAGTGGCAAGCAACAAAAACCGATAGGCCACTGTTGTTCGGCCAGCAAAAAGGAAATGCACTTGGAAGGAGATTTGGGAGTCTCCAGAATTTATGGGGAGGCTACAGAACCGGGCGTGAACAAAGGTCAGGACCGAGGCAGGAGCTCAAGCAGAACCACAGACAGGGGTCACTGCCTTTGGACCCTCTTCCCGTCTCTGAGTCGCTTCACTCACAATCCAAAGTCCAGGGTTAAGAGAGTCTGATTTACTGAGCTTAGTTCACTTACCCACCCTTGCCTGCCCTGGAATAAAAAGAAGTTTCTACCTCTTTGGCCTCTATAGTGGGACATGTGAAGGCTTTGATTAACCATGCTCATGAGGGAAAGATAATTTCTAAAAATGAAAACAGGATCCTGTCGAAAGAGGGGGAAAGTACTGGGAAAGTACATGAAAGGTCACCGAAATGTAAAGTGGTGGTTATTCCATTTTTCTTAGCTTTAGTGGAAGCCTTGTCTGCGCATTTGTGGCAGAGGGCGGTGGGGAGGGAGCGTCTGCTCCCCTCAAGGCTTCTTCACACTCTTGTTCCCAGCGTCACAGCAAAAATACAGACACTTAATGGCAAACCTAGGCGCCGAGCTTCGATTTATACTAAATCCAAATTCTTCTCCCAAAAGCATCAACCATAAATAGCAAAAAGATAAATAAGAGTATGTGACGTGTGAGGAAATCCATGGGCTTCGTGATTTGTGTATGAAATTACTGATGATAAAAACATTATCAGATTATCATGCATTTTCAAGGCAAAAATAGTAGGTCACGGGGTAGGATAAATGTGAGGCATGACCATTCAGTTGGGAAAGAAATCTTTTTTAAGTTCAAAATAGAGTGAATCATGACCGGACAGTCCAAGAACATAAATTTTACCATCATCATTTACAAAATATTACTATTGAAACTAGGCCATTATGCAAAAAATACAGGTAGTTCCTCAAGAGAAAATACTTCAAACGTTTATGTAAATAATAATGTTTTAAAGTTAAAAAAATATAACCACGAATGCAAGAGTTATAGACATAATATTTGACTCTCTTTTTGTTTAAATGCTGTTCCAAGAAAAAATGTCTTCTCTTGGGCACATACATAAAGGTTAAGAAATATTAGCAGATCATCTGTATATACTAGTTTTGTTTTTTTACCATAAAACAAGGAAAAAATGCAGCACAAATTAAAAAATTTTAATGCTTCGTCCAAATGATATGTTAAAATATCCCAGAAAGAAAATTTTTTTTTTTATTTTATTGCTTGGCCACACCGTTAGGCATGTGGGATCTTAGTTCCCCCACCAGAGATGGAACCCACACCCCTGCCTTAGAAGCTTGGAGTCTTAACCACTGAACCACCAGGGAAGTCCCAGAAATTTTTTTAAATAAGCAATGAAGTTAATACAGAAGTTCTCCTACTTCGTGAATGTATTGAAGAAGGAAGAAGAGGGAAGGGAAAACGAAGAAAAAAAGAAAGTGAAAAAGAACGCAAATTTATAATGCTAAAAGAACAACTGTGCAGCTCAGAAAATTCATATTTGGTTATAACATAAATGCAACACTAGAACCAAACTGAAGTAAGTCACCTCAGAATTTTTTGTTAATGTTTGATTGACAGCGTTTGAGTGATCTATTTAACAAACACCAGTTGAATTTCGAGATGATTCAACATTGCATGAGGCAAAACTATAAGAGGGACTTACTATTTAAATTATATGATATGTTACTATCAACATAATTGTATCCCACATGTGACTAAATTTTGCCTACAGGTTAGAAAATAACAGATAACAAAAGCTTTTAAGAAATACACATTTGTGTAAGTTCCATTTTCTATTATCTGTTGATACTGTATCTCACGTTCTAATACAGTGGTTGTTTTGAAGACACAAATTATACAGAAACTCACTATTCTCCCCCCCACCCCCCAATTTTACCCATCATTCAAATTCCAAGGCAGAGAAAATTTTCGTCTAAATGAATTGTAGGACTTCCTTCTCCTTCTGTTAATTTTTTAAGGCATTAGGCACCTAACAAAAGAAAAATACATTCTATGCATTTTACAGTTGTTTGCAAATATCACGCTAGTGGAAGAAGCCATACAGCACTGTTTTAAAGTCTATATCAGTACACATCAGCCGGTGTAAAAACCACAGTGCTTTATCTATAAAGCTTTGACTGAAGGAACTGGCATAAGATTTGTTGAGTAAAATCTCCACAAAGAATA
This sequence comes from Bubalus kerabau, assembly GCF_029407905.1. Classification (NCBI taxonomy): domain Eukaryota; kingdom Metazoa; phylum Chordata; class Mammalia; order Artiodactyla; family Bovidae; genus Bubalus; species Bubalus kerabau. Next base: position 80,691,553 of record NC_073636.1, on the reverse strand, counting down.
TTACTCTGGATAAGATTTGGTGTGTATGAGTTAATAAATTTTTTGTCCGGCTGGCCCTTAGGATTACTCTTCTGTGTGAATTTTGGTTTTGTTTTCTCTCTGTTCTTCCCTCATGGAGTTGAACCTGGAAATAGCATCACTCTTGAGCTCGTTAGTTTGATAAACTGGCCTAAGTGCACAGCAACAATGGGCACCGCCAGCACAGAAGCTTTTGTGGGTCTCCAGGGAATTCTGGAAAACACCAGGAAGTGTTTAGGTACTGAATCACAGCCAAGTATTCTGAATCTTTCATTTTTTTTTCCTATGAGGATGTCAGCATTAAAATATAGAACCTGCTTTTCCCACTTGGTTTCTATTACTTGTAAAGCATTCAAGAGCTCATAGGCTAGAATTACTTCCTTCCCACACAAGAAAACAGGCAAAAATTTGAAAATGCATTAACACTTCCTCTGCTGGTCTTTAACATTTTTGAGCCAACAATATAATAAAAATGACTAAATACTAAACCTGAGCATTGAGCTTCTAAATCCATCATATTTTTATCATATTTATCCATGCAGTGTTCTCATCTTTGGTGGTTTAGATAATGCATGTTGAAATAAATTTCACACGATAACTAGTGTGTTTTCAGATATGATGCATCCATCATCCAAATAACCAGGCAATTATGACATACAAACCTTTGGGATAAATGATTTGTTTTAAAGGTTGTTTAGGTTACAGGTAAAAATTAAGCTTACTACAAAGGCAGGAAGAAATAAGATAAAATTAAGGTTTGTAAATAAGAATTTAAAACTGAAATTTGGGTGGAAATGACTTGTTGTTTTTTTCTAATTAAGCACATGTATTATTTATGTTAGAATACTTCAGACACCCCTTGAGGGGGGTGGGGGCGGGAAACGAGAGATAACTGTATTTCCTCAAATCTTAGCTTATCTATCTTTGCTTACTGACTGCTTTAGCATTTTTAAAAAATCATCCCAACAACTGAACATTGAGATATTTATCTACAATCAAACAAGCAAAAATATAGGTGCAAAGATGCTGAATGCACCAGAATGTAATATTAACAAACTGGAGACAAGTGTCCATCAATAGGGAATGACTAATAAATACTGATTAGAGTCATATAATTGGGATATAGAATGCTTTGCAGACATTTTGAAAAATTGAGATCTGTGTACACCAGCGTGGAAGTTCATGCATGACTTAGTGTCGAAGGCAAAAAGTGTTCTACATTCAGTAAGAATAGTAAGATGTCATTTTTAAATAAGCATTCATAGATATATTTGAACATTGCTTACATTTTTACAGCAAGAATATATTATTTGCTCGCTTTATTATTTTTCAAATAATTATTTAAAGGCTCCAGAGGATACCAAAAAACCTGTTAATAGTTATTGTAGTGAGCATGATACAAGAGAGACAACCTTCACTTTTTTACCTGTGTCCATTTTACTTGTTTTAAACAAAAGACCCCATATTGCTTTAAACAATACTCATTTTGTCTGGGCACTGGTTCAGCAAACAATGAAAAAAATTTCCTTTATGTGAGGTATAAGGGGATAATATTAAAATCAGTGCAAGTATCAGCAGCTAGAGAAGGAAAAAGACATGAATGTCTAATGAAAGAAATGTAAACTAATAATAATCATAGTATCCAACATGGCAAAAAGGATATTTAAAATATTCCAGCTGGTGGTAGGAACAGAAATCGGCATCGCCTTCATAGAAAGCATGTCTGCATTATATAGCTTGAGTTTCACAAACATTTGTGTTCTTAAATCCAGCATTTCAACGTGTAAAAATGTAGCCTAAGAAAGCAGCTGACGCCAACAGCGGCACTTGAAAAGGCAAAGCGCAGGGAGCAGCCTAGACTCCGGCAGAAGGGAGAGGCGCCCGTCGTCACCTTTACCCATCTTCCCTTGAGGGGTTAGAACTAGGCATCAGAACCGTGGATTAGAACCAGGCATTGTTCCGTTAAGTTCCAAGGGCTTAATAAACATTCTGTCCTGTGCTCTTAGAGCAACCCTATAAGATATACAGTTTCTTTCTACTTTTACAGGTAAGAAAACAGAGACACGAGTTGTTTCATCACTTGTCTAAGATCTGCAACTAGTTAAGAGGAGTGGAGGGATCAGAACCGATGGACAAGCTGCCAAAACCTGTGTTCTTAACCAGCACATCAATCTGTGTTCATCCGATGGGATACAGGCAGCCATTAAAGATCATGGAATATCACTGACGAGGAAAAATACTCATGATTTCTTGCTCCATAAAAATATATAATTCAATATAGTATTTATAGTATGATGGTTATTTGGAAGCGCATATTCACATGTAAACATAGAATTTTCGAAAATTAACATTTCTTTTTATATGAATAGAACACATTAGACATAAAAGAGGCTATTTTTAATCATTCTGTGAATGCTTAATGACATAAATTGGTAAGCAAAAGTAGAAGATGCTGGAATTCCCTGGCGGTCCAGTGGTTAGGGCTCCATGCTTTCACCACCGAGAGTGTGGGTTCAATTCCTGGTCAGGGAACAAGTCTCATGATGTAGCAAAAAAAAAAAAAAAAGCTTTTTTTAATGCTAAGAATGTGCCCTGGGACTTCCCTCATGATCCAGTGGCTAAGACTCTGTGCTCCCAGTGCATGGAGCCTGGATTTGATCTCTGGTCAAGAAACTAGATCTCCCATGCCACAGCTAAGATCCTGTATAGCCAAATAAATAAATAAATATTCTTTAAAATAAAAAAAGGGGGGGGAGTACCCCAGTGTTCACTGCAGCACTGTTTACAATAGCCGAGTCTTGGAAACAACCCCAAGGCCCATCGACAGAGGAGTGGATAAAGAAGGTGTGGCGTATGTTTATACACCTGGGAAGTCCACACGCAGACACGCAAAATATCAGGCTGCAAAATACAAGGCTGCAGTATATAAAAGCATCAGGGATCCTCCGAGAGGTGAGGTTTAATCTTCTTCATTATACTTGCAAAGATATTTTCCAAATTTTTACAATATAAATCTGGAACTTTAAGAAAAAATGTTATAATTAATACTTACATTTATATGCATAATAGCTTCCCTGGTGACTCAGACAGTAAAGAACTCACCTGCAATGTGGGAGACCTGGGTTCGATCCCTGGGTTGGGAAGATCCCCTGGAGAAGGAAACGGCTACCCACTCCAGTATTCTTGACTGGAGAATTCCACGGACAGAGGAGACTGGCAGGTGTCCATGGTGTCGCAAAGAGTTGGACACGACTGAGTGACTTTCACTTTTCACGTATGTAATATATAAGTGAAGCAAGACAACAAAGCTTTTCTGTTGCACATATATTAGTATTTGTATTGTTTATAAAGTTATATGTTTTATTGGAAAATTCGAAATACACAATAGTCTGACATTTGGTAAACTCATTATCCACATTCAAGAATTATCAAGAATTGGTAAGACTGTGCTGCGTTTACTTCAAGTTATCAGGAAAGATAGCAGGGCCAAGTTTAGAATGAGGCCAGACACACATCTCGGGTAAAACACTTAAGGAGGCAACAAAAAGGTCAGTAATCAAGATAAATAATATTTTAATGCAATATTTTTTGCCTTCAGGAAAATCGTGCCAAACGTTACAACCTTGTAATTTCTAGTAAGAAACTTTGGAAAACTACCACATCACAGGAGAGAGCAGTTTGAGAGCTAAACTTCAGTCTGCCAGGGCCCTTGTTTACATCCACAGACCCCCATTTAGATCCACAATGTTTTTCACCAAATCCATCTTCAATTAGGAAGTCTTGAGGGAATACATCTTTCTGCAGAAAGCGGCGGCGGCGGGGACCCAGGGGGCCACAGGGCCCCGCGCTGTCCCTCTGGAGGCTCAGCTCAGAGTAATTAAGCCTGAGTTTGGCGTAAGATGTCGTAATAGAAGGACGTGCAATCAACTTCTCCTGTGAGAACTCCAAAACTACAACTCACTGCTGAACAACCATCAACTGGAGAATGTTGGAGCCCACCAAAAAAGGATACCCCACAACCAAGGGCAAAGGAGAAGCCCCAGCAAGATGGTAGGAGGGGTGACATCATGTTTAGAATCAAACCCCTTCCCCTCCAGAGATGCTCAGAGGGCTCAAACATACCTTGTGTGCACCAGGACCCAGAGACCCCACAGAGACTGAGCCAGAACTGTGTCTGAGTGTCTCCTGCAGAGGAACGGGTCAGCAGTGGCCTGCCACAGGGGCAGGGGCTCTGGGTGCAGCAGACCTGGGTATGGCATAAGCCCTCTTGGAAGAAGTCACCATTAACCCCACCATAGAGCCGCCAGAACTTACACAGACGGGGAAATAGACTCTTGGAGGGCACAACAGAGCCTTGTGCACCAGGACCCAGGAGAAAGGAGCAGTGACCCCACAAGAGACTGACCCAGACTTGCCCGTGAGTGTCCAGGAGTCTGCGGGGCAGGCGTGGGTCGGCGGCGGCCTGCTGCAGGGCCAGGGCACTGAGTGCAGCAGAGCATCTTGGGGCCTTTTGAAGGAGGCCACCACTGTCTTCATCAGCTCCACCGTAGTTTGGCCTCAGGTCAAACAACAGGGAGGGAACACAGCCCCATCCATCAACAGAAAACTGGATTAAAGATTTACTGAGCATGGCCCTGCCCATCAGAACAAGACCCAGTTTCCCCCTCAGTCAGTCTCTCCCATCAGGAAGCTTCCATAAGCCTCTTACTCTTCTCCATCAGATGGCAGATAGAATGAACACCACAATCACATAAAACTAACCAATCTAATCACATGGGCCACAGCCTTGTCTAACTCAAGGAAACTATGAGCCATGCCGTGTAGGGCCACCCAAGACAGACACGTCATGGTGGAGAGTTCTGACAAAATGTGGTCCATTGAAGAAGGGAATGGCAAACGACTTCGGTATTCTTGCCTTGAGAACCCCATGAACAGTATGAAAAGGCAAAAAGATAGGACACTGAAAGATGAACTCCCCAGGTCGCTAGGTGCCCAATATGCTACAGGAGATCATGTCCAAACTACTGCATAATTGCACTCATCTCACATGCTAGCAAAGTAATGCTCAAAATTCTCCAAGCCAGGCTTCAACAGTACATGATCCGTGAACTTCCAGATGTTCAAGCTGGATTGAGAAAAGGCAGAAGAACCAGAGATCAAATTGCCAACATCCATTGGATCATCAAGAAAGCAAGAGCAGTTCCAGGAAAAAAAAAAAAGACAGAGTTCCAGAAAAACATCTGCTTTATTGACTACACCAAAGTCTCTGACTGTGTGGATCACAACAAACTGTGGAAAAATCACTGTATGGATCACAACAAACTGAAGAAAAAATTCTTCAAGAGATGGGAATACCAGACCACCTGACCTGCCTCCTGAGAAAACTATATTCAGGTCAAGAAGCAACAGGTAGAGACAGACACAGAACAACATGGTTCCAAATCGGGAAAGGAGTACGTCAATGCTGTATATTGTCACCCTGCTTATTTAACTTATATGCAGAGTACATCATGAGAAATGCTGGGCTGGATGAAGCACAAGCTGGAATCAAGATTTCCGGGAGAAATATCAATAACCTCAGATATGCAGATGACACCACCCTTATGGCAGAAAGCGAAGAAGAACTAAAGAGCCTCTTGATGAAAGTGAAAGAGGAGAGTGAAAAGTTGGTTTAAAACTCAACATTCAGAGAACTAAAATCATGGCATCCAGTCCCATCCCTTCATGGCAAATAGATGGGAAAATAGTGGAAACAGTGACAGACTTTATTTTCTTGGGCTCCAAAATCACTGCAGATGGTGACTGCAGCCATGAAATTAAAAGACACTTACTCCTTGGAAGAAAAGCTATGACAAACCTAGACAGCTTATTAAAAAGCAGAGACATTACTTTGCCAACAAAGGCCCATCTAGTCAAAGCTATGGTTTTTTCAGTAGTCATGTATGGATGTGAGAGTTGGACCACAAAGAAAGCTGAGCACCGAAGAATTGATGCTTTTGAACTGTGTTGTCAGAGAAGACTCTTGAGAGTCCCTTGGACTGCAAGGAGATCCAACCAGTCCATCCTAAAGGAAATCAGTCCGGAATATTCATTGGAAGAACGGATGCTGAAGCTGAAACTCCAGTACTTTGGCCACCTGATGCAAAGAACTGACTCATTGGAAAAGACCCTGATGCTGGGAAAGATTGAAGGCGAGAGGAGAAGGGGACGACAGAGGATGAGATGATTGGATGGCATCACTGACTCAATGGACATGAGTTTGAGAAAACTGTGGGAGTTGGTGATGGACAGGGGTCCTGGCGTGCTGCAGTCCATGGGGCCGCAAAGAGGCAGACACGACTGAGCGGTTAAACTGAACCAAACTGATAGGAATGCACACATGAAAAATTATTTGTGTATAAGTTATAAACTAAGTATAATCACAAAAACAAGAGAGAGGTTCAGTTTATATCACTGTAGATGATGTCAACGTACACTATCAAAAGTGTTAAGACTAAATTGGGAAGAATTCATTGAGGATATACGTTCAAGGTAATACTTAGAGAATGAAGAGAAGCACATGATTTCTATGTTTAGCCCCAACAGTGTTCCGGCAAACAAACCAAATTAGAAGAAGGTACAATCTTTATCATGACAGAGGAAAAAAAAAAAAACCCTGCCCCTTCTCCCACTGAAAAAAATACCACAAAGTTTTCATGAACAGAAAATTCTCGTACTATTGCCATTGACATGTCCTAGCCACTGGTTTGAAACCTAAGACATTGTCTGGAATTTCCCTAGAACTTATTGACCACCAAGTAACATATTTGGACAAAAAGGAAGCTCCCACATAATACATTTCAGAAGAAAAAGTAAACACCACTTCAGAGGTTGATCCTCAGCTCTGACAATATACTTAATATTTCCTTCACACTTCCCCCCAAATTAATAATTATACATATTAGAAGGAAGCAGACTAATTACTCTTTTAACATAATGAATTTGACACTTAGTCATTGTTGGGAAAGCACGATTGTCACACACTCACGCCTTAATGTGCACATGTCAATAAGGCGGGCCAAGGACGCAGGCTTTACATAGTTTCAAGAAGGAAGAGCGTTGATTTTTATGATTGTTGCATAAACACTGAGCTAAGTGTCAGAGAAACACATTGGAAGAATTCAAACGGCTTCGTAAAATGGAAGAGAAGGAAAGCCATAATTAAACATCAGAATGACTAACTATTCTTTCAAAAGAATTCCTTTGCTGAAGATTAGCAAACCTGGTTTCTCCCAGAATGTTCCAAAATGTGCACCTTCAGTGGGATGGGAGATAACTATGATTCTATTTTAATTGTTATTTTAATGTGTCCTAGAAATATCACTAACGAGCCAAGCCTGTGATACCCCAGTAGTATTGCTCATGGTGAACTTTTGTTTTAAAGGAAGTTCTTATAAATGAAAATAAAGCTAAGCCACGGTGTAAGTACCGCACAGATGAGAACACGTGATATGAGTATGTCGTGTCTCTAAGCATCTTTTTCCCATTTTCCTACACACAGACTCCCGACAGGCACCTGCTTCTAACAGCCCCACACTTGGGCTCTTTCCATGTCAAGCTGCCCAAGCCAGTTTTGCCTGGAATTAGGCAGAGCTAGAAATGCCTTGGGCTTCTCTAGTGGGTGAGATGGTAAGGAATCCCCCTGCAGTGCAGGAGACCAGGGTTCCATCCCTGGGTAGGAAGATCCCCTGGAGAAGGGAATGGCTACCCACACCAGTATTTTTGCCCGGGGTTTAGTCCATGGGGTCATAGAGAGCTGGACATGACTGAGAGACTAACAGACCCAGAAAAATGCCTGAACCAATCCCCTTCACCAATGACCAGGTGCGAGGATGTCAACCTGCTTTGTCCAATAGAAACATAATGCGACCCATCTCTGTCACTTGCAATTTTCTGTTGGCTACTGTTTACAAAAGTAAAAATAAACAGGTGGAAATAATTTTGATGATGCATTTCATTTAGTCCATTACAGCAAAACTATACCATTTCATCATGTAGTCAATGTTAAAAATTACTAGTGAGGTATTTCACATTCTTTTTTTGGTACTAAGTGTTCAAAATTCAGTGTGCATTTCACACTTACAGTACATTTCAATTTGGACTAACCACATTTCAACGGCTCAGTGGCCACATGTGGCTCGGGGCTGCCATCTTGAACAGAACAGATCTAGACAGCCATTATGCACTCAATGTTTGTGTCTTCCTGTCTCTCTCTCTCTCTCTCTCTCTCTCTCTCTCTCTCTCTGTCTGCAACTTGAGAATTCAGCAAGAAGACATCTACTTATATACAAACCAGACAGACAGCTCTCAGGAGGAACCATACTGGCCAGCACCTTGATCTTGGACATCCCAACTTCTAAGAGTGTGAAGGACAAACCGATGTTGTTGAAGTCTCCCCAGGCTATAGCATTTTTGTTACAGCAGCCCAACTGCCTTCAGTCAAACCAGTCCATCCTAAAGGAAATCAGTCCTGAATATTCACTGGAAGGACTGATGCTGAAGCTGAAATTCCAATACTTTGGCCACCTGATGCAAAGAACTGACTCATTGGGAAAGACCCTGATGCTGGGAAAGATTGAAGGCAGGAGGAGAAGGGAACGACAGAGGATGAGATGGTTGGATGTCATCACCTACTCGATGGACATGACTTTGAGTAAGCTCCGGGAGTTGGTGATGGACAGGGAAGCCTGGCGTGCCGCAATCCATGGGGTTGCAAAGAGTCAGACATAACTGAGTGACTGAACTGAACTGTCTCCAGAGCTCTCTGGGGGATTCAACCCACATAACTTTTGGGGTGGTACACAATTCAACTCACAATAGAAACTGTGCCCTAAACTAAGTTATCTGTGTATCTCTTTAAGCATTACCAGGTTGGAAGGCTTTAAGGAAAAAAAAAAAAAATGTGTGCCAGAAATGAGCTGTTACGAGACCTCATTGAAATCTTCTTGGTCAGTTCTCCCTTTTCTTTCCCCTTTTTGCTCTAGGCCTGGTCAACCAAGTATACTCACCAAAGTCATCCTTTTTTAAAACTTGAGCCAAATGTGCTAGGACACAGGACCAAAGACTAATGACACCTTGAAGTGCTGAATAAGTTTTTTGGAAAAACTTATGTCACATATCTGCCAACGAAAAAAATGAAGCGAACAATGAAATCTCTGGTAAAAATCAAAAAGGAAGTCAGTTGTGATGTTTCAACCATCGAGTCATCTTTGCAATGTGGTAAAAGAGATTAAAGTCAGTGGCCATCCCTGTATAACTCTCTTCTGCCTCTGACACCTCCTGGACATGGCCTCATTAATGCCAACTTTGTTTCCTATGACTGTAGGAGCTTTCGGGAACCTTTCATGTACTATGGTCAGACAGAAATGCTGACCCAAGGAGATCCTTGTTTCTCATACTTATAGCTGAATTTCTGTTACAGTAAGAGGAGTTTGGGGGCTTGAATGCGTTTTGAAAACCACATAAGTGATCCTGATGAAGAAGCTTACTTTAATTCAGGCTGCAGGGTTCGCTTTAAGTTACTAGCTTAGTGAGCTGTTGAAGCACTTCTCCACACCCACCTCTCCATCTCAGGCACTGGCACTCATGCTGCCTTTGCATCCAGAAGCAGAGGAAAGGTTCCCCTCGCTGCTGTACAAAATGACCACAAACCCAGTGGCTGGAAGCCTCACAAATGTATTATCTCACAGCCAGGGAGGTCACAAGTCCAAACTCAGTCTCACTGAACTAAATTCAAGGTATTAGCAGGTCTGGCTCCTTGTACTAGAACCAGTTCAAAGGAGGATCTAAAGAAACCAGGAATGTTGAATGAATGTATGAATAGAGGTGTACTGGTTTCCTAATCCTGCTGTAACAAATCACCACCATTTAGTGGCTTTGGAACACTAAGTGGGGACTTCCCTGGTGGCCCAGTGGTTAAGAATCTGCCTGCTAATATGGGGGACAAGGGTTCCATCCCTGGTCCCGGAAGATCCCCATGCCACAGAGCAACTAAGCCTGTGAGCTGCAATGGTACTGAGCCCATGTGCTGCAGCTCCTGAAGCCTGTGAGCCTAGAGCCTGTGCTCTAAAACAAGAGAACCCGCTGCAAGGAGAAACCCACACACCACAACAGAGAGTAGCTCCAACTTGCCACCACTAGAGAAGGCCCACATGCAGCCAACGAAGACCCAGTGCAGCCGTAAATAAGTAAATGAAAATTTTAATAAAACGTAAGCGGCTTATTATCTTACAGTTCTGGAGATCAGAAGTCCTAGAACCAAGGTGTCGGCAGGGCAGTTTTCTTTCTGAAGGTTCAGTGGAAGGATCCATTTCCTGGTCTTTTCCAGTCTCTAGAGGCTGCCTGCACTCCTGGGCTCGTGGCTCCTTCCTCCAGCTTCAAATCCAGTAGCGTAGCATCTTCAGATCTCTCTCTTTCTCTACCTCCTCTTCTGTCACCACATCTCCTCCCACTTCCCTTATATAAGGACCCTTGTGGTTACACTTGACCCACCCAGACAGTCCAGGGTCATCTCCCCAACTCAAGATCCTTCATTTCATCACACCTGCAAAGTAAGGTAACAGGTCCACAGTTTCCAGGAATAACGACATCCTGGAAGGGGAGGGCATTACTCTGACTACACAGGAGGAAAAATGGGAAATTAGAGATTGACTTGCCCCCAATGCAGTGTCAGAGAAGGAAGGGTGTATGGAAGCTCTATCAACACTCATACACCCTCTCTGAACCTCAATCTCACTCCCACAGAGCCCGGTTCTAGGGCTTCAGATTATACACCTTTTAAGCCTTCCCTATAAAGAAAGCTGAGTGCCGAAGAATGGATGCTTTTGAACTGTGGTGTTGGAGAAGATTCTTGAGAGTCCCTGGGACAGCAAGGAGATCCAACCAGTCCATCCTAAAGGAAATCAGTCCTGAATATTCATTGGAAGGACTGATGCTGAAGCTGAAGCTTCAATACTTTGGCCACCTGATGCAAAGAACTGATTCATCTGAAAAGACCCTGATGCTGGGAAAGATTGAGGGCAGGAGGAGAAGGGGACAACAGAGGATGAGGTGGTTGGATGGCATCACTGACGTGATGGACATGAGTTTGGGCAAACTCTAGGAAATGGTGATGGACAGGGAGGCCCGGCGTGCTGCAGTCCATGGGGTCGCAAAGAGATGGACGTGACTAAGCAATTGAACTGAACTGAACAGAAGCCTTCCCTTAAATTATTCACTAATTCATTTTTTTAATTTAAAATACAGATAATGATGTTTTTGTTAAATGTACGATGCTATAAACGCTATCTCACCTGGAAATCCGTATAACCACCACAGTCAGGACACAGAAGGAGTCATGATTCTGCCTTTTGTGAGGATCCTCGTGTGTGTGCTCACTCACGTCCAACTCCTCACGACTCCATGGACTGTAGCCCACCAGGCTCCTCTGTCCATGGGATTTTCCAGGCAACAAAGCCACAGCAAAACCAAATTTTAAACATAAAGAAATAAATAATTTAAAAGAAAACAGAAAAGGAGAGGCGCAGGGCAGGAGTTCCAACGCCAGACGCTGGGGGCCCAGGACGAGAGCAGAGGAGACGGCGGGGACAGGAAAAATCCAGAGGACAGGAGTCACTCAGTAATTAGACAGCCAAGATCCATGCAGTGGGTAGAAATAGACCCAAACAATAAATATCATCATTAAAGTTCAGATTACAAAGGGACAAGGAAAGGTAGCTGAAAGCTGGTGGGAAAAAAATACAAAGTTTTCATCTAAACACACAACTATCACAATGGTCCAGACATACGATCGTCAACATGGGAAGCCCAAGGGCAGGGGCTGCCTCGTGCCCGCGCCTAACATCGGTGTGGTGTGTAAACTTTACCTGGGCTTCCCTGGTGGCTCAGAGGGTAAAGAATCCGCCTGCAATGCCGGAGACCTGGGTTTGATCCCTGGGTGGGGAAGATCCCCTGGAGAAGGAAAAGGCTCCCCACTCCAGTATTCTTGCCTGGAGAATCCTGGGGTCAGAGGAGCCTGGTGGGCTGCAGTCCATAATATCGCAGAGTAGAAAGACTGAAGCGACTCAGCACGCATGCACGCACAATTAACAGTTGGCAGAGTTCAGCACTAACGCAAAAATAATATATAAGGTGTCCTTCAATAGAAACACATAAAATAAAGTTACGTATTGATGTGTTGATGACACGATCACGGCTAGGGGCTGAAGGGAACCTGACTCGGCGTTTCTCCTAGAAGCAGGGGTTCGGTATTCGCTGATTTGGTGGTCATGGCGACTGCAGGGCCACCTCCAACAACAAGAATCGACTAGAATCATAGCATAGAATGTTTCTTTCGTTTTTGCTTTATAAGATAGACAATGACTTTTTTCCATCCGGGTGCAGTTCTGTGGACTTATTTATCTGCTGTTGGCCGTGCCGGGTCCTCGCTGCTCTGCGTGTGCTTTCTGTGCTCACGGGTGGTGCTCTGTGGCTGTGCGCAGGCTTCGCATCGCAGCGGCGTTCCTCGCTGTGGAGCACAGGCCCTGGCGCTGCGGTGCATGGGGTCACTGCCCTGTGGCATGCGGGGTCTTCCCAGACCAGGGGTCACACCCAGGTCCCCTGCCTTGGCAGACAGAGTCTCATCCCCTGCACCACCAGGAAAGTCCAGGCCTGTGAGCTTTAACTCATGGATAGACTTCGGTGACCAGCACCACAATCAGGATACCAGGTATTTCCATCCCCCTCTAAATCTCCCTGGTGTTGCCCGTTTTTACTCACAGCTTCCCCTCCTAAACCCTGGCGCTCGCTGATCTGTTCTGTCTTTTAGAGGGTGTCATATAAATGGACTCCTGCAACACGTAACATTTTGAGACTGGCTTCCTTCACTCAACCAGTGTCTTAGGGACTCACCCACGTTTTTTTTTTGTTTTTTTTTTTGTTTTTTTCCATTTAATATTTATTTACTTATGTGGTCGCACTGGTTCTTAGTTGTGGCCCATGGGATCTTTAGTTTAGTTTCGGCGTGTGGGATCTGGTTCCCTGACCAGGGATGGAACCCACGCCCTCTGCGTTGGGAGTGTAGAGCCTTAGCCCCTGGGCCAACAGGGAAGTCCCCAAAACTCACCCCAGTTTTTACACGTATCCATCATTTGTTCCTTTTCCCTGCTGAGTCATGGTCTGTCCAGCCTAGAATTTTAAACTCAAGTCAATAAAGCAGGAGGATACACAGATCTTAAAATGTACTTTACTTCTACTTTGTCATAGGAATCTACTATACCAAAAAAAGAAAAAAGTGGGAGGTCGGAAATAAACCAGGAAGTGAAGACGTAAGATCTGTAAAACCAGGGGCTCTGCCATGAGGAAGAAACGTAACAAAGCCCCAGGATGACGTGAAGACGTCCTGAGACAGTAGCTCCTCAGCGGCTCCCGTCTGCACTGAAGAGCTCCTTCGGGGGGTAAAATCAATAGGAGTTGTCAAGTGTTTGGATCCATCGAGAAGAGGTTTACACACCTGGTGGTAACTCACTCAGGTGAATTAATACACAGATAAGTAAGTAGACGGAAAAGGAAAACTTTTAACTCGAAAGAAAACAAAAGCTTGTGCAGAACAGGAAAGGTAATCAGAATATCCTATGGTGCAGCTGTGACCACTGAATATTTGTCTAAACATAATTGTACCACAGTTCCCTTGCGGTCTGGGAAATAGGAGTGGGGAGATCACTCTCATTGATAATAAGCCTTGCAGAATTATCTAGCTCTTTAATATATGTGCCTTAATAACACAGATGAAAAAACTAAACTTAAAACGTTAGCTTGATGAAATAAATTTTTTCCTAAATCAGACCAGAGAGACAGAGAAAGCCATTCCTGATAACACTATCCTTGAAGTGGAAGTCATTCGTTCCCATCTTTGTTTAAAGCCAGTTCAAATTTGGATTTCTCTCTTTAACGACCAAAAGATAACGGACAAATACCCGAGCCGTGGACCCGCCCCACCAGGAAGCACCGTGTCCTCATTCTGGTCCTCCGCTGAGCAACCCGGATGGTGCGGGACGTGCTGAACGTGGTCAGGAAGGTGCTGCCCAGCCAGACGTCCACGTCAGCTGCAGAGCTTGCGGCTATGAACAGTGACCAGGGAGTCCTGGGTGCTGGCGGAGCTCGTGTTCCTGATGCCCAGGAACACCGTGCCCTGGCCGACCAGCATGGAGCTGGTGGGGGTCTGGCCATAACTACTGGTGGGTCCATTTCCAGGTACGCAGTGGTCCTGACCTGCCTTTCTGTAAACTGGGTACTTCACGCCATCCTCAGCTGTGACCCTTCAGTGGGTGCAGGCTCCCTGCAGGGGATTGCTTGAACCACACCTCTGTGTTCTGCCGGTGGACGTTCATCATTATTGTAAAATATGATATTTTACCTCTAGGTCTGACTGGACCTGAAAGCTATTTGTACTACCACAAGAAATTCCAGCATTGACCAATGACAGGAAAGGATATGTATGCTGGCTGCTAGACCCATTAAAAAAAAATGTTATTATTGGAAATTTCTGAAAGTTTGTTATAAAAATAGTATGCTTTTACACAGCTTCCTTGTGCTAACAGAGCTTCTCATGTGTGGCTCTCCTCGTGCATGTAACACAGCGCTAAGAACTGCACGGCCCTGAACTGAAGCCGCTCAGTCTGTCCAACTCTGTGCCACCCCGTGGACTGTAGCCCGCCAGGCTCCTCTGTCCACGGAACCTTCCAGGCAAGAATACCAGCGTGGATTGCCATTTCCTCCTTCAGGGGATCTTCCCAACCCAGGGAGCAAAGCTGCGTCTCCTGTATTGGCAGGAGGGTCTTTACCACTAGGGCCAAATGGAACACATGTGAGGTGACCGTAGATGACTTGCTCTGTCGCCCGGGCGCGCCCGGCTTTCCGTGGCGCCACGGACGGCAGCACGCCAGGCCTGCCTGTCCTGCACCATCGCCCGGAGTTCGCCCCAGTTCATGTCCATTGCATCACTGGTGCCATCCAGGCATCTCATCCTCTTTACTGAGGATCACATAACATGATCCGCATTAAAAAGACAGGAATTGCATGGAGCCGCTTAAAGCATAAATCCGATACACAGACTTTATGGATGCAAACTCAAGTTTCTCATGTAAAAAATGTGATATTTTGTAACAAGAACTTTTGTAAAATTGTAATCGTTAATTACTTTCTAAAACTTTCCATTTTATTTTCTGTATTCTTCATGGGGTCGCAAAGAGTCGGACATGACTCAGCGACTGAACTGAACTGAACTGAAGGAAATAACATCAAGAAATAGAATTGATTTTCTTTTCCCAGCCTGCATATCGTGCTTCAAAATTTCTGCCATTTGACCCCAGTGTGATAATAACTTAATTATTATCATTTAGATGATCATGTACCCTGTTGTGAAAAAAGTTGGAGAGAACTGGCTGAAATCATTCAGTTCAGTTCAGTTCAGTCGCTCAGTCGTGTCTGACTCTTTGCGACCCCATGAATCGCAGCACGCCAGGCCTCCCTGTCCATCACCAACTCCCAGAGTTCACTCAAACTCACGTCCATCGAGTCGGTGATGCCATCCAGCCATCTCATCCTCTGTCGTCCCCTTCTCCTCCTGCCCCCAATCCCTCCCAGCATCAGAGTCTTTTCCAATGAGTCAACTCTTCACATGAGGTGGCCAAAGTACTGGAGTTTCAGCTTTAGCATCATTCCTTCCAAAGAAAACCCAGGGCTGATCTCCTTCAGAATGGACTGAAGAATGGATCTCCTTGCAGTCCAAGGGACTCTCAAGAGTCTTCTCCAATACCACAGTTCAAAAGCATCAATTCTTCGGCTCTCAGCTTTCTTCACAGTCCAACTCTCACATCCATGAAATCATTAGGACATCTGTTATTACAATTAATGAAAAGTCATGAGGTAGGCAGCCTCAGAGCAGGCTAAGTAACACCAGCAAAAACCCAGACTCTTTTTATGTTTGTTCTCCTCCTGCCTCAGCACTGCCGCCCCCGTCCCTACGCCCCGACTTCCGCCGCCAAGCCTGGCGTCCACAAGGTGGCTGTCAGAGCTCTGGAACCCAGGTCCACTCCTGACAACACGCAGAGAAAAGAGGATAACGCTGGGAATGAGGTAGAAGGAGCTTTCTTCTCACATGCAACTTTCGGTTCAGAATGAGAAGTCTTTCTCAGAAGGCTCCAGATTTCCTCTACCTCTTACTGAGGTAGGTAGTGTCAGATCCCACAAGTCAAGGGTTCGGTCCTGCAAGACAGCCTCGCCCTCTGCTTCAGAAGCCAATGACAGGCCCGTGTTGACACGAGCTTCTGACAACAGCTGGAGATCTGCGTGTCCCAAGACACGCCGCCCCGCCTTGAGCTCTGTTAACCCGCTAGAGTCACTCACAGACTCAAAGAAACACTTTACTTATTTCTTACCAGTTTGTTATAAAGGGACACAACCTAGGAACAGCCGGGTGGACAAGGGCACAGGGTGAGTATGTAGAAAGGGGCCCAGAGCCTCCCTGCTCCGCTTGATTCATTGCCAGATGTTCACCAGCCCGGCACTGTCTGCAGCCTGTCCTTTTGGGTTTTCGTGGAGGCTCCCTTACCCTGGCAGTGTTGATTAAATCCCGGCCATTGGTGGTAAAACCAATCTCCAGCTCCTCTCTCCTCCCTGGAAGTGGGGGAGAAGGGCGAGGTGAGACTGCAAGTTCCAACCAGGGCTGAACACAGGCTGGGTTTCCCTGGCAACCAGCACCCTTGCTTAGGTGAGGCGGGGCTTCCCAAAGTCACCTCATTAACATGACAAAAGACACTTCCATCGCTCTCATCTCTGAGGAAACTCCAAGGGGTTTTAGGAGCTTCAAGCCAAGAAATGTGGAAAACCCAGCACACGTGTCTCATTATAAATCACAGTATCACACATGTCCACTGGTGAACGTGTCACTAGCGAGGAAACAAGTATTTTCATGTATAGCTTAGACTGAGGCTGTTCACCCAGACCAAAGCTAGTCTTGACCACCGTAACCAGCCCAGGAGCTCCAGCAAACCCACTTCTGTCCATCTGCCGATAGGATTGCGATAACCTATGCATGAGGCATAACTGAGAAAAACTCTGTGTAAGACGCTGGCAGCCAAAGGCATCCTAACTGAGACAGGCCAACGACCAACCAGCACAAAACGCTCCCTGGCTGGCTCAGCTGGTAAAGAATCTGCCTGGAATGCAGGAGACCCCAGTTTGATTCCTGGGTCAGGAAGATCCCCTGGGGAAGGGATAGGCTACCCATGCCAGTATTGTTGGGCTTCCCTGGTGGCTCAGACGTTAAAGAATCTCCCTGTAATGTGGGAGATGTGGCTTCAAACCCTGTGTTGGAAAAAACCCCTGGAGGAGGGCATAGCAACCCACTCCGGTATTCTTGCCTGAAGAATCCCCATGGACAGAGGAGCCTGGCGGGCTGTGGTCCATGGACTTGCAAAGAGTCAGACATGACTGAGCGACTGAGCAGAGCACAAGTGCTAGGCTCCGGTCACACAGAGGGACCTGTAGGGAGAGGCTCAGAGACCAGCCGAGGCTTCAGAAGAGGCTCCATAGAAGAGGAACTTAAGCTCGTTCCAGTGGTCATGTGTGGATGTGAGAGTTGGACTGTGAAGAAGGCTGAGCACCGAAGAATTGATGCTTTTGAACTGTGGTATTGGAGAAGACTCTTGAGAGTTCCTTGGACTGCAAGGAGATCCAACCAGTCCATTCTGAAGGAGATCAGCCCTGGGATTTCTTTGGAAGGAATGATGCTAAAGCTGAAACTCCAGTATTTTGGCCACCTCATGCGAAGAGTTGACTCATTGGAAAAGACTCTGATGCTGGGAGGGATCGGGGGCAAGAGGAGAAGGGGACGACAGAGGATGAGATGGCTGGATGGCATCACTGACTCGATGGATGTGAGTCTGAGTGAACTCCAGGAGTTGGTGATGGACAGGGAGGCCTGGCGTGCTGCGATCCATGGGGTCAAAAAGATTCAGACACGACTGAGCGACTGAACTGAACTGAACTGAACTGATCCTGATAAAATGAGAAACAGAATTTCAGATGGGAGACAGGACAGAAGGTACAGAGTACAGAAGTTTGGAGGAGCTTCAGGTAATTCAGGATAATAGAAGCTGTCTTGGTCTGGATCACGTGACCATTTTGGTTGACAACTGGGCTGGGGGGAGGGGTGGCTGTGACTTACTTTATGTGGAGTCAGGGCAATCATTCTCAAGGGAAGTCACAGAAAGAAGTAGTCCTGTTCTCAGAAGTAAGAAAGAGATACTAGGAAGACCAAAACAATAGCTCCTCCGTCCACAGAATTCTCCAGGCAAGAATACTGGAGTGATTTGCCACTTCCTCCTCCAGAGGATCTTCTCAACCCAGGGATCAAACCCAGGTCGCCTGCATTGCAGGTAGATTCTCTACCATCTGAGCCACCGGGGAAGCCCCTAAATAATAATAGACTGAACTAAACCCTAGGTTCCCCAATGTCCTGGGTGATACACCGTCTGAGAAAAAGCGGAGAATCCTTTCTGTGGCAGACAAGCTACTTGTACATCAAAAATACACCTCCTCCAGTCTAGAGGGGTCCGTATTTCCTTCAAGGAGACCCCCTTCCATGGACGGGAACACCCGTCTTAGACTGCAGAGAATAAGAAATTAGTTTCTATGACTGTGAGCCCTTGTATCTTGGGGACTGTTGATTTCAATAGCACCTGTGGCCCTAACTACAGTATTAATGCTTCCTGGGGCATCTCACTGAACACCTGCATTATCCGCACAGCTGTCATATGACTACCTTCTGAATCGGCTGTGGTCTTGGATGGGTAAAAAGCATTGAAAAGGAATAAACATTTCAAGATGTTGTTTGTTTGGTAACTCAAAAAGAGTATCCATTGTCCCTGGGGAGAAGGCAATATAAGAACTTTACTGTTTCCACAACTTTTTATGAATCTTCAATGATTCCAAAATTAAAAGGTATTTTAAAAGATATTCAAAAAGGTTTAAAAAAAAAAAATGTTTACCAACAGTTCTGGATTCCTACAAGGGAAGGGCCTCAGTTTTGCATCCTGTAAAATGAGGGTTTTGTTGCTTAGTCCCGAAGTCATGTCTGACTCTTGCAATCCCATAGACTGTCGCCCACCAGGCTCCTCTGTCCATGGGATTTCCCAGGCCAGAATACTGGAGTGGGTTGCCATTTCCTCCTCCAGGGGATCTTCCTGACCCAGGGATCAAACTCTCATCCCCTGCAGTGCAGGTGAATTCTTCACCCCCGAGCCACCTGGGAAGCCCAATATGAGGATTAGATCACGGATTTTCAAACCATACCATCATTTAGGGTTTCAAGATCTTAGCAAATAACTGATTGGAATTTTCTGTCACATATTAAAACCATTTGAAAACACACAGGCTAAAGTATTACCTGCTAATTTTTAACACACTGGGGACCCCAGCAAGTTGAGAGCTGACCCCAGCAGTCACATTCTGGGACGAGGTGTCTCCTTGGCCATCGATGCATTATGTCTGAACCTCTCTGAACTCATAATTACACAGATTGTAACTGCACTGTTCTGTTTTGTTGGAGACAGGTGTTGAGTTTGCCTGCCTTTGATTAAATTCAGAAGTATATCATAATTAGAGAAATGCAAATTAAATCCTTGACACAGAATTTTTTTTACCCACCAGATTGACAGACATCAGAAACCTGATAACTGTGTGAGTTAGAATGTAGGAAAGAGATGCCCTAACAAGTTGTTGATGGGCATTCTAAGTGTCATTGGAAACCATCAAAATCTGAAAGGCAGAGTTGTCCCTGGTAGTCCAGCGGTTAAGACTTCGCCTTCCAATGTAGGGGCTGTGCTTCAATCTGTGCTTCAATCTCTGATCCAGGAGCAGAGATTATACATGCCTCCAGGCCCAAAAAACCGAAACATAGAAGAGAGACAGCATTGTAACAAATTCAATAATGACTTTAAAAATGGTCCATATCCCAAAAAAAACTTAAAAAAAACCCCCACTAAATGCCCATACCCATTGACTTAGCAATTCTACTTTAGGAAATTATACTATGGATATACATTCTCCCCTGTACAGGCATAGATACAGATACTCATTGCAGCTTTGTCTGTGGTAACAAAACCTTTGAAAGAAACTAAATGTTCATTAACAGGGATTGTTTAAGTAAATTTTAGTATATGTATATACACAATGAAAAACTGAACTCTTCCTACGGCAGGGAGGAAAATCTAGATTCACTTATAAGCAATATTTTCCAAACTACATTGTTATGCAAAAAAGCAGGGTGTTGAGTGTTGTTTACGTTGTATTTTCATTTGGAAGAAAAAGAAATGGAGGGAGATATGTATATAGATCTGTACAGATAATACTGTTCTGAAGAACACCCCAGCAACTGGCAATAATGACTGTTTCTTGGAAAGGAGACTGGGGCCTGTGAGAGGCTGCAGGGGCACGCCCCTTTTACGACACACCTTATACTGTTTGAGCGTTCTCGTGTTCAGACAGCAACCATACAAAAGCATGAAAACACTCAGGTGTGTGTGTGCTCGCTTGTATGGAGTTATCCACGTGAAGCTGCTCTGAAAGCACAGGTGTCCCACCCTCAGATGCCAGACAAGTCTCAGAGCCAGCTCTCATCAAAACGATCGGTTGTATAATCACCACTTTATGCCCAACAGGTTGAGTCTTGACTATATCCTATTACAGAAGGTTTCAGTGGTTACTTTAACTTTCAAGTGTTTCTTCGTTGACTTTTATGTTTATGTAAAGATTGCAGGCCATCGTTAAATACTGTTGGCAAATCACTTCTGGAATATAAAAAATTTCCCCCTGGTCTGCTTCTAAGATTTTAGATCAGGTTTCACTGAGGTCAGGAGGGGCTAGCTCTTGTCACCCATGACGTTTCTCCAGGCTTGGTGCCTGGAACTCCACACCTCAAGATTCTGTTCCCACACAGCTGGGTGTTGCCCGGGTGTGTGTGTTCTCAGAAAGCTCCCTTGGAGATTTTAAGGCAATCTCCAATTAAGAATCACCTGCCGTATCCAGAAAAACCAGAAGAAAATTATAAGCCCCACACACCTTAATCCAAACCTTAAACCAGAGCCCAACCAGGAAAAGAAAGCAAGTCTGAGGATTTAAGTTAAGCTAACATCAGGAATTGATAGCTGAAAGGCCAAATGGGAATGTTTAGGTAACCAGAGATTATAGCATCAGCTGGAAGTCACCGGCCCATGCTCCCCAGGGAGGAGGCTGTATTTTTCAGAGACCAGGAATCAGAGTCCCCTGCCTGAGGCCATGGTGGGCCCATCTGGGATCTGAGGCCAGAGCAGAGACGCAGACCCTGCCACCCAGACAGGAAGACCTGGGAAAAGACTCTGGCTGCTTCTCCCGCTTCCTTCCACCCATTAGCAAACTTGACAGGAAACTAGAAGCCCCAGAAGCCTGGAAGACACAGACAGGGGTCAGCTCCCCTGCAGAGCTGAGCAGGGGAGGCAGAGAAGGGATCACATGACAAGAGGCTCAGAGCCAGCTCACCCACCTCGGGTAAATTTATGGGTGGAAACTTAGGCCAGAATTTTCTGTAGTACTTTTGAGAAATGGAGAAGTGGAGAGGTTGCTGACACAAGGACTTTTGAAAACCACAAAGCCCTGGGTTAGCCATTCTTGTTAGCCTTTGTCTAGAAAACTAAGGAAGGCTATAAGGTATTTGCATATCAGTGACCATACAATTTAAATGAAATCTATAATTTTTCTAGATTCTGTCACTGTATCCTACTTTTGTCTGTATGTTTTACTGAAAAGGGAAAAATGCTTTCCTATAATTGTCAAAGATTTGCTTTAATAGTTGTCTTCCAAAGTAACCATGATACTAGTCATTCCATCCATCCATCCATCATCCACCCATCCATCCATCTGTCTGTTCATCATCCATCCCTTTTTAGATACCAGACACTATTATAGATGCTGGTGTGCAGCAAGGAAGAAAATGAACAAAAGTTTCTGCCCTGAGAACTTCAATTTTACTGAATTGTGCATGGTTGCTATAGGAAACTAAGTCTGTTAAAGTGGTTACTGTCAAAAAAATTTTTGATCACTTGAAATTATAAACTATTTTGTTAGGATAAGGATATCTTTGCTTGCAGAACTTACAACAATCAAGCCAGTGACTGTGACCTCAGTATTCTTGTTACAATTAATAAATACTACCAGCATAAAAATAGTGTGTTCTTTTATGTCTGGCTGCGCTGGGTCTTCGTCGCTGTGTTCAGGCTTTCTTTAGGTACAGCAAGCAGGAGCTACGCGAGGCTCAGTAGTTGTGGCGCATGGGTTTTTGTTGTTCCAAGCATGTGGGATCTTAGTTCCCCAAGCAGAGATCAAACTCATGTCCCCTGCATTGGCAGATGGAGTCTTACCCACTGGACCACCAGGAAAGGTCCTATGTATTTTCTTAATAATTGAAGAAAGTATCTGAAAATCTGCCAGAAATCACTTAATGAAGGATATAATTCTAATTGATTGACTGTAACATACGCAAGTCTCCATTCTTCTTACAGTTTCGGTTACTTGTTCTCAAGGATTCGTAACTGCGCTGGTCCTTTTTTGGCCTTCCGTGTGGATGACATCTATTTAACTTTCAGGAGTCTCAGTTTCCACATCTATAAACTAGTATGACAGTGTCTACCCATGTGTTGTTCTAAGGATGAAATGACATAGCACAAGTAGTATAAGTAATTCCAGGCAAGAATCCTGCAGTGGGTTGCCCGGCCCTCCTCCAGGGGATCTTCCCAACTCAGGGATGGAAGCCGCTTCTCTTATGCCCCCTGCATTGGCAGGCAGGTTCTCTACCACTGGTGCCGCCTGGGGAGCCCGCACACACATGCAAACATAGACAAAAAGCAAACAAGACTTCATGTATATTCATCAACCAGAAAGTTATTTCTGGGTAGTGAATTATATATGGGTTTTCTTTTCTTATATTATTGGGTTTTTTTCTAAACTACTAACCAAGAACTTGTAATATGCCTATAATAAGAAGTACATGTATAGGAAGAAAAAAAGAAATAAAAAAAGGATATTTTAAGACCTGAAAAAAAAACCCACTGCAGTGACCTACATGTGCGGTAGAGAAAGTCTGGCTGAGCATAGTAGCAAGTGGTTAATATGGACCTGGTGGAAACATGTGAATTCATTCAGCAGCAAAAGCTGTTCTGGGGTCCCATGTGCCAGGCCCTGTTCTAGGCTCCAGAGATGCAGGGTTAATGAAAGAAATCAGGCCATGCTCTCCAGGAGCTTACAGTCTGGAGAGGGGACAGCAACAAGAACAGATAATAATAACAGTAACTAGGATTCGGACTTCCCTGGTGGTCCAGTGGTTGAGAATCTGCTTGCCAACGCGAGGGTCATGGGTTTGATCCCTGGTCTGGGAAGATCCCACATGCTGCGGAGCAACGAAGTCCAATGCCGCGACGACAGGGCCCGCGGACCCAGAGCCTGCGCTCCACGAGGGGAGAAGCCCCATGAGAAGCCAGGCGCCACAGCCAGGAGGAGCCCCACGCACTGCAACCCGGAAGAGCCTGCGAGCAGCAGGGAAGATCCGGCACAGCCAAGACGAAACGGTTTTTACAAACTTAAATGTTAATTTCAGCTCAGTTCAGTTCAGTCAGTCAGTTGTCCAACTCTGCGACCTCATGGAGTGCAGCACATCAGGCCTCCCTGTCCATCACCAACTCCCGGAGTTCGCTCAAACTCATGTCCATTGAGTTGGTGATGCCATCCAACCATCTCATCCTCTGTCGTCCCCTTCTCCTCCTGCCCTCAATCTTTCCCAGCATCAGAGTCTTTTCAAATGAGTCAGTTCTTCACATCAGGTGGCCAAAGTATTGGAGTTTCAGTTTCAGCATCAGTCCTTCTAATGAATATTCAGGACTGATTTCTTTAGGATGGACTGGATGGATCTCCTTGCAATCCAAGACTCTCAAATGTCTTCTCTAATACCACAGTTCAAAAGCATCAGTTCTTTGGTGCTCAGCTTTCTTTATAGTCCAACTCTCACATCCATACATGACCACTGCAAAAACCATAGCCTTGACTAGACGGACGTTTGTTGGCAAAGTAATGTCTCTGCTTTTTAATATGCTATCTAGGTTGGTCATAGCTTTTCTTCCAAGGAATAAGCATCTTTTAATTTCATGGCTGCAGTCACCACCTGCAGTGATTTTGGAGCCCAAAAATTTAAAGTCAGCCACTGTTTCCACTGTATCTCCATCTATTTGCAATGAAACTATGGGACCGGATGCCATGATCTTACTTTTCTGAATATTGAGCTTTAAGCCAACTTTTTCACTCTCCTCTTTCATCAAGAGGCTCTTTAGTTCTTCGCTTTCTACCATAAGGGTGGTGTCATCTGCATAGCTGAGGTTATTGATATTTCTCCCAGCAATCTTGATTCCAGCTTGTGCTTCTTCCAGCCCAGTGTTTCTCATGAGGTACTCTGCATATAAGTTAAATAAGCAGGGTGACAATATACAGCCTTGACGTACTCCTTTCCCAGTTTGGAACCAGTCTGCTGTTTCATGTCCAGTTCTAACTGTTGCTTCCTGACCTGCATACGGGTTTCTCAAGAAGCAGGTCAGCTGGTCTGATAGTCCCATCTCTTTCAGAATATTCCTCAGCTTATTGTGATCCACACAGTCAAAGGCTTTGGCATAGTCAATAAAGCAGAAGTAGATGTTTTTCTGGAACTCTCTTGCTTTCTCCATGATACAGCAGATGTTGGCAATTTGATCTATGATTTCTCTGCCTTTTCTAAAACCAGCTTGAACATCTGGAAGTTCACAGTTTACATATTGTTGAAGCCTGGCTTGGAGAATTTTGAGCATTACTTTACTAGCATGTGAGATGAGTGCAATTGTGTGGTAGTTTGAGCATTCTTTGGCATTACCTTTCTTTGGGATTGGAATGAAAACTGACCTTTTCCAGTCCTGTGGCCACTTCCAAATTTGCTGGCATATTGAGTGCAGCACTTTCACAGCATCGTCTTTTAGGATTTGAAATAGCTCAACTGGAATTCCATCACCTCCACTAGCTTTGTTCGTAGTGATGCTTCCTAAGGCCCACTTGACTTTACATTCCAGGATGTCTGGCTCTAGGTGAGTGATCTCACCA
Organism: Bubalus kerabau; assembly: GCF_029407905.1. Taxonomy (NCBI): domain Eukaryota; kingdom Metazoa; phylum Chordata; class Mammalia; order Artiodactyla; family Bovidae; genus Bubalus; species Bubalus kerabau. The sequence continues at coordinate 80,666,311 of NC_073636.1, read as the reverse complement.
TCGTGATTATCTGGGTCGTGAAGATCTTTATTGTACAGTTCCTCTGTGTATTCTTGCCACCTCTTCTTAATATCTTCTGCCTTTGTTAGGACTATACCATTTCTGTCCTTTATTGAGCCCATCCTTGCATGAAATGTTCCCTTGGTATCTCTAATTTTCTTGAAGAGATCTCTAGTCTTTCCCATTCTGTTGTTTTCCTCTATTTCTTTGCACTGATCATTGAGGAAGATTTTCTTATCTCTCCTTGCTATTCTTTGGAACGCGGCATTCAAATGCAAATATTATTCCTTTTCTCCTTTGCTTTTCGCTTCTCTTCTTTTCACAGCTATTTGTAAGGCCTCCTCAGACAGCCATTTTGCTGTTTTGCATTTCTTTTTCTTGGGGATGGTCTTGTTCCCTGTCTCCTATACAATGTCACAAACCTCCATCCATAGTTCATCAGGCACTCTGTCTATCAGATCTAGTCCCTTAAATCTCTTTCTCACTTCCACTGTATAATCGTTAGGGATTTGATTTAGGTCATACCTTAATGGTCTAGTGGTTTTCCCTACTTTCTTCAATTTAAGTCTGAATTTGGCAATAAGGAGTTCATGATCTGAGCCACAGTCAGCTCCCAGTCTTGTTTTTGCTGACTGTATAGAGCTTCTCCATCTTTGGCTGCAAAGAATATAATCAATCTGATTTTGGTATTGGCCATCTGGTGATGTCCATGTGTAGAGTCTTCTCTTGTGTTGTTGAAAGAGGGTGTTTGTTATGACCAGTGCGTTCTCTTGGCAAAACTCTATTAGCCTTTGTCCTGCTTCATTCCGTATTCCAAGGCCAAATTTGCCTGTTACTCCAGGTGTTTCTTGACTTCCTGCTTTTGCATTCCAGTCTCCTATAATGAAAAAGACCTCTTTTGGGGGTGTTAGTTCTAGAAGGTCTTGTAGGTCTTCATAGAACCTTTCAACTTCAGCTTCTTCAGCGTTACTGTTGGGGCATAGACTTGGATTACTGTGATATTGAATGGTTTGCCTTGGAAACAAACAGAGATCATTCTGTCATTTTTGAGATTGCATCCAAGTACTGCATTTTGGACTCTTTTGTTGACCATGATGGCTACTCCATTTCTTCTAAGGGATTCCTGCCCACAATAGTAGATACAATGGTCATCTGAGCTAAATTCACCCATTCCAGTCCATTTTAGTTCAGTGATTCCCAAAACGTAGACATTTACTCTTACCATCTCCTGTTTGACCACTTCCAATTTGCCTTGATTCATGGACCTGACATTCCAGGTTGCTATGCAATATTGCTCTTTACAGCATCGGACCTTGCTTCTATCACCAGTCACATCCACAACTGGGTATTGTTTTTGCTTTGGCTCCATCCCTTCATTCTTTTTCTGGAGTTATTTCTCCACTGATTTCCAATAGCATATTAGGCACCTATCGACCTGGGGAGTTCCTCTTTCAGTATCCTATCATTTTTCCTTTTCATACTATTCATGGGGTTCTCAAGGCAAGAATACTGAAGTGGTTTGGCATTCTCTTCTCCAGTGGACAATGTTTTGTCAGAACTGTCCACCATGACCCATCTGTATTGGGTGGCCCCACACGGCATGGCTCACAGTTTCATTGATTTAGACAAGGCTGTGGTCCATGTGATCAGACTGGTTAGTTTTCTGTGATTGTGGTTTTCAGTCTTTCTGCCCTCTGACGGAGAAGGGTCAGAGGCTTCTGGAAGCTTCCTGATGGGAGAGACTGAGGGGGAAACTGATGGGCAGGGCCATGCTCAGTAAATCTTTAATCCAGTTTTCTGTTGAAGGGTAGAGCTGTGTTCCCTCCCTGCTATTTACCTAGAGCCAAACTATGGTGGAGCTAATGAAGATAATGGCGACCTCCCTCAAAAGGTCCCATGATGCACTGCTGCACTCTTGCCCCGACCCTGCAGCAGGCCGCCGCCAACCCACGCCTCCGCTGGAGACTCCCAGACACCCACAGGCAAGTCTGGGTCAGTCTCTTGTGGGGTCACTGCTCCTTTCTCCTGGGTCCTGGTGCACAAGGTTCTGTTGTGCCCTTCAAGAGTCTATTTCCCTGTCCTGTGTAAGTTCTGGCGGCTCTATGATGGGGATAATGACGACCTCCTCCAAGAGGGTTTATGCCATACCCAGGTCTGCTGCACCCAGAGCCCCTGCCCCTGTGACAGGCCACTGCTGACCCGTTCCTCTGCAGGAGACACTCAGACACAGTTCTGGCTCAGTCTCTGTGGGGTCCCTGGGTCCTGGTGTGCACAAGGTATGTTTGAGCCTTCTGAGCGTCTCTTGCAGGAATGGGGTTTGATTTTAAATGCAAATTCACCCCTCCTCCTGTCTTGCTGGGGCTTCTCCTTTGCCCTTGGACATGGGGTAAATATTAAATTTTTTTAAACAGCTGTTGCCCAGTCAGGCTAAAGTTGTCCTGGTAGTATTCTAAGCACTTTATATATATTGACTCCCAGGTGGCTCAGATGGTAAAGTGTCTGCCTGCAATGCGGGAGACACGGGTTCAATCCCTGGGTGGGGAATATCCCCTGGAGAAGGAAATGGCAACCCACTCCAGTACTCTTGCCTGGAAAAGTCCATGGACAGAGGAGCCTGGTGGCCTACAGTCCGTGGGGTGGCAAACAGTCGGAGCGACTGAAGGCCTCCACTTTCACTTTCCTCTGAGAAGACCTTAGGGACGTAGGGACGTAGGGACCATTACTGTTTCCAGACTATAGATACCTGAGGCTCAGAGCAGTTGAGTCTCCCAGGAAGGTCACCCAACTGGTTACAGCGAAACAGCTCCAGGGTTTACATCACCTTGGAATAGTGTGTGTCCAGGACAGGCAGATTTAAGCACTGATTCGTAAGGCCCCTAATTATATAGTGGTAAGAATTACCTGAAGCACTTGTGAAATACATGCAAATTACCAGGTCTTGCCTTAGGAAATTTGGGTGCAGTTGATCTGGGTTGGAACTTTAGAATTTGTTCCTTAGCAAGCCCCCTTGGTGTTTCTCCTCTTCTGACAAAAATAAAAAATACTGCTCTCAACAAGAGGAATCTGCAGCAACAGAATTCTGTATGGTGTTTACCTGTCTGGACTTGGGGAGCTGGGGTAACACTGGCTGGCAAGGGGCATGAGGCTGGAAATGTTCATCCAGGTGGGGATTCATTTATCAAGCATTAAAAAAATAAACACTGCCCTATGCTGCAGTGCCTTTCTGGGTCATATTGACTAGGAGTAGGTGTACTGAGGTGATGTGCAGAGCATACCAAGCAGGGGGTAAGTACTTCAGATAAGAGACAGAAAAGGTCTCCGCCACAAAGTGACCTTCCATTTGGCAAGTCCTGCAAAGACCAGGGGAAGGCAATCCAGGCAGAAGGAGGAGGAAAAGCAGAGCTGGGCGTGTCTGAGCAGGAGCAGTGAGGGGGGTCTGGGGGAGAGCGGTGAGACTCGCAGTGGGGCTGGGGGGCGGGGTGGCCCGTTCCTGTCTAGAGCATTGTGGCTGAGGGCTCCAGCGCCTGCCAGTTCCCCAGGCTGGAACTGCCCCCAGCGCAGCAGCCTCATTCACACATTGCTCGCTCAGATAGGCCAAGGAAGCCACCATCACATGCTCGTTTCACGTCTTCTGAGATCATACTACTCTCAAGAAATTACACTGCTGATCTGACTGTTTAGCATGGACTGCATCGCTAGCCACCAGCCAAGTTCTATTAGAGCAGGAAGTAAATAGGATCACCCCTGTACCTCCAGGGGCTAGCATGCTGCCTGGCACACGGCAGACGCTTCTAAGTATATTGCTGCTGGAGGAATGAGCAAACCCTCAATGGAAACCGCAGGATAATTCCATCAGTTATACTCACCCTATTTACTGTGGGCCTACTGTGGGCCTACTATATGCCGGGCACCAGGCCAAGTCTCTGGGGATAGATGTATCAGCGAGGCAGGGAGGTTTTTATTATTCATTCCAGGTTTTTGAGGATTTATTGAATGTAAGGGGCAAGGGAAAATGGGCAATAAACGAATAAATCTGTGTATCTGTCTATAAAGACTGATAGATAGATCTACAGATAGATGGATAGACTGGTAGATACAGATAGAGATACCTCAGATTACCAGGTTAGATTTGATAAATTCTAAGATAAAGCAGACCAGCAAGTAACAGGGGGAGCCACTGGATGGAGGCACGGCAGGATTAGAACAGGGGCTAGCCAAGAAGGGCCTCTCTGTGGACGGCATTTGAAATCAAGACCCGAGGGCGTTAGGCAGGTTGGCAGGTGGATACAGAGCGAACAGTAAGCACAGAAGCCTTGAGGCTGAAAAGAGCTCGGGGCTGACGCCTGAGGGGAGGAGGGAATGGCAGGTGAAGTCAGCCGAGCGCGGGGTCAGATCGGGGGCAGCAGCGCCCACCGGTATCAGGAACTTCACCTTGTCACTTAGAATGCTGGTCCTCGGGCCTCCCCCAAGACCCACCGAGTCAGAAACTCTGGGCTGGCCCCGCGGCCTCCGTGCTAACAAGCTCTCCGGGTGGTGCGCAGAAGAGTGGGCGGACCCCCGGGGTCAGGGGTCTTGCCCCAGCGACCGATCCCAGTTGCCACCCAAGCACGTGAGCACGGGCCTCTTTATTTCACTACTGGGCAGGGGGCCCGCCCAGCGCTCTGCGGATGCGCCCAGCCGGCGTTCCCCACCCGCCAAGCCTGTGACCGCCACACCCTCCCCCCACCTCCGCAAACACCCACCCAACTGCTGCCCGGCTCGGTCCTCTTCTGCAAACTACCGGGGCGACCCGGCTGCCCGGACTCGGCGGGGCCCAGACGCCCAGAGCGGCAGGTGCAAAGGCGCCAGAGCCGGGGTGGGGGGTGCCAAAAGCGCCGGCCCAGCCCTCCGGGGTGCGGGCAGGGCGCCGGCTGCTGCAGCCCGGGGTTTGGGGGGGCGCGTCCCTCGCTGCCCGCGGCCACCCCACCGCGTGTGCGCCGTCCGGATCCCGGGGGGACCCCGCGGCCCGGGTGCCGGGATTGGCCGGCTTCTTCCCCCGGGAGCCGCAGCCGCGAAGCCAGGTTGGTGCGGCCGGGCCGGGCCAGCGCCCTCTAGGCAGCGGAAGTGGCGCTCGCTGTACATCCGTCCTCCCCGCCTCGCGGAGTTGGGAGAAGGAAGGCTGGGGGGGTGGAAAAATAAAAGGAAAAGTCCCTGCACCATGTAGACCCGCGCGCCCCGCGCCCTTGCACCCCGGCCGGCCGGGGACCCCCCTCGCCCCCCAGTCTGCGGCCATGAACGCGAGCAACGAGGGCGAGAGCTTCCCGGGCTCGGTGCAAAGTAAGTGCTTTTCCGGGCGCAGTGCGCGCTCCAGGGCCCGGGCCCAAGCACGCCTGCGACGCAGCGGGCAGGCCCGGGGCCCCGAAATCGGGGTGACGGCCCCGAGCCGGCGTCTCGGGGACCGCGGCGGGCGCGCCGGGCAGGAGGCGCCGGGGTGGGCCGGGGGCGGGCGCACCCGACCCGGCGCGAGGCGGGGGCGCTCGCCAGCCTCCAAAGAGCCCCCCGTGCAGGGGGCCGTGGGGGAGGGCTGGCGGCTCCGACCATCGCCCACCCTCTCGCGGCATTCCCCGCCCCCGGCGCAGCCTGGAGGTGGATTTGGGGTAACCGCGGCCACGCTGATGGGAAAACTTCTGTCTCGGTGGCCCCGAATCCTTGAAGTCTGGGGTTCGGAGGACTGCACGAGGTCTGGCTGGCTGGGCTCTCCGGCTTCCTGAAAAGCCTTGTCCACGTTCAAGGTGGAGATCTGAATGGGGAATGGGGCCGTGGGCGTTTTCTTTGAGTTTTGAGTTTGGGGTTCATTTTCATTATGATGACAGCCTTTTTCAAGCCCGTGGTTTCGCCGGGCTCGTTGTTTCCCTAAGTGTGGGGCTGAGCGCGAACCAGCCACCTGGGAGCTCCAGCGCTTATTTTTTTAAAAAGGGGAGAAAAAAAAAAGCTCTCTGGGCCCCACCTACCAGGTGGTGGGGCCGGGGTTGAAGGGAGGAGGATGGGCTTGCCCTGGGCGATTCGGAGGCACAGGAAGTTTGGGAACCCCTGGCACTTGTTAGATGTTACTGTTAACGACTTGGAAGACACTGGCTCCTAAACATGTCTGTGTGTTCCTTGCATAACTTGTGAAAAGCGCCGATTTCCCTAAACCTCAGTCCCCGTTCACCCCACCTCCATTAGGACTCTCTGAAGTGGGGGTCAGATGTGTCCGTGTTTATCCGTGTTTAAATACCCCACCTTAGCCCTTATTCTGATGCCCAGACAGGTTTGGAGAACTTTGTAGGGATAAAGAGGCTTCTCGGGCGGCGCCAGTGGTAAAGAACCCGCCTCCCAATGCCGGAGACGGAAGAGTCACAGGTTCGATCCCTGGCTTGGGAAGACACCCTGGAGAAGGGCACGGCAACCCACTCCAGTGTTCTTGCCTGGAGAATCCCATGGACAGAAAAGCCTGGCAAAGATAAAGGAATTCTTTGTGTTGATGATACCCAAAATAAAAATAGACCCAGTGTATTCTATTGGGTCTCAGTTCATTACAGATATTCAGAGGGGATATTTTCAAATTCAAATAGAACACCTCAGTAATAACCCCATCAGGTGACATGCTGGGGATCCCTGCGCTGGCCTTCTACAAGCACCATCTCATTTAATTCTCGTAACCATCTTATGAAGCAGAAACTTCACCCCATCTCCTCCCGGATATCAATCCTACCATTAAGGAATCTCAATGATGCACTCACTACGTCTCTTGGATTCTTTGTCTTCCTCTTAGCTTGGGCACCTCGGTAGCTACAGGAAGACAGTGTTCCAGAGAAGAGAAATGTCTTGTCCTTCCGTCCATTGATTTCAGTGTTTGCAAGATGGCTTACAAACCTACCTTGCTCAGTGCAGAGTATCTTTTCTTAGAAGTCAACCAAATTGTATTTCTGCACAGAGATGTCTTGTCTTGGTTGTAATGGGACATTGAACATAATGCAAATATTTTATAATTTTTTTTAAATTATGAAGCAAAGATGCCAACTGTATATGCACAAAGGTGGTTTTCATACTATTTAGACTCAGGGAAAATTGGGAATAATATACAAAGCTTACAGTAAGTGAGAAATTACGAGGCTTAGAAAATATGGAATAATGTGTTGTCATTAAATAATTATATATATATAAAGAGATTTTAGTGATAGAGCATAATGCTTGTAGAGCAGTATTGGGGAAAAGGTTAATTTACAATGCACAATCTTTAATTCGATGAATGGAAGAAAATATTTTGTAATGTTCATGGTAGCCATAGGTGGAAAGACTGTAATTTCCCTCCTTGCTTCTCTTCCAAATTTTCTGTTATAAACATGAATTTCCTTGTAATAAGGCAAAGAAAACTTTTTAAATAAAAATTCAGTTTGTCTTATTAGTTAGAGACTTAGTCATTGTATTTCTTTATTTAACAAACATTTACATAGCAGTTTCTAATATAGTGCCAGGACTGTGGTAAGCGCTTTGCAAGTGTTAAATACAATATTAATTCTTGATATTATTACTACAGTGAAATAATGCCTGTCAGGAATTAATTTTGCTTACAAGTAACAAAACTGAACTATACTGGCCTAATTAGAAGTCTGGAATTGATTGATTCTAGGGTTGATTTAGGGGATCAGTGAAGTAAACTTTTGTAGAGATCTTACTATTTACCTCATGTTACAACATGGCTGCAGAAGCACCTGGCATCACATCTGCATTCAAGGCTGAAGGGAGAGGTGAACAGTGCCAACCATGTCAGCTCCCTTTTTATCATGCTTTTCCCTGAAGCTCTTCCAGCACTGTGCTGGAGGGATTCCCAAGTATGTCATGAACCAAAATTATTCAGGCTAGTGGTTCTCATGATGGGGGAGAGGGTTGGAATAGCGGGAGCATTGGCTCTCATAATGACTGAGAAGTACAATTACGTTTTAGTTGAGATAGGCGATGGTCCTTTGAAGTGCAAGGTAGCTTTCTTGAAGTGCAGGGAAGAACCTTCTTGCATGAGATACCACTAGTGCCCCCACAGGGAAAAATCAGGAGCATTACTTGGGTGGGTATGTTGCTGCTGGGGTGGAACTGGGGTTCTGTGTGCAAGAAGAGGGGAGTGGAATAGATGTTGGGCCAGCAACTAGCCACGTCTGCCACCATGCCCGTTTTTCTCACCGTGGGTCTGGTGTGTGTTTTCATTTCAAGCTGTCTGAAATTAACCTGTGACTCCCCCTTCGCCCCATGGAGTTCCAGGTGGCACAGCAGTGCTGGTGGAGCTGACTCCCGACATCCACATCTGTGGCATCTGCAAGCAGCAGTTTAACAATCTGGACGCCTTTGTAGCTCACAAGCAGAGTGGCTGCCAGCTGACCGGCACGTCTGGGGCGGCGCCCAGCACGGTCCAGTTTGTATCGGAGGAAACGGTGCCTGCCACCCAGACTCAGACCACCACTCGAACCATCACCTCCGAAACCCAGACGATCACAGGTATGGTTGGGGGGTGGGGCAGTCACTCAGAGTTGGCCTGGCTATGTCCCAGACGCCTCTTCAGATCCTGTTAAAAATATAGACACCCAGGGCCCACCCCCTAGGATTGCTGATTCATTATTTTTAACAAGCTCCATGGGGAAGCTAGCTGCCTGGCCAGGTTTGGGAACTGCTAGGTTAAAACATTAAGTGGTAGCAGTTATAAATTGTTGTCATGTGCTAAACAAAACTAACAGACCAAAACCAGGTTTTTAAAACTAAACCGAAAAAAAAGCTATATACTAAGAAAAAAATACTTGCAGGAAATGGTAAAAAAGGAAAAAGTGGTTATTTGGGGGTGGTGGAAATATGTGTGATTCCTGAATTTGCATTATTTGTGTAAAGGACAAAAAAAATGTTTAAGAAATTTTTAAAATCTATAAACAAGTACTTATGACTCCCCTTCCCTGTGCCGCCAACTGGAAAAACAGAAAAGTTCATCCTAGTTCTTGGTTACGTGCAAAAGAAACCGCAGATGGATCCAAAAGTTAAACGTGCACAATGAAACCATCAAAGTTGTAGAGTAAAAACTATACACGTGCAAAAGAAAGAAAGTGAAAGCGAAGTCGCTCAGTTGTGTCCAACTCTTTGCGACCCCCTGGACTGTAGCCTACCAAGCTCCTCCGTCCATGGGATTTTCCAGGCAAGAGTACTGGAGTGGGGTGCCATTGCCTTCTCCAGGAGATCTTCCCGACCCAGGGATTGAACCCAGGTCTCCCACATTGTAGGCAGACGTTTTACCGTCTGAGCCACCAGGGAAGTCCACACATGCAGAGAGACCCAAACACTCACACCCCTATGCTTATTCCTTTATAATCTGCCTTAAGGGACGAGACAGATAACTCCAGTAAGTCACCCATTTATGAGATGGTTGGTAGACACACTGTTGCATCCTATGGGAAAATAGAGGATGTATTTGTTGGCTTTTAAAGGCATTCAAATTTTTAAATCAAAAAATATATTAATACTGTGCCTTCCAAAGAAGGCAGGTTATAGGATTGCTCCCCCAAAAGAAAAAGAATTGTTATGTGGTTGTAAATAAAGTTACCATTTTTCCACAGTAAAAACAGTGTATAAAAAAAGCTTAAAGACAGCTGGGAAAAGAAAATGCAGTACATATATGACTAAGGCCTAATATCCTTCATATATTAAAAAAAAAAAAAAAACTCCTAAAAATCAATAAAAAGACTAATGGAAAAGTCAACAAAGAGCAGCAGTTGCTATTCAAGAGCCAGTAAATATACAAGGATGTGCCATTGACTCATCATCCCTCAGTAATAAAGAAATGCAAATCAAATACTGCTTTCCTTTCCTTTCTGGAGATATCCATTCATATAAGCTGGGCAATTTTGTGATATCTTTCAAACTTTAATTCTTACATTTAAAATATTTCAAATTTTAAAAGGTACACATTTACCCAGTATGTGCACTTCTGGGTATTTATCCTATAAAACTTGACAAGTAAAAATGTACAAGGGTGTTTACTGATATACTGTAAAGAAAATGGAACCTTTGTAATGTATATGTCAGGAGGAGATTAGATAAATAAACGCCATGATGGATAATGAATAATAATGTAACAGTTAGATGAATAAATTCAGACAGTGGAATGTGACTTAGTCTGAAAAGGAAGCTAGATCTGTGTACCCACATAGAGTCTCAAGGTAAATATAAACAGGCATATATATGCATATGTATTATATTCAAGGAAGCTTCTAGAACAGGAATGAGGCAAGTAATGTTAATGAAAGATGTCAACTTGCAGAAGGCATTAGGGGATGGTGGGGACACTGGTGAAATAGAGAAAGTTGCTCTTTGGATTCAATCAGTTAGATATTTGGGTTTTTCTGAGCAACTGAAAAATGTAAAATTTCCCAAATTTTAAAACTTTGTTAGGAAACGTCCCTGTCAGTTCAATGGTTAAGAAGGTCCTCTCACTGCAGGGAGTACGGGTTTGATCCCCAGTCAGGGAACTAAGATCCCACATGTCAGGCAATGAGGGGGAAAAAAAAAACTTTGTTGGTCAAACAAAATACATCTGTGAGCTTGATCGAGCCCATCTGCAACTTCTGACTTGTTTTCAATGTTTTGCAAACAGTTAATTTGGAGCTAAGATGTGGAGAATCTCTGAAGTGAGGGTACCAACTTTTACCTTATCATTTGCACATTGATGCTGTGTCTGAATTTTTTGGCAGCAGGCGAAGTTTGTGGTCATTTCCTTAATGCATCCAAAATAATGTTTCTGCTGAAATGTGTTAAGCATTGAAATATAATTGATCACCTCGGAAACTTTCATCAGGTTACCTTGAGGTCTTCCCACTTTCTCCCAAGTTTCTCTTAATCTCATTTTAGAGGAAATCACCAAGAAAATGTTCGAACGGAAACCCACCTTAGAGATGGGCCTGGTACCACCTTCTCGTTTTACAGCTGGACAGAGTGAAGCTGCAGGTGGAGATGAGAGATGGTCAGGGTCCCAGCACAGGTTCAGGACAGTCCTGGGACTCAGGTCCTTTGGCCCTTGCCCTCGTGGTCTTCTCCATGAAGATTGAGTGTTGGGTTCTCTGTTCTCAGAAACAAGCTCCCAGTCACCCCGCACCCGGTGTGAAGCCTGAGACCCGAGACCCCAGCACGGGGAGGCCCCAAGACCCTTGTTTGTGGCCATTGCCTCTCGCTGGGCTCTGAGCCTTCCCTGCTGCCGTGGCCTCTGCCTTTCTCGCCTTTACCTGGCTGACACCAGCCCACCCTCAAAACCTAAGGTTTAGGACCATCTGCACACAGGACCTGGCTGCATCTCAGGACACGCCGCCCCCTCTGACTCACAGTAGCCGTGATGACGTCCTTTCTGTTTTCCAAGCAGGCCACTCTTCCTTGAGCCCCGGGGCGTTTGTATGTGTTGCCCCCTCTGCCTGGAGCTGACTTAATGCTGGTGCGTGTGTCAGAGCTGGGCTTAACTGCATCGCCCCAAAGAGCCCCCCTCTGAGACCACACACATGGGCATTGTTCTCTCAGATCAGGTCCCCGTAATTAAATGATCGTTTGCAGAACAAACGTAAGGCCTGTCCCACTGCTGAAGCGTAAGCGCCACGAGGTCAGGGGCTGCGTTTGACCCGAAGCATCGTATTCCGGGCACTGGTTCTGTGTGGAGTGAACGCACAGGGGCCCACGCCTCACGTCCATTGGTGAAGCTGACCGCACACCACGTAACCGCCCCTTCCTCTGTCCTAGTTCTCGGCTCGGAGACCCCCCTGCCTCGCGGCATCTCCACGGCCCCGCCGTTGTTCACTGTAGCCGCGCCTCAGCTTCGCCGACCGCCCGGTACGCCTCGGCGCCCACTGCGCAAGCGCTCCCCGCCGCGCAGAGCCGACGGGTCGCCGCGCACCGGAAACGGGCTGCTGGACCTTATCCCAGTCGGCAGCCCTGGGCTGTGGGCAGGTCGCTCACTCAGGTTCCTCGTCTGCAGAAAGGGATTATTAAAAAGGGTACCTAATACCAGTAGGCGCGCTTCCCAGGTGCCTTAGGGGTAAAGAACCCGCCTGCCACTGCAGGAGACCCAGGTTCGATCCCTGGGTTGGGAAGATCCCCTGAAGAAGGAAATGGCCACCCACTCCAGTATTCTTGCCTGGGAAATCCCATGGACAGAGGAGCCTGGCGGGCTACGCAAAGAGCTAGACGTGACTTAGTGAGTAAACAACAAACAAATACTATTAGGTTGTAGAATTAGGTGCCTAATATAATTGGGTTATTGTGAGACTCTGCAGTAATACAAATAAAGGACCTAGGACAGTCATTGGACTCAGTAGACGACTGCTTTTATTAACATGAAGGGTGTTAATGTTTCCCTGGTGGCTCAGCTGGTAAAGAATCTGCCCGCAATTCTGGAGACCTGGGTTTGGAAGATCCCCTGGAGAAGGGAAACGCTACCCACTCCAGTATTCTGGCCTGGAGAATTCCACGGACTGTGGAACCATGGGGTTGCAAACAGTCATACACGACTGAGCGATTTTCACTTTATTAACATAAATGACTGAGCGACTTTCACTTTCTTAACATCAAGATGCATGCCCAAGTGAGATGAGCAGGGTGCTGAGTCTCTGCCTGACCCAGCTGCTCTCCCTGCGTGTGCCTGCAGCTCTGCCCCCAAACAAGCAGCATCTTGCTTCCCCCCGCCCTTTCTTTTACACTGTTTATTTTGGTTTGCTGGGTCCAGCTTCCCCAAAGTTTGGGCTTCGGTGTTGCAGCAGCGGCAGTTTGGACCAGGGTCCCTTGGGATCTTGTTAAAGCCGCTAGTGCCGGGGCTGCATCTCCGAATCCGCTTGGCTGAGGCTCAGGCATCTGCATTGTTAACAAGCTCCCCAGGGGATTGCAGGCCTCGACCCAGTTGGAAAGATGCTCACCACCCGACCCCCACCCTGGCAGATTCCTCTCAATACCCGCACCCAGACCTTGTCCAGGGCTATTGGTCCCTCTTCAGTCCTTGATTAAAACAGACCCTTCCTCCTGCTCAGTCGCTTCAGTCTTTGTGACCCCATGCACTATAGCCCACCAGGCTCCTCTGTCCATGGGATTTTTCAGGCAAGAATACTGGAGTGGGTTGCCTTGTTGGATAAAAAGTAAAATTAATTCTCTGCCCGCTAGCTTTGAAAGGGCAGGTGACTTAGGGTCTCAGGGTCTCCATTTGCCCAGCTGTAAAACGGGAGAGTAGAGATAGAACTCACCTCAGAGGGTCGCTGCCAGGGGCTCCTACATGGCAGACACTCAAGCTGTCAGGGTTAGTTCTCACTACTTACTTACTGAATCAGGGGCTGTAGAAATTAAGTGAAACAGTTCATGGAAAATTTTCCACAGGCCCTGACTCATGGCAAGCCTCCAGACAGTATTAGTTGAACTATCACTGACTTTTCCCCCCTCTTCTGGTTCATTCCTACATTTTTAGGACCCAGGTTAAAAGTCACCCACCTAGAAACTAGCCATGATTTCTCCGTCCCTCCCCACCCCGAAGGTGAGGTCCTTCACCACTTCCTCAGCTAGCCCTTACCAGAGTTGCCATCAGTTTATTTGGTAACAAGCAGTCTTCAGCTAGAGAAGTGAATTCAGATGCTCCTGGGCTCAGGCAGGGGCAGTAAGTAGGGCAGCAGATGGGCTGTGAGGGGGAGTGGGCCGGCCATGGATGACCAGCAGAGGAGAGCCGGGGGCGTCGGAGTCCCTGGGAGCTGGGTTAATTCCCCGGGGCACACCGTGCTGTTCCCCTGCTGAACAGAGCCGCAGAACATCCACATGGGACAGGGCAGCTCTGACTGTGCTGGGACAGGCTGGAAAGAGAACTCCTCTGTCGTCATGCCTGAGCCTCGGAACCCCGCTCATCTGCTGCTTTATCGCTTTTATCTGCTACTCTAGCCTTCTCTGCATCTCAGCACTAGTCGCTAAGATATCAAGTCATAGTCTTGTCCCCACTTCCTGACAGCCTCCAGTGCAGGCTTCCTTGAAGCCTCCTTGCAGAATCATCTAACATGAGCCCCAAACATCTAAAACTCTACGTGCTTCCAGGCACCCTCTTACTGAGACCCTCCACAGCCCCCGTGGGGCGAGGGTCCCCTTAACTGTAAGGAGTAATCAACTTATTCAACTACAGATATGTCCCTGGTGGTCTTTGGCCATAGGTCATTGACCTGGGAAAGACCCAGCCCACCTAACTGATTTTGAAAGCCTAAAAAACAGAATTATCTGAAGGCTCAATTTGGCCTGTGGGCCTCAAAGTAGTCGGTTGTTTTGTTTTCTTAATTTCAGATGATCCTTACTCTGTATTTGCAAAACAACTAATTAGTAGTAAGCAAGGTAGTGGTTTAACTTCTAGTTTACTAGACTATAATCTCCCTGGTTTAGTCACTAAATTGTATCCGACTCTTCTAACCCTATGGACTGTAGCCCACCAGGTTCTCTGTCCGTGGGATTTCCCAGGCAAGAATACTGGAGTGGGTTGCCATTCCCTTCTCCAGGGGATCTTCCTGAACCAGGGATCGAACGCGCGTTTCCTGCACTGCAGGCAGGCGCTTTACCGCTGAACTATGAGGGATACCCCATGATTTCCCTGGAGGAGGGACTAATCAGTCTTGCTTTCCAGCCGCCCAGCCCCAGGCCCGCCACATCCTAGGCGGTCAGTAAAAGTTACCAAGTAAATGCAGTAGGGGGCGCAGTTCGGATTAAACGCGTTCAAGCCCGTGACGTTTCTGGCGTGGCGCCAGCTCCATCATGAGGGCCCAGTGGGGCGGCTCTGGGACTGGGGGGCTGCCAGACGCTGGAGCCGAGATAATGGAGATGCTTCTCTTGGAGGATTCCAAGCTCGTCCGGGAGCGGAAGAGAACTTAGTTGTAAGACATAGAAGCCCAGCCATGTGTGACCAGTACCCCCTCGTGCAGAGTTCATGGAGTAGGTTGGTCTCGGCGGGGAAAGCCATGGGGAAAAAGGATGAGTGAGATCAAACGCATGGTAGACCTTGAGAATCTCACCTGCCTTTGGGAGGAAGACAGTTTTCTCAACATGAAGTAGGAAGACTCGGGGGCGTTTCCTCCCGCTGGCCTGGAGGTGGAGAAGCTGGTCCCTGCTGCTGAAGGGGAGATCGGACCACAGTGGCTGGAGATGATATAGCGCGGATGGACTAGCGGCCCCTGCTTTGACCTGACCTTTATTCTGAAGGAGCTAGAGAGCCACTAAAGGTTGTTGAGTGTGTGAGCAATTCAGTAAAACAAACTAGGGAGTGAGTTGCCAGGGGAATCTGGCAATAATGATAGTCATAGCTGATTCTTGTGTGTGTGTGTGTGTGTGTTAGTCGCTCGGTCGTGTCTGACTCTCTGTGACCCCAGGGACTGCAGTCCACCAGGCTCCTCTGTCCACGAGATTTCCCAGGCAAGAATGCCGGAGTGGGTGGCCATTTCCTCCTCTGGAGCATCTTCCCCACACCAGGGACGGAACCCACGTCTCCTGCACAGGCAGGCGGATTCTTTACTGCTCTGCCACCTGGGAAGCCCAGCTAATTCTTACGTGCTGCTTATTATTGTGCCAAGCAGTTTTCTCAGTATGTGAAGTAGGTTTTCACAACTTCAGTTAATGAGTTTAACGTTTAATTTTTTAAAATTTAATTTTTGCAACATATATTGGCTACTAATCATTATTATCCCTGTTTTACCCATAATGATCTAAAGCACAAAGGCGTTAAATAGCTTGATGGCGGTGACAGAGCCAGCAAGGGGCTCGGAGCCAGACCCGGGGCTGGGAGCCGAGCTCCCGGGCTGCAGAAGCCCCTCAGCACCCTTGGCAAAGTCCTCATCGCAGCCTTTCTCAAAAGAGCCCCCTGGAGCTTCAGTAAGACGGGGATCCCCAGCCCCCTCCCTTAACAATCCCATCTGGGTAGTTCTGAGCAGGGTCCTGGGAGTCTGGGCCAGCCAGTGCGGGCTCAGGTTAGTTCAGATGGTTTCGGTTGCTCTTAATAACACTAAGCTACAAGAGGGCTGGACTGTGAGACACTGTGTATCTCAGGATTAAGAGCTGGCAGGGCAGACCCAGGGTTTCTGCGTCTTCTTGCTCTCCCGGCCGTAATGCCCCTCATGGCCACAAGGTGGCAGCTTTCCTCCTCAAGTCTTCTCTCAGCCCTGCTCAGGGATGGCGACAGGGACCTTCTCTTTAACAGCGAGGAAACGCTTCTCCAGGAATCCCAGATGCCATTGGCTAGGAAGGGTAACAGGCCCAGTCCCACTGTCTTGGTGTAGCCAGGCCAGCAAGGGGTCACAGAGAAGGGGCTTAGCAGTGGAATCCAGCCCCGAAGCCCTTCTGGCCATCCACACTCCTGCCACTACCCTACTGGAATAGTCTAGAGCAGCAGTTCTGAAAGCTGGTATGCAAAAGAACGGAAAACGTTAGTAAAATACAGCTATAAACACACCCAGACTATACCCAGACCTCGCATCAGAACCTCTGCTTCCGATCAGTTTTGAGAGCCCCTGGGCCGGGAGAAAGGCAGGAAAGAATGGAACTCTGTTGGTGGCAGTGTCTGGCACATGGGTGCTTCTTTTTTCACAATAGATGTCCACAGCAAGCCGCGGTGTCTTTGTCCCAGTTCCTAACCGCAGGGCAAGCGGGTCTGATTGGTCCAGCTTCTGTGCCCCTGTCTGCCCCCAGACCAGCCAGCTGCCGCAGAGAGAGGGGCGGGATCAGGAATCAGAAGCCTTAATTTGTAAAGATCATTTACAAGTCATGGGAAAAAAGTAAAAATTAATAGAAAAAAAAAAAAAAAGAGCTAAGAGCCTGAACAGGCAGTTCATAAAGAAGGTATGTGAATGAATAAAATATAGTGAAAAGGGATTTTTTTACCAATTATGAAAGAAATGCAGATTAAACTAAAACGGTCTCATATTGTCCTGACAGATAGTGTGTGTGATAGCCAAGGTGAAGGAGAGAATATGTATTGATTTAGATTTTCCTAAAGGATCTTATAGTTATGAGTCACGAAGCCATAAAATGACCATTGCACTTTGACCCGGTTCTTCAGCTTACAGGAAGGTATCCAGAGAAACTAAAGAGATAAGTTAAAATTTTTGGATAGGTGTTATTAATAAAGGTAAACCCCTAGAAACCAACTCAGTGTCCAAAAAAGAAGAAAGGGTTCATTTAGCTGGAACAGCCCAAATGTGGCATGTTATGTAGCCAGAAGAAATTGTTTTTGGATGAATTGATAACGTGGCAGAATGCTTTCACATAGCAATATTGTTTAATCGTTTAATAAAAAAGAAAAGAATACAAAATGATTTAAGCCATGATCTCAGTTCTTTGTAAAATCTGCGTAAAAAGAACACGTTGGCCATCTGATCCATCACTAACTCAACAGGTGTTCCTTGAGCCCCTGTGCGTGCCAGGTTCCACGCGAGGTTCTAGGAAACAGTGATGGAGGGAAATGCACGTCCTCACTGGGCTCATCCAACCGAATGGCAGAGAGGAAGGGCATCAGATACTGTGCCACATAACTAGTTACAGCAGAGATGAGTGCTTCGGAGGGAAGGTGCAGAATTCAGCGAGCATGTCATGCAGGGGTATGCTGCCACGGGGGGACAGCATGGGTCAGGTTTTCTCCCCGCGTTTCTGTGCTCCCGGGATTTTCTAGTTGGTGTTTTCTTTTGTTTTGACAATATAATACACTTTTAATTTTAAAAAAGAGAAAAGGATTAAAACTGGAGTTTTTAAGTTGAAGACGAGAAAGGAGAAGCAAAGGGACTTGGGAGACGTGGATGACTTCAGATGTCCGAAGAGCAGTTTCGTGGGAAGGGCTGCAGTTGCCCCTGTGAGCTCCGCGGTCTAGCACATCCAGTGGGTCCCAAGCTCAGAGGGCGGTTTTGGTTCCCTATGAAATTCATGTGACAGTCTTACTTGTTAAGCAACATCATGGGTGAATAATTGAACACCTGAGGTGCTCCTGCTACAAACCGAGACTGCGTGTAACAAGCTGTGTGTCTCAGACGTGCGGCTGGGCACACTAGCAAGCCAGGGAGAGCCCCAGCGTCAAACAAAACCGAAAGCAGGTGTGAGGCTGTGAGCTGCTGGGGGTGGAGGGGGAGGCGTGGGGGCTGATCCAGAAACACTGGACTTGATTGTAAGAGCTGTACCCACAGGGGAGACGAAGCCTTGAACTCTTACAGAAAGTTAAAAGTGAGACACCCCCATCCCACCCACACCCCCAGAAAGCGGCAGCTCATGCTACAGATCACCCCAGTGGAAAGAAGGGTTGAGAACATTCTTCCCTGGGGGGAAGTCACATCTCTGCTAGACGCGCATCCCCGGCTCAGCAGATCTGGGTGCTTGGGGTTGTCCCGGCTGCCTTCATGTCTGCTGGACACTCAGATTCCACTATTTACGCCAAATCTGCAGACACACAAGGGACCGCCCCCCACCAATGACCCCTCCAGTTGCATGCGTCCCCTAAAGACACCAAAAGCACGTGCAGCAAAGGCAGAAATAGACCAGCAGGACTGCGCTGGTTTCTGTGCACCTAAGGCAACAGCCAGCAGGATGTAAAGACAGCTTCCTGGGTGGGAGGAAATATCTGCAAACCGGATTTCTGAAAAGGAGCTGCCCCCCAGAATACTCTCAGGGTTCCCCTTTGCTGTGACTCACCACAAAAGAGATGCTAAGGCTTGTGGGGGCGGGGCGGGGGGCGGTTAGCGGACAGGCCCGGCTGTCTCCAGGGACGGTGGGTATCCCAGGCTCAGGATCATTCCAAACCCAGGACTCGCCTCCCGGAGGGTCACAGACTCCGCAGCCGGACCGTAGGGAGTGCCTGGCCACCGTCAAAACCCCCCAGCCCCTGTCTTCTTTCCCACGAGCTGGGGCATCACAGTGGCGTGACCTAGTTTTATCTTGGGTCCTGTGACCAGGGGAGCCCCTCAGTCCCAGGCAAGTGGAGGTGGTTGCTCCCCGAAGCCTTGATCATTCCCGCTAAGAGTTTGGTGCCCAGTTTTGTTCAGCTATAGGGATTAGTGTTTATTAAGACTCAACTGTGCCCATATCCTGCACTATGGATGCCCTCATGAAGCTTCGTGATATCCTTGTGAAGTGGGCACGTGATTATCCCCACTGACGGGCGGGGAAACAGGCTCAAAGGAGCTCCTCGACTGGCCTGAAGTCCCATCCGTGGGAAGTGGCTGAGCCTGGACTCACATCAGTTCAGAGACACATTGTAATGCCTGAAACGGGGCTGCGCCTTGGAATCAGCGAGACGGCTGCCAGCCCGGAGGCAGTCACCAGGGAATTGTCTTTGCACGTTTGTGAATAACCTGGATTATTATCAGTAATCACTGTTTTACTCACTTCGGCAGAGATGTGTGCATTTTTTTTGGAGCTCTGTGTTGAGTTTAATTGCTGTTTGAAATGTCTCCTGAGATACTGCAGGATGGTTCAGGTTGAAGATGAAAAGTAACTGTACCCAGAAATACCTAGAAATAATAGTAGGGGGTCCATTTGATATTGATGAAGCAAATTTTATTGCTGGAGGAACAACCATTGGGTTTTGCTAAGCTACAACTGAGAGAGATGGAGTCCCTCGATTAGACAAAGTTGAATTAAGGTTACTGCTGAGCTGCATGGAAAAGCATGGTCTGCACCATTAGTTCTCAAACTTGTGTTTATCAGAATCACGTGGGCAGCTTGTTAGGCCAGATTGCTGGGCCCACCCTAGAGTTTCTGATTCAGTAAGCTGGGGTGGGGCCCAAGAACTTGCCTCTGTAGCAAATTCCTAGGTAAGTCCATTGCTGCTGCCTGGGGACCCAACACTGCTGGCTGGGGACCACACTTGGAAAACCAATAGCTAAATCCCAGAGTAGAGGAAACATCTCACCAAGAGGCAGGTGTGGTTGATCAGGTCACCAAAGAGACTTGGCAAGAAGATGGGACTTCAGTTTGTCAGAATCTTCTGCCAGCTTTAAACAAAAGCCACTCAACTCCCCCCTACATATTTCAGCTGAGAAGACGGGAAACCATGAGTTTGCTCAAACAGCAAATGCCGAACACCTGGGTGTTCTTTGCCACACACTGGGATGAGGTTGTCATTGCTCAAGGTGCCCAAGAGCTGCGTGCCAGGAACGCGGGTTTCCTGTCAAATGTTCAGTGAAGCCTCAGAGAACTCATTCGATACATGTAAAATCTCTAAGGAATATCAATAATGTGAAATACCCAAGGAATATGAAGGCAGTGTGTTATCATGTGCTGAATTGACAGCTTTTAAAAATTTATTGTATATAAAATAATGTGACATCTTACGGTCTGTAACATCTTAGCTTCAAAGAGAGAGAATGTTTGTTTGAAGAGAAAATATAACTGGCACCTCAGACCTTTGGAGTGGGTATTCCTGCTGCAGGCAAAGCCGAAATAGGAAGTGATGTCACGCCCGTGTTGATTTTAAGAAGTGTACTTTGTAAATACAACGGAGAAATGCCACAGGTGGCGCCTCGTGACTGAAGTTTGGGAAGCAGAATACGACGCTGGCTCTCAGAATCATCAGGAGGCCCCTCAGCCTGACAGGCTCAGCTGAACAAGCCCCACAGGCCGTGTTTACTCCTGTCTGAAGCCAGATCTCCATGCGGCGATGACATGTAATGAAGGAAGAAAGAAGATACATATTCCCAAACTGCAAACTGTACACTTAATTAACAAAGCAGGAAAAACACTTTTAAGAAAAGATGTTTGGGACTGCCTGTTTTACCTGTTACAATGACAGATGTTAAAGACAAAGATGATAATGATGTTTGGTCTTCTTTTTATTCTTTTTTCCTCAAAACTTCAGTGAGAATATAGGTTGATTTATGGGTTGGTTGGTCTTAGGAGTGCTTGAACACAAACACTCGTTTGTGTTTAGAGAGTATGTGTAGTTTGCCCAGAATTCCTTTAGTCAGCTCCCTTCTGGTTTTTGAAAGGATTTTGTGATAAAGTTTATGAAAGTACAGTACCTAATGCATTTGGGTGAAGTTAACAGAAAACCTACCTGGTATAAACGATAGGGCATTTCTTGTTTACTTAATGAGTGTGGATTTGAATAGGTTTCAGGGCTCTGGCCCAGCATCTCCCTTTATGGTTACAAAGTGGCTGCCTCAGATCCAGACATCACACCCTCATCAGGCATGTCCAAAGACAAACAGCAGGGCAACCAGGGCAGCAAGAATGAGTTTTCCTCAACGACCTCTCTTTCTGCCCCCACCTTTTTTTTAAATGAGGGAGAAAATCTTTTCCAGAAGCCCCCGCAGCAGATGTTCTCTAGTGTTTCATTGGCTAGAACAGGGTCGCGTGATCACTCCTAAGCAGCAAGGAACACTAGGAAGACAATCCAACCTAATCGTTCTCACAAAGGAATGTAGGCAAAGGCAGTAGCCACTGGGGATTCATATTATGAAAATTAATAATCATCCTGTCTTTTAGTTTCAGCTCCAGAATTTGTGTTTGAACATGGCTATCAAACGTATCTGCCCACGGAAAGCAACGAAAACCAGGCAGCCACCGTCATCTCCCTCCCTGCCAAGTCACGTGCCAAAAAGCCCACAGCCCCACCGGCTCAGAAGAGGCTTAACTGCTGCTATCCAGGTAGAGGCGACACTGAGTCCTGCTTGTGTAGAGAACGTGACGTTTAACAGGTCCAGGGCTTGAGCTCCTGGATTCCCGACAACTGGGCAAAGCCAGCTGCAAACTGCCCAGCTTAGAAATCAACCCTCCAGAATTTCCATCATCACATACGACACACCTCTCACTGTCTCTGGTCACCATGCACTTGGGCCCTAAGACTTTAACAACCAAGGACCTTTGAATGGGAACAGTGAGAATTTCAGATTACTGTGACTTTCTCTTGGTGCGACAGCTTAGGAAGATATCCAGAAAAATTGTCCCTTACCTACTTTAAAAAAGGAAAACAAAAAAATTTATTTGGAAATAATTTCAGACTTAGGGAAAAGTTGCAAAAGTAGTACAAAAAGTTTCTGAGCACCCTTTTGTTATGGTTCGGTCGCTAAGTCGTGTCTGACTCCTTTCCACCCCGTGGACTGCAGCGTGCTGGGCTTCCCTGTCCTTCCCTGTCTCCTGGAGTTTGTTCAAACTCATGTCCATTGCAGTCGGTGAAGCTAACTAACATCTCCTCCTCTGCCAGCCCTTCTTTTCCCTTCAGCCTTTACCTTTCATCTGGATTTCCCAAATATTAACATATTACATTTGCTTTGTTTTTTCTGGTGGTTGCTGGATTAGTCACTTGAGTCCTGTCCAACTCTTTGCAAACCCATGGACTGTAGCCTGCCAGGCTCCTCTGTCCATGGGATTCTCCAGGCAAGAATACTGGAGTGGGTTGCCATTTCCTCCTCCCGGGGATGTTCCCAATCCAGAAATTGAACCGAGGTCTCCTGCATTGCAGGCAGATTCTTTACCAACTGAGTTACAAGGGAAGCCCCTGTTTTTTTCTAAATGTACATATATTTCCCCCAAAGTTGTAGACATGACCTTTACCTCTAAGCATCTTAATATATATTTCCTAAAAACAAGGAAATTCTTTTATATAACCACAGTACAATCATAAAAATCAGGAAATTAACATTGATAAATGCTGTTATCAAACTGCTGACTTTATCAAAAGTTTGCCAACTGTCTCATTAAAGTCCTCTTATCAAAAGAAAAGTATTTTTCCCTTAGTCCAGGATCCAATTTGTGATCACACATGGCATTTAGCGTTCATGTGTCTTTCAGTTCAGCTCAGTTCAGTCCCACAGTCGTGTCCGACTCTTCTCGACCCCATGAATCACAGCATGCCAGGCCTCCCTGTCCATCACCAACTCCCGGAGTTCACTCAAACTCACATCCATCGAGTTGGTGATGCCATCCAGCCATCTCGTCCTCTGTTGTCCCCTTCTCCTCCTGCCCCCAATCTCTCCCAGCATCAGAGTCTTTTCCAATGAGTCACCTCTTTGCATGAGGTGGCCGAAGTACTGGAGTTTCAGCTTCAGCATCATTCCTTCCAAATAACATCCAGGCCTGATCTCCTTTAGAATGGACTGGTTGGATCTCCTTGCAGTCCAAGGGACTCTCAAGAGTCTTCTCCAACACCACAGTTCAAAAGCATCAATTCTTTGGCGCTCAGCTTTCTTCACAGTCCAACTCTCACATCCATACATGACCACTGGAAAAAATATAGCCTTGACTAGACGGACCTTGGTTGGCAAAGTAATGTCTCTGCTTTTCAATATGCTCTCTAGGTTGGTCATAACTTTCCTTCCAAGGAGTAAGCGTCTTTTAATTTCATGGCTGCAATCACCATCTGCAGTGATTTTGGAGCTCAGAAAAATAAAGTCTGACACTGTTTCCCCATCTATTTCCCATGAAGTGATGGGACCAGATGCCATGATCGTTTTCTGAATGTTGAGCTTTAAGCCAACTTTTTCACTCTCCTCTTTCACTTTCATCAAGAGGCTTTTTAGTTCCTCTTCACTTTCTGCCATAAGGGTGGTGTCATCTGAGGTTATTTATATTTCTCCCGGCAATCTTGATTCCAGCTTGTGTTTCTTCCAGTCCAGCATTTCTCATGCTGCATATAAGTTAAATAAGCAGGGTGATAATATACAGCCTTGACATACCCCTCTTCCTATTTGGAACCAGTCTGTTGTTCCATGTCCAGTTCTAACTGTTGCTTCCTGACCTGCATATAGGTTTCTCAAGAGGCAGGTCAGGTGGTCTGGTATTCCCATCTCTTTCAGAATTTTCTACAGTTTATTGTGATCCATACAGTCAAAGGCTTTGGCATAGTCAGTAAAGCAGAAATAGATGTTTTTCTAGAACTCTCTTGCCTTTTCGATGATCCAGCGGATGTTGGCAATTTGAACTCTGGTTCCTCTGCCTTTTCTAAAACCAGCTTGAACATCTGGAAGTTCATGGTTCACGTATTGCTGAAGCCTGGCTTGGAGAATTTTGAGCATTACTTTACTAGCATGTGAGATGAGTGCAATTGTGCGGTAGTTTGAGCATTCTTTGGGATTGGAATGAAAACTGACCTTTTCCAGTCCTGTGGCCACTGCTGAGTTTTCCAAATATGCTGGCATATTGAGTGCAGCACTTTCACAGCATCATCTTTCAGGATTTGGAATAGCTCAACTGGAATTCCATTACCTCCACTAGCTTTGTTCATAGTGATACTTTCTAAGGCCCACTTGACTTCACATTCCAGGATGTCTGGCTCTAGGTCAGTGATCACACCATCTTGATTATCTGGGTCGTGAAGATCTTTTTTGTACAGTTCTTCTGTGTATTCTTGCCATCTCTTCTTAATATCTTCTGCTTCTGTTAGGTCCATACCATTTCTGTCCTTTATCGAGCTCATCTTTGCATGAAATGTTCCTTTGGTATCTCTGATTTTCTTAAAGAGATCTCTAGTCTTTCCCATTCTGTTGTTTTCCTCTATTTCTTTGCATTGATCGCTGAAGAAGGCTTTCTTATCTCTTCTTGCTATTCTTTGGAACTCTGCATTCAGATGTTTATATCTTTCCTTTTCTCCTTTGCTTTTCACTTCTCTTCTTTTCACAGCTATTTGTAAGGCCTCCCCAGACAGCCATGTTGCTTTTTTGCATTTCTTTTCCATGAGGATAGTCTTGATCCCTGTCTCCTGTACAATGTCATGAACCTCATTCCATAGTTCATCAGGCACTCTATCTATCAGATCTAGGCCCTTAAATCTATTTCTCACTTCCACTGTATAATCATAAGGGATTTGATTTAGGTCATACCTCAATGGTCTAGTGGTTTTCCCTACTTTCTTCAATTTAAGTCTGAATTTGGCAATAAGGAGTTCATGGTCTGAGCCACAGTCAGCTCCCGGTCTTGTTTTTGCTGACTGTATAGAGCTTCTCCGTCTTTGGCTGCAAAGAATATAATCAATCTGATTTCGGTGTTGACCATCTGGTGATGTCCATGTATAGAGTCTTCTCTTGTGTTGTTGGAAGAGGGTGTTTGCTATGACCAGTGCATTCTCTTGGCAAAACACTATTAGCCTTTGCCCTGCTTCATTCTGTATTCCAAGGCCAAATTTGCCTGTTACTCCAGGTGTTTCTTGACTTCCTGCTTTTGCATTCCAGTCCCCTATAATGAAAAGGACATCTTTTTGGGGTGTTAGTTCCAGAAGGTCTTGTAGGTCTTCATAGAACCATTCAACTTTAGCTTCTTCAGTGTTACTGGTTGGGGCATAGACTTGGATTACTGTGATGTTGAATGGTTTGCCTTGAAAACGAACAGAGATCATTCTGTCATTTTTGAGATTGCATCCAAGTACTGCATTTTGGACTCTTCTGTTGACCATGATGGCTACTCCATTTCTTCTAAGGGATTCCTGCCTACAGTAGTAGATATAATGGTCATCTGAGCTAAATTCACCCATTCCAGTCCATTTTAGTTTGCTGATTCCTAGAATGTTGACGTTCACTCCTCCCATCTCCTGTTTGACCACTTCCAATTTGCCTTGATTCATGGACCTAACATTCCAGGTTGCTATGCAATATTGCTCTTTACAGCATCGGACCTTGCTTCTATCACCAGTCACATCCTCAACTGAGTATTGTTTTTGCTTTGGCTTCATCCCTTCATTCTTTCTGGAGTTTTCTCCACTCATCTCCAGTAGCATATTGGGAGCCTACCGACCTGGGGAGTTCCCCTTTCAGTATCCTATCATTTTGCCTTTTCATACTGTTCATAGGGTTCTCAAGGCAAGAATACTGAAGTGGTTTGCCATTCCTTTCTCCAGTGGACCACGTTCTGTCAGATCTCTCCACCATGACCCGCCCGTCTTGGGTGGCCCCATGGGCATGGCTTAGTTTCATTGAGTTAGACAAAGCTGTGGTTCTAGTGTGATTAGATTGACTAGTTTTCTGTGAGTATGGTTTCAGTATGTCTGCCCTCTAATGCCCTCTTGCAACACCTACTGTCTTACTTGGGTTTCTCTTACCTTGGACGAGGGGTATCTCCTCACCGCCACCCCTCCTGACCTTGAACGTGGAGTAGCTCCTCTAGGCCCTCCTGTGCCCATACAGCCGCCACTCCTTGGACATGGGTCTTTAGTTTCCTTTAATCTAAGCTTTTGTCTTTCATGAACTTGATAGTTTTGCAAAGTAACAGGCCAGTTATCGCATAAAATGTTCATCACTTTGGGTTTGTCTGATTAGACTTAGGTGCAGCAGTTTGAGTAGGACACACAGAAGCAGTGTTATGTGCTTCCTGATGCCTGGTATCAGGATTCACATGGACGCTGTTGATCCTGTTACCTGGTATTAATGTTCGTCCGTTGGTTAAGGAAGTTGCTTCGCTGTGTCTCCGTTCTAAAGTAACTGTTTCCCTCTGTCATTGATCTTTCCTTTCCTTTTTAAGGTTGCCAGTTCAAGACTGCCTATGGTATGAAGGACATGGAGCGTCATTTAAAAATCCATACTGGTAAGTGGTCACACACATCCCTCCTCTGCTGGGAGCTGGGGGTCCAGACAAGTCAAACACATGATATGACACAGACCTCACTGGTCATCACGGGAATACAACACAAATGAAATAAAAACAAGACGCTGTTTCTACACATGATTTTGGCAGAAAATGTTTAGAGCAAGAAAGCTCAGTGCTGGAATCGATATGAGCAAACTTAGGAGTGGAAATGTGAACAGGTATGGGCATTTTGAAAATTGACCTGCCAGAATTAAGTACAATTTAAATGTATCTGCTCTTCTCATCTGGAGGAGAATATCTTGTAAGCATATGTGTATATGGTGTGTGTGTAATTACTGATAAACAGAGCAAGTAGGGGGAGAATAGTAACTTTTCACTTAGGTATCTTTACACTGCGTCATTGGATGGATACCTGAGTGTGTTATTTTTGCAGTTTCCAAGGGGAAATTTGACAAAAACTATTTTCAAGGGAGAAAAAAAGACTGATGCATGGAAAAAGAAAACCAGGATGATTTCTGGTGATTTAATTTTCTTTAATGTATCATTTTTGTGTCTCCCAGACTTTACACATGGAGAAGGAACTGCTTTTAGGCTATCTTTAACAAAGTATTAGATGCTTATAAGTCAAATGATACAGTCATATATAAATTCAATGAGTATCCATGTATATAAGGGAGGGACACTGAAATTTGTCTTGGGCATCACTAATTGCCCAAAATCTGCTACTTAGCCTCAGATAAAGTATCTATAAGGTAAAATGAAGAAGATAAAATATCCAGCAGTTATCTCAGATATTCCTTGGCCACAGGTCTAATCAGTCTCACAGCATCTTGTCATTTGAATTTCATCGAGTTCTCAGACTCTGAAATTATTATGTTTCAGGTATTGGTAAGCATTCTCAATGTACCAAGCAATACTCTCTCCTGGTGGGTTTCCTATGTTGAAGTTCCATCAGTCACATATAGCATATCCATCACTGCAAGAGTAAAGTGCTATCATGACTTATGAAAATTAGGGAAATATTATAAAGTATAAGTGAGGACAGTGGCCTGAAGTTCACTGCTGCAGATCCTCAGGAAGCGTCCTCTCCTCCCGGTCCAGGGAGGCTTGTAAGGCTTGGGCTTGTAAGGTAGTTTCTGTATAACTGCAGCGTCTCCATTAACATGTTCAAGTCGGGGCTCTGACAGAACGCCCTTGCCTTAGAAGAGGGTGTGGCCAGGACCAACGGGAGCAGGACTCTGCCAGCAGAGCTGGCCAAAAACCACCCGCCCGGCTCCACCGCTGTCCCGCATCGGAGTACGCAGCATGGCACCCACAGCTGTAGCAGCTGGTGGTAACGAGAAGTGATGGTTGCTGGATTTTCTGACTATGAACATTTTTAATAATAAAATTATAATCTTTAGTACACTTCTGTAGATGTATTCTTAAATCCCAGAGGTTTATTCTATGAAGATAATGATGACCTTTGACTGACAATTGACTTTAGCACTTAGCTATTTAGGATTTGGTAAAAATATGCGTTTGGTATGTAAAAAGTGAAATCCTGACTCACTGCCTGCCTCCTTCGTATCCGATACACGCCCAAAAGTCATCAGCCTTTATAGTCCAGCGTGTCTCATTCTTGGATTTTGGCACGCCTATACTGGGCTTGCTGTGCTTAGTCGCTCAGTCGTGTTCGACTCTTTGCATCCCCATGGACTGCAGCCCACCAGGCTCCTCTGTCCATGGGATTCTCCAGGCAAGAACACTGGAGTGGGCTGCCATGCCCTCCTCCAGGGGATCTTCCTGACCCAGGGATCGAACCCAGGTCTCCCAGATTGCAGGCAGATTCTTTATTATCTGAGCCACCAGGGAAGCCCATACTGGGCTTTAACAGACACAAAGTGTACTTTCTCCATTTCTTATGAAGTTAATATCGTAGACACTATCACTGCGGCTTGCTGTTTCTCCCTTAACGCTGGAGGTCTTTCCACAGCCATATGCGTGTGTATCCACTTCATTCTTTCAATGGCCAAGTAGGAAATTGGTCCATTAATTTACAGTACATCCATACAGTGAAATACTTCACCCCTAACAATTATGTTCTAGATATTTAATGATATGAACATGATTGAAATTATTTCAAGTATAAGAAAGTAGTCAATAATAGGGAGACAGTGTTGCATTTGGCTAAGAAGGCAAGGCCATCCTGGATTCTAATCTAAGTTGAGAGGGTTAAGTAAAATCATTGAGAGACACAGTACCATTCAAAAATAAGTGTTTAAATTTATATTGGCCAGGAAGGCTTTTGTACCCCCAAATGTACACACACACATACAAAAGTCATCAGAAAAATATACATCAAAAAATTGGCAGGTGTTCAAGGGTGGCAGGGCTTCCCTGATAGCTCAGTTGATAAAGAATCCGCCTGCAATGCAGGAAACCCCAGTTCAATTCCTGGGTCAGGAAGATCCTCTGGAGAAGGCATAGGCTACCGACTCCAGTATTCCTGGGCTTCCCTTGGCTCAGCTGGTAAAGAATCCACCTGCAATGCGGGAGACCTGGATTCAACCCCTGGGTTAGGAAGATCCCCTGGAGAAGGGAAAGGCTACCCACTCCAGTATTCTGGCCTGGAGAATTCCATGGACTGTATAGTATAGTCCATGAGGTCGCAGAGTAGAACACAACTGAGCGACTTTCACTTTCACTTCACTTTCAAGGGTGGCAAGATGACAAGTGTGTTAGTGAATACAGATTAAGCTGCTGTAACAGAGAAGCTCAGATGCCAGCTCACACACGGTAGGGGTCTGTGTCCATCTCGCATAACTGTCCAGAGATCAGCAGGTGGTCTAGGCAGATAGGCAGCGTGTTCTGGGAGGTCGTCTGAGGGCTGAAGTTCCCTCTAGTGTCAGTGCGTTGGGCACATATCCACCGTCCGCAGCCGTGATGGCCTCACGTGTTTGTTCACTTCCACGTCTTGGTAACCACTGGCAAGACAGGTAGGAAGAGAAAAAGTAAAAGTCAAGAAATTTCCCTTTAGGAAAGGAACACGTTTACCTTCTCTGCCGTTTGATTGATGATGACTTTATCGCAGAATCACCCCTGGCTGCAAGTGAGGCTGAGAAATGTATTCTTAGGCTGGTCAGCCATGATCTCAGAGACTTGAGTTTTAGGCTGTGTCTGTTATGAAAAAGAAAAAAGAACAAGTGGGTATAAAAGACAATGTTTCTCCTTTTTACTTAGCTGCACTTTAAAATTTGAGCTATTTTTAATTGATAAGGAATTCATATTCACTGTCAGAAACATTAGAAAATCCTAATAAAATAGAAGCAGTTCCCCGTCTCCCAAGATGCCAGCTCTTTGCCAGCTACCCATCTAGCTTTCTTCATTATTATCGTTTCTTTGTTTGACTGCGATGGGTCTTGGCTGTGGCCTGTGGGATCTAGTTCCTTCACCAACGATTGAGCCCTGGCCCCTGGCATTGGGAGTGCAGAGTCTCCTCGGCTGAACCACTAGGGGAGCCCCATCTAGTTTTACTTTTTAATTGGAGTATAATTGCTTTACAATCTTCTTTTAGTTTCTGCTGTACCACAAAGTGAATCAGCTATGTGTGTATATATATTTAAGCATATATATATAACATACATATCCCCTCCCCCTTGAACCTCCCTCCCTCCCCGCCACCCACCCTCTAGGTCATCACGCAGCACCAAGCTGAGCTCCCTGCGCTGTACAGCAGCTCCCCACCAGCTGTCTATTGGCAACTAAAACCCATCCGTCTAGTTTGGGGGGGAGTTTCAAAACATTCTTGGGCGACTCTGCCTTACTCTTTTCTTAAGGCCGCGGGAAGTAAGCCTTTTTCCTTTCTCATTTGCTCCCTGCTGCCGCACGCGCTTGTCTGAAGGCGACAAGCCCCACAAGTGTGAAGTCTGCGGCAAGTGCTTCAGCCGGAAGGACAAGCTGAAGACCCACACGCGCTGCCACACGGGCGTGAAGCCCTACAAGTGCAAGAGCTGCGACTACGCGGCCGCGGACAGCAGCAGCCTCAACAAGCACCTGCGCATCCACTCGGACGAGCGGCCCTTCAAGTGCCAGCTCTGCCCCTACGCCAGCCGCAACTCCAGCCAGCTCACCGTGCACCTGCGCTCCCACACGGGTAAGTCCCCCGTGCGGCCCTCGCCCTGCGCGCCCACCGGCCTGGCGCTCAGGCACCGGCACCTTCCGGCGCTGAGTCACGACCTCGGGCAGGGAACTGGCGCGCCAGTTCACCCCCCACTGTGCCATCTTGCTCGTCATCTGCTCAGCAGCATCTTTCTCTGTACAACAGGGGAGGACAGTCAAGTTCCAGCTTTATGCATTTCTTTAGTAACTCACCCACTAGTATTTAATCAAGAAGGTGCTCTAAATGAAATAGAGATATAAAATGCCTTTTTAGTAAATGTTTGCACAACATGTGGTTAGACATTTCAGTGATTTTTTAAAGAATACTCATCACTTCATCATGGGACAGCTTGATGGAAAAACTCAGCAGAGTAGGTAACTTAACAAATTATGTACGTTTTCCTTTTAGCAAGTGTGTGTCTGTTAGCTTTTGATTCATTGATGCTGTGTAACAACCACCACAAAATCTCAGTGGCATATTATTTTAGTAAAAGCACTCACTGCTCACATACTTCAGGTCAGCAGGCGGTTGGCTAGACATTCCATTGATCTTGGCCGGGCTTAATCATGTACGTGGGAAAGGCCAGGTGTCCACTGACCTTGGCTGGGCATCTGCCAGCTGTCCCCCTGCTTTGGCTGGGTCAGTCTGGCTCTGTCCACATATCTCATGGCTTCCTTCTGGGACCAGTGGGCTACTCCAAGCTTGTCCTTCTCAGGACGATGGCAGACAAAACAAGCATGCCCCTATGTGTAAGCTCATTGCAAGCCTCTGCTTGCATCCCGTTGGCTAAAGTCAGTTACCTGATTGGACCTGGTATCAAGGGGTGGGCTGAACTCATCCACAGTGAAGGGTCATCAAAGGTTACATGGCGAAGGCCGTTTTCACACCAACCAGAGTTCACTCCACCATCATTCGCTTCTCTCTGACATGCAGGTGCATTCTTGCTCTCCCCAGACCCCCACAAGTCACATCTAATCATAGAATCAGCTTTACAGACCAGGATCCTATAATCTCCATCAGGTACAGATATGGCTTCTCTTGACCTAGAGCCTTTTGAATTTGAAATAGAAAGACAAGTTGTCTGTCCCCAAACTCCCAAAAATCACAGTGAAACACAGTCAGAATACTGAGAATAATCCTGCCATTCCAAGGGGAGGAAAGGGAGGCGCTTGGCAGTCACTGGTCCACAGACTTCTGAACTCTCTCGGGAAAGGTGCTTCCAGGTCCCCCCACTCTGAGGACAGGGAGTGTTTCTTGAATAAGCGTTGGCCCAGCTGCCTGGCTTTGGGCTCTGTCCCCTGCAGCATCCTGTGCTGGCCTTCCTTCTCCACTTCTGAAAAGGAGTGGAAACGTACTTTTGAGAAACTTTCTCCACCTGCTTCCATCCTAGAGAAACTTGGGATCTTTCTGGATTTTATTTTACTCTAGACTGGTGACGCTGTTGCTAGTAGAGCTGCCTTAAAAACGCTGTGCATCTCCTGTGTATCCGTGTGCCAGAAGCCACACCCGTACTCCTCTTGGAGACTTGCCTTTCTTCTAAACCTAATTATAGACACTTTGGGCATGTAGCCTTCTGGAGGTTGAAACCAGTGAGACTTTTGGGAATCCTTGTCCAGCTGAGAGGACTCGGCCGGCACCAGCTTTATTTGTCTGGAGATTTTAACCAGGACCCTTAGGCTTTCACCCCTCTTTCCTCATTTGTCCTTCCCTCAGAGATCAGCTCCTTGGATATGATCTTTGTCCCCAGGCTTTTGTCTTACTTTGAAAATCTTTTGCTGGTTGGAGAGAAGTTTCATCCAGACCAGCACATCTTTGGCTTTCTATATTGTCTCTAAATTCCCTCTTGAAATGGCCTGTTCTTGTTCGAGTTTGTCTCTTTCCTATGGGACCTTATCAGACACAGCTTGTAAGATACTTTCACTGTTCTGCTTAGAACTGATCTCTTTGCTGAAGTCCAAACTTCAGCGGGTACGCTTTCTATCTTCTGAGTCACAACAGGCGGCAGTTTTACCAAACGTTCGCCGTTCGGTGCTGGCCATTGCCACTACTCCCTGCTTCTGCCCGCCGCCCAGGCCCACGGTCAGCGCTACATAGTTTCCTGTTAAGGCAGCACTGTGCTTCTGGACACTGATATGTGTCTCAGCTGTCTAATGTCACAGTGATGCTGTGTAACAAAAGGCCCCAGAAAACCTCGGTGGATGCAGCAGCGTGCCTTCCCTGCGCATGTTCGGGGATCAGCTGAGTGTCACCTGGTCAACTCTGCTGGTCTTCGCGGGGCTCACTTACAGATCTGAGAATCTGAGGGCTGTGGGCTGGATGTCCAGTGGCCTTAGCTGCAGCAGTCCAGCTCTGCTCTGCCTCCTTCTGGGACCAGCGGGCAAGGACAGGATTGACCCTGTCATGGCAGTGGGTGACAGAGGTGCATGTGGGCAAAGCCTAACTCACCGGCCCTGGTTCAAGGCGCTACTTGCGTCAAGTCTAGTTAGCACACCATCCGCCAAACCCAGGGACGTGATTGAGGCTATCATCTGGGGGTCATGGAAGGTCACCCTGCCCCTGCCGGGAGAGCCTGCATAACCACATACCTGGAAGAGGCCGTGGCTGCAGAGAGGGCTAGGAGGTGGGGACCTCTGGGGACATTAAGACTATAGCAAGTTAAGACGTTGGCATGACTGGTGGCCATTTGATTTTCTTCAGAAGTCTCTCCCACCTGAGTTAGGGGCACTGAAGGATGCATTTACCAAAGTGGGTCAGAGTCAACTTAGGAGGGAAAGCTTGCCATTTATAGTAGCATATTTAAGTGGGTCTAGAAAAGGTATATTTTCTAAAAATTTAACTGTATGCCACTTACGCAGTGTCTCCATGGAACATTCGTTTCCCTTTTATAAATCTGTGGCACTTGTAAATTTTTATAAGTTGTAAGATTAATAGGAGTTTGTTTTTAGCTTTTCATCTCTTGGATCAACTACCTTGTCTTAGCAGCAACCTGAACTCAAGAAAGCTCTGTCAGCTTAAATACATCAGTTGCTTATCCATTGAGCACCATTCATTGAGTCCCACCAGGTACCAGATACTGTGGGGACCAGGTAGTGGGCAGGAACGAATGTAGTCATTAGCTTTGAGAATTTCTGGTCCTGTGGGACTGGTACTAATATTTCTGCCTCATTTAAGAAATTAATTTACGGTTAAAAGGAAAAGGACTTCCCTGGTAGCTCAGCTCGTGAAGAATCCTCCTGCAATGCAGGAGACTGGATTCTATCCCTGGGTCAGGAAGATCCCCTGGAGGAGGGCATGGCTACCCACTCCAGTATTCTTGCCTGGAGAATTCCATGAACAGAGGAGCCTGGCAGGCTTTGGTCCACAGGGTCGCAAAGAGTCGGACATGACTGAGCGACTTTCACTTTCACTTTAAAAGGAAAAAGAAGAAAATATAAAAATTTTTTTAAAAAGGAAAAAGATGATGAAGAGATTTAAAGCCTCGGCTTTCATGTCAGAAAGTGCTGTCAAGCTCTGCAACTCAGCTATGAGATTTGGTTACCTGGTTTTTCCAGGTTTGACCTTTGCTGGTTGCTTTGGAAAAAAAAAAAAACGGCAAACAGATGGTCACTAGTTGGGGCAATGATGTAATTGGAATGCCTAGTAGAACATTCTGGACCAACAGCTCTTCCTCTGAAGTCACAGACACCTCCACCCCGAGGTCCATGAGTAGAATTTAGGAGGTCTGTGAACTTGGATGAGGGAGAAAATTACATCTTCATTCTCACTGATCTTACTGGATGTGATGTGTCCTTCAGTTCTGAACATGGGCATCCACTCTGATTACAGTATGTGTGACCTTGTCGATAGAAGTCCCAGATCTTTTTATTGCAAGTATTTTTGATAGATCGAAATATAGTTTACTTTCTTCTCTATTTAGAAATTATTGTAGTCCCTAGACCCACCACTGGGGCTTGTCACTTCATGCTCCAATAAAGCACACACTTTGCCAAATCACAGATTTTTTTCTTTCAATTTTTGATAACTTCCAGTACAATTAGTTTCCCATGTCTTCCTATTGATTTTTATTTTAGTTTACCTTGTGCATTTCAGACTTCCCTGGTGGCTCAGACAGTAAAGTGTCTGTCTACAATGTGGGAGACCCAGGTTCGAGCCCTGGGTTGGGAAGATCCCCTGGAGAAGGAAATGGCAATCCACTCCAGTACTATTGCCAGGAAAATCCCATGGACAGAGGAGCCTGGTAGGCCATAGTCTACGTGGTCGCAAAGAGTCGGACATGACTGAGCGACTTCACTTCACTTTGTGCATTTAAACGTTGTCCTGAGAAAGGGTCCACGGATTTCACTGCCAAAAGGGGGCCCCATAGCATGAACAAGGTTATGAGCAACATTCTAAGGCAGAAGTCAGCAAACTTTTTCTTTTTTGTTTTAATGGTTTTATACATTTATTTATGGCTATGACGGGCCTTTGTTGCTGCATGTGGGCCGTCCCTCGGTGCAGTAAGTGGGGGCCACCCCACAGTCTGGGTGCACTGGCTCCCACTGCAGTGGTGTCTCCCATGTGGAGCGCGGGCTCTAGGGCGCAAGGGCTCAGCAGTTGCAGCGTGAGGGCTCAGCAGTCACAGCACACAGGGCTACTTGCTCCAAGGCATGTGACATCTCCCAGACCAGGGATCGAACCAGCATCTCCTGCCTTGGCAGGCGGACTCTCTACCACCGAGCTACCAGGGAAGCCCAGCAAAGTTTTCCATCAAGAGCCAGATAGTTAATACTGTAGGCTTTGCGGACCACACAGCATCTGTCACAGTTACTCACCTCTGCTGTTGCGGCATGAAAGCAATCATCAACAACACATCATCAGACGGACGCGACTGTGGTACAATAAAACTTTATTTGCAGAAGTGAACCGTGGGCCGGATTTGGCCCATAGTCTGCATTCCTTACATTCCTTGTTCGAGAGTTTTGTGTGAATGGCCTTAGTGGCATTGCAGTCATGCAAAGTGTTGTTTGGTTTGGAGCAACTTCATTTTCTCAAAGCTTGTTTAATCTGCTCCCCGCCATTGTTAATTGCATTTATCGAGCATCTCACGACGATGTTATAGGTCTTGTACCAAAAAGCTGGAACACAATCCCAGTCTTTTAAGTTTATGGTAAGAAAGCCTTGGTCGTATGTACAGATAATCACCCAGCACCTAAAAATACCAGCTGGAACCCGAGCTCTGCCGCGCACCCAGTGACTGTGAACCAGCGATGCAGCCCCTCTAGGCCTCAGTCTCCTCATTCATAAATAGTGCTGAGAGTATCATTGACGGTGGTCCCCACCTCATGGGAATGTCGGGATCTTCAGATGAGACCATTCTTGTGGAATGCTCAGCAGGGCACCTGCCTTCCCAGAAGCCACCGAAGACTCTTAGCTGCTGTTTCTCTTGCTCAAACAGCATTGCAATGGGTGGGCTCACCAATTTGCTTCAGTTATCAGACGATTGGGACTTGGCATTCACTGAGGAAATAAATTTGGAATATCCGTGTCCTTTCAGATGTTTGCAGTTGCGCTTTTCCTGTTCATCTTTCACTGAACATGAATCTTAAAAAAAAAAAAAAATCAAGCAGCTGGATTTTGTAACTCCAAGAGTAAAGAACGCAGCTGGCGATGTGGGATAAATAAGTTGCACGCAATAAACACATCTTTAATGATAAAAATCTACATGAAGTATAAGCGGGGCGTCTCAATCACTGTAAAAAGGATATTCTGATGAGTGAGCACGGAACTGACTGATTTGAAAATGTACCCTTGAATCTGTTACAACACGTAACTCAATCAGAATCAACGGATTATGCAAAATTATACAACTGTGAACGGTTCCGTAGCAGAGCGAGCACATTAACCGTAGGAAGAGCTAGCCTGATTGTTTTAAAGGATACACTGAGCGTATTCACAAATCTTATTTTACGGGGCACGATTAAGCAGCTTGATTTCAGTCTCCATTTTCCTTCCAAGTATTATGATGGCAGTGGTGGGAAAGTTTGGGGAAAGGAAAGAAGTCCCGGACCCCTCTTTTTTTTTTTTTCCTCCCAGGGGCTGCTAGGAGCTGCAGTTAGAAGGTCTCCACCCGCCCGCCTCGGTTTACGCGGGTTTCTGGTGTGTGCTTCGGGGGGATCCGCTGTGGTTGTTGCCTGCCTGTTCTTATCGAAACTCACCTTGTGTTGACAGGGGACGCCCCCTTCCAGTGCTGGCTCTGTAGCGCCAAGTTCAAAATCAGCTCGGACTTGAAAAGGCACATGCGCGTGCACTCGGGGGAGAAGCCTTTCAAGTGCGAGTTCTGCAGTGTCCGCTGCACCATGAAGGGGAACCTCAAGTCACACATCCGCATCAAGCACAGCGGGAACAGCTTCAAGTGTCCGCACTGCGACTTCCTGGGGGACAGCAAGGCCACGCTCCGCAAGCACAGCCGGCTGCACCAGGCCGAGCACCCCGAGAAGTGCCCCGAGTGCAGCTACTCGTGCCCCAGCAAGGCCGCCCTGCGCGTGCACAGCCGCGTGCACTGCCCCGACCGGCCCTTCAAGTGCGGCCACTGCAGCTTCGACACCAAGCAGCCCAGCAACCTGGCCAAGCACGTGAAGAAGTTCCACGGCGACGCGCTCAAGAGCGAGGCGGCGGAGCGGAGAGATGTGGGCAGGTCGAGCGGCCGCCAGGCGGCCAAGCTGGACGCCAAGAAGACCTTCCACTGCGACCGCTGCGACGCCTCGTTCATGCGCGAGGACTCGCTCCGCAGCCACAAGCGGCAGCACAGTGAGTACGGCGACGGCAAGGGCGCCGACGTGACGGTCCTGCAGTTCCAGGTGGACGCCGGCAAGCCGCCCGCCGCGCCCCTGGCCGTGGGGCACCTCCAGGTGCCCCTCCCGCCCACCCCGGCGCCCCAGTTCAGCGAGGGCAGGGTCAAAATCATCGTCGGCCACCAAGTGCCCCAGGCCAGCACCATCGTCCAGGCGGCGGCGGCCGCCGTGAACATCGTGCAGCCCACCTTGGTGGCGCCGAACCCCGAGGAGCTGCGGGGCAACAGCCGGCTGCAGATCCTCCGCCAGGTCAACCTGATCGCGCCCCCTCCGCCCTCGGGCTGCCCCAGCGAGGCCGCGGCGCTGCCCCAGCAGGCTGTCCTGCTGACCACCCACGACCAGACGGAGGGCGCCACTCTGCACCAGACCCTCATCCCCACCACCCCGGGCGGCCCCCAGGAAGGCTCTGGCAACCAGACTTTCATCACCAGCTCGGGCATCACGTGCACTGACTTCGAAGGCCTGAACGCCCTGATTCAGGAGGGGGCCGCTGAAGTGACCGTGGTCAGCGACGGAGGCCAGAGCATCGCAGTGGCCACCACGGCGCCGCCCATATTCTCCACGTCCCAGCAAGAGCTCCCCAAGCAGACTTACTCCATCATCCAAGGAGGTGCCCACCCAGCCCTGCTCTGTCCCGCGGATTCCATCCCAGACTAGAGCTTATAAAACAAAAGAAAGGGGGGGGAAAGGGAGTGACACAAAAAAGAAGTCAGAGAATTCTGTAAGAGGTTTGCTTTTACTGTTTTCAAGGGCTGTTGTGAAAAACACCTCGCCCCCAAAATAAATTGCAATTTTATACTGCTCACTGTAATTTTTTTACGCTGTGATGATTTTGAGACCTCTGAATCACCATATTGTAACTGCTGTAGAGTCTTCAGTGATCCCAACATGATCCCATTTAGGGGTTGGAATGAAATGAGTAGTGAATACACCTGTTTGCTTCCAACTTGATTTCCCAACTTTAATAAAGGATTTTTCCATCTCATTAAATTTGTGTAGTAGATGGTACTTCTCAGCCTGTCGTAAGCTTCCATTCTGAAATCCCCCAAGTGTTTGGGGTAATCAATCGTGTTTTAATTCATGGATACAAATCTGTTGGCATGAAGGACCATTTTCTACATAATGCTACATGGATATTTGACTAAAACAGCTTAGTGCAAATGAAGGAGGGAGAGGAAAGGTTTCCTAATAAGTTGATACATGATTCAAACATAACAAATGTTAATGATCTTTAGAGTCACCGTATGATTTGGGTTATTGGGGGGGGGGTGTTATATAATTAAAGAGAACTTGAAGAAGCAAAGATTCTTAGTCCTCTCTCATGAGTAGTATGTAAGCGTCTTACCTTCTTCACAGTCAAATATGTGTGGTGCCTAAAGTGACCCAAATAACGTTTTTATTTTAAAACTTCAGAGTGACGAACCTGACATTTCTGTTTAGATGCTAATATAATGCAAGTTCCTCTTAGCCTTTAGGACAATTTTCGAGGATACTGTTGCATTAGATATTAATATACATGCAGTCCCAGGGATCAGACAAACGAGATTGGAAAAGCATCTATGTTTTTCCGAAGTGTGGGCTGTACAGAGAGGAAAATTCAAATTTTACTGTTTTGAATTGAAATTCTGTGTGATCAGTAGGTGGCGCCAGAGAGTAGTCTCAAGTCTCCGTACTTCAAAGACGGGAGGCTTCCCTGGGTCTCAGGGAAGGTAAAGGCTCAGATGGTTAAGAATCCACCTGCAATGCAGGAGACCCGAGTTCGATCCCTGGATCGGGAAGATCCCCTGGAGACGGGAAGGGCTACCCACGCCAGTATTCTTGCCTGAAGAATTTCAGACAAAGGAGCCTCGAGGGCTACATAGTTGATGGGATCGCAGAGTGGGACACAACTGAGCAAATAACACGTTCACTTTGAAAGACCTGAATTAGGGTCTTCATCTCTGATTTCCAACTTCTAGCATTATCTCCAACTCAGGATGGGCTCTTAATAAACCCTACAAGAATGAAACGTGCTGTCACAGAGCATCAGCAAGGATTGGTCAGGAGGGGAGGTTACACTTGGGAGAGAAGCATATTTAAAGTGAGAGAACATTTTAGGTACATTTTTACCAGAGTCATCAACACTTTAATTTCCCCAGCACAGGAACTTATTCAAATTCTCATGCATATCAACTCACTTTTATATAAAGATATTATCCCCCCTTTTTTTGTAATAACAAACTAAGAAACTATGCACAATGGAGATGCCAGAAACCTTAAGGGTTGCCTGTTAGAAAGCCAGCTTTCCATAAGACACACAGAGTTCAAGCTGGGTTTTGTCTTCTATTTTTGACCCCTTCTGTTTGAACACAGGCTTGATAATTCATATATCTTCTTTGCCAGAATTTATTTTCATATCAGCAATGGTAATAATGCATCATTAACTGTGGTTTGATAAGAAATCAAAACAACTTGCAGTTTACTCTTAGTATTTTAGTTATTTCATCACTTTAGGATTATTGCTTGCAGCTCTTTGAGAAAATATTCAGCCACTAAATTCTAGCTGGGAAACCCTCACGAACCTATGTTCTACATGGTTCTTTTTTCCCTGTGTGCCCCTTGTTTCAACTCTTAAATGATATTTTTCCTGCTTATAAACGTTATATAGTCAAGATAGAAAACATGGGAACCATGTTACAACTCTTCCTCCAACATACAAACGGGTTATGTCCTGATAAAGCCATCGTTAAGCTGAAAATATTACTAAGTCGAAAATATCATTAAGTCAAAAATTCATTTAATGCAGCTAATCTGCCAAACATAGCTTAGCTTCACCACCTTAAACATGCTCAGAACACTTACATTAGCTGACAGCTGGGCTAGTACAAGGCCCAACAAAGCCTGTTTGTAGCAGGATATGGACTATCTCATGTAATGTATTGACTGCAGAAACGGACAGCCATGGGTTGTAGGGGTACACAATGGCTGTAGGTGTATCACTGTTCATCTTGGGGATCCCATGGCTGATTCACTGCCACTGCCCAGCCTCGGGAGAGATGGTCAGACTGCAGAGTGCTAGCCAGGAAAAGAGCGAAATTCAAAGTACGGTTCCATTGAATGCATATTGCTTTTGTACCATCGAAAAGTTAAAAAATTGTAAGTTGAGCCATCGTATAAATTGGGGACCATTTGCATATATATTAAGAAAAATTCAAAGACACAATTTTTACTACCCAATGTAAAAATTGTGACCATTTTGCTGTACTTTCTTCTCTTCTCTATTTTCTGTGCTTGTGCGTGTTTCCTGCTCCGGTTGCAGAGCTGGGGTTGAATTGAGCACACTGGTTTCTCTTTATATACTGTACTTGTCTTTATACCATTATATCTCCACAGAGCCGCGACTCTCCATTTACTAAGGCACATACACATACATGCATATACACACACGTGCATATTTGGATTTTTTTAACAAACTACAACAGGAAAACTTGTTCTTCATGACAAACTGCATATAGAGCTGAACAAAAACCAAGACCATAACCTCCAGCCTGTTCTTACCCCACCCAAGGTAAGTGAGTTCTCTAACTAGGAGAGGTTTGTCCTTATTTTTGTAGTATGGCACTATCTACATTTCTCTCTGCTGTGAAAAATGAAAGTGTTAGGCGTTCAGTCATGTCTGACTCTGTGTGACCCCATGGACTGTAGCCCACCAGGCTCCTCTGTCCATGGGATTCTCCAGGCAAGAATACTGAAGGGGGTTGCCATTCCCTACTCCAGGGGATCTTCCCCACCCGGGAATCAAACCCAGATCTCCAGATTCTTTACTGTCTGAGCCCCAGTAAAGGTCGTTCTTTATTTTTATAGTGTCACACTGTGTACATTTCCTTCTACCTGGCTCTTACTGTCCCACTTACTAACAGTACCGTGTGTCAGGACAGCAACGCCTAACTGTTTTTAAGCAAAAGATAGAGTGTGAATTACCATGTTGTAAACACCCACCTCCACATTCGTGGATATTTGGGTTGTTTGGGGGTTTGTCTCCCATCACAAACTGCCATAGTAAATGCCTTGCATAATCCCTCGTGTTCGTTTATGCTTTATTTTCTTTCTGTAGGTTAGATTTCTCAGAGTGAGTGTCAGTGAGTTTCTGTAGTTTGCACTTGCATAGACTCAGATGACTTTTTCAAAATGATAGTCTCACTGGGATATGAGCCCCAGCCATCACCAACCTCGGGTGTTACTGATCTTTTGAGGTTTAGTCGATCTGACATGTGAAAATGGCAATCAGGACTCTGCATTCCCCGAGCTTGTGCTTTGATCTGCATCTGCCTGATGCCTCCACATAGGCTTGTGATTATTTGCATTTTTCTTACCTATGAACTTTAAACTCACATGCTCTCATTTTTTTCCTTGGGTTCTTGGGCACCCACGACATGAACCCCATGTCTGTCACATGGATACCCTTTTTCATTATACATTCCTATGAAACTTTCCAATTTTTTTCTGTAGTTAATGTTCTATTTGGATTTAATATCTCAACCTGATATATATTTTGGTACTACAGACTTTGCAAAAGGAAAAAAAAATTCATTTCACTCTAAATTTTCAAATCTGTAGTATGTAATTCCACTTAGTTTAGTCTCTTAAAATTATTTAGAATCTTCGGTATTTTTTTGGTCTCACAGCTTTCTGATTACCTTTTTTGTTTGTTTGTTTGTTTGTGGGGTTTGGTGAAAGGTCTTTGGGGTTTTTTGTTTGACTTTTGGTTTTGTTTTGTTTTTGTTGTTGGGTTTGGGTTTTTTGGGTTCTGTTTTGTTTTATTTTGTTTGTTTTTGGTATTTTCAGTTTTCTCCTTAGGTAGTTTGCCAAGAGTTTATCTTGTTGTTTATGTAAAAGTAAAACTTTTGCTTTTATTTATTCTTTCTCTACTCCTCCATTTTATTAACTTCAGCATTTATCTTTATTTCAGTATTGCCTTTATTAATTCTTTCCCCTGTTTTTCTTTCAGTTTATTTTATTAGTCTAATTTCCTATATTAAGTTCAGCCTTATTTTCAGCCTTTAATAGTAAAAGTATTTAAACCTATATATTTTCCAGTATGACTTAAAGATCATTTTTTTCGAACTTTTAAAATCATGACTGTCATACAAATATAAAGTGAACAGACATGAGCAATTTTATTTAATTCATTAAGTAATGAAGGAATCAGTAAGATGTTACAACAGGTTCCAAGGAGAATTCAGTGAATGAACACTTAAACAGGCAATCAGAAATACTGAAGTGAGTTCACAGATGCAAAATTGGTCAGTGTCTACAGGGCAACCACCAGCTGCATTCCACCCACAAAGTCTGTTTGCATTCTTACATGTTTTTTGCATTATCGTATGTTTCTGTAACTCACAAAGTTGTAAAATATCTCAAAAACACTGACAGGCGTTGACCCCTATAGAATTAGGGAATCCCAGGCCTGGGATCTCTCAGGACCAGCCAGTAATCTTTTTTGCCTATTTCCAAGTCTCTCAGAAATTTTCTTGACATCCATATCTCTACAGATTTTTATATGAAGTGTCTTTTCAAAAATTTCTAGATTCTTTGTTATTCCAGTTTCAGGGTTGGTTGGTTGGTTGGTTTGGTGGGTCAGGGGGATAAAACCCAAGAGGTTTATTTCTTATTTTTTTAAGTAAGTACAATTTGTGCAACTACATTTTGGGTTTTGATATTAATGTTTTGATCTGAGAATATGACCTGTAGAATACGTGCTTTGGGTAATCATTAGTTTTCTTTATGGCCATGCACATGACCAATTTTTGTAAATGTATGATGGAGATCTATGAATTAAGCATGTTGATTTTGTTATTCAGATTTTCTGAATCCCTCTTCGTCTTTGTCTATTTGGTAAACTTTGAAATAAGTATTTTTAAACCTTTCACTATCATGTTTTTTTATCAAGCTTTTCTTGTATTACTGTGTTTTAATCTATTTTGTCACATGTTTGATGCATATAATTTTGTGGCTGTGATGTGTTCTTTGTCAATTTTACAATTTATCCATTATGTCTGATCTTTCCATTTAAAAGCTTTTGGCCTTAAATTATACTTCATTTTGTGACAATATTCTAAGACTTATTTTATATTTTATTATATTTGCTCAGTTTATCTTTGCCCACTCTGTGGTTTAATATCTTTCTGTAATAGCATCTCTTTGTCTTTGGTTGGAGAATTCAAACTGTTTGCATTTATCATAGTAACATATACTTAGTATTATTCATTTCTGTCTTATTTAATATTTACTAGTTATTAAACTTTGTGATTTTCTTCTTTTCCCTTTCTAGCTTTTCACTTTGTTCTCAATAGTTCTTAAATATGTCTCCATTCTGCTAATAGTTACTTTCTAAACTTTAGTGATTAGTCTTAAATTGCTTCCTCTACTGTTATATCAAATATAAATATTCACCAGGCGCCAACCTTTCATTAAGAATCTGCGTCCTCCTAAGAGGAGACTGTTGGACCACATCTCTTTCTACACCCCCCTCCCCAAATCCTGGGTTTTGCTGAGATAGCTTCTGGATTGTTTACTTCCAGGCTTTTGTTAAATTTTACCCTACAGAATGTCCCTTATGTTACAATTCCCAAATTACCATCACCCATTGCTGCTGCTGCTAAGTCGCTTCAGTTGTGTCCGACTCTGCGTGACCCCATAGACGACAGCCCACATGGCTCCCCCGTCCCTGGGATTCTCCAGGCAAGAACACTGGCATGGGGTGCCGTTTCCTTCATCCACTGAGATATAATCAAAGTTACAACATTCATTATTCACCATAGTGTCTTATACTCTTTTTCTGTATTTCATATCTTTACTCTGATTTTTATCCTTATTCCATTAAT
This sequence comes from Bubalus kerabau, assembly GCF_029407905.1. Taxonomy (NCBI): domain Eukaryota; kingdom Metazoa; phylum Chordata; class Mammalia; order Artiodactyla; family Bovidae; genus Bubalus; species Bubalus kerabau. Next base: position 80,621,954 of record NC_073636.1, on the reverse strand, counting down.
CTCCTGAGTATATTCCTCAGAAAGGTCACATAGGTTGGTATTTCTTTTGTCCTGGCAGAGGAATAATACCTTTGGACAGAGGGTTCTTTTAAGTCATCTTTAAAATCTGTTCTCGTGGAGATGAAAAGTTTGATACTGATCTGATCCAGTGACCGGCAAAACTGAGATAGAATGGCAGTGTTGCTGGGGGGAAAAGTCTGGAAGTCTCTCATCTCAGCCAATCAGATTGAAAGAACCAGTCTCTGAGCCTTCCAGATCTGAAGCTAATCATTTCATCCAAATACTCAGCAATAAAATTATGGTTCTATAAATTGAAACACATTTTTTATGCCCTTTGACCATAGGGCTCCAAGCTTTAAACATTTCTTTACATCAAATTATCATTAGAAACAACTTTTTGTTGTTGTTATGTTGTAAACATGTTTTGATAATTAAAATTTTTAAAATTTACTGATAGGCCTAGTTTTTAATCAGCTTATATATCTGTGATGAACATTACTGAAAAGTTTTTATCAGCTGCTAGAATCAGGTTTCTTTTTTATTGATGTAAATAAACCCTGAGAAGTCTCAGTCACATAGGTAAGGATGTGGACATAGAAAGTGTTGTTTCAGCAATGCTTCTCAATTATTTAAATTCCTTCTGAGTTAAATGATCATACAACGATCAATCATAATTAATTGGGTCAATTTTGTTAAAAGCAAAGAACTGAAAACCCCCTGAGCTTTCCTTCCCAGCGGAGCACTGACTCTCTTGGCCTCGGCACCGTCAGTCACCTTCTGGGTGCGTTCTTAGATGGTCAGTTTTAGGGGAACGTACACTTAGAAGTGGAGGATCTGAGAATTGATTTCCTCAGTCATGCCCACACAGCTCTTGAGAAATCTTTCTATATTCCGCAAACACAAGAACCCCAACTCAAGGCCCTCGCTATGGAGCAGGGTTTAGCAAACTTCTGTAAACCAGAGACAACAGTGAAGGAGAGGGTATCGTTGTGTTCCGACAAAACTTTATTTATGGACATTGACATCTGAATTTCATATAGTTTTCAAGTGTCACAAACTATTATTTTTCTTTTATTTTTTTTCCAACCATTTTTTTAAAATGTGAAAACCATTCTTGACTCACAGACCACACAAAAACAGGTGTGTTGGGCCGTAGTTTGCCGACCCTTGCCCTAGTACACCTGCACATGGGAGGCACATAACAGACTTTTGTTAAATAAATAGCAACAATGATTTTCAGTGATAAGAAGCTAACATCTACTGACTCAGGATATGCCATGCACGCATGCACGCTAAGTCACTTCAGTCATGTCCGACTCTTTGCAACCCCATGGACTGTAGCCCGCCAGGCTCCTCTGTCCAACATGGTGCTAAATGCTGAACGCAGTTATCTCATCCTCCTAACAGCCCACAAGAGAGGCACAATTATTACCCACATTGTGCAGAAAAAGGTGTTTCCCAATTTGCCTGGTGTAAGAATCACCTGGAAACAGTGTTAAAAAGGCCACAGCCTCAGCCCAGCTCTGGGAATACCAATACAGAGCACCTGTGAGGGGGCCTGAGAATCTGTGTTTTAGAAATAGCACCGCTGACTGTTTTTCTGATCCAGACAACATGGGAAATACTAAAGAATCAAAGGCTCAGAAAAGGTAAGAAACCCACCCAAGGTCACACAGCAAATTCCCTTGTAATGTTTCAACCAACAGCCCACGCTCAAATCACCTACCCCCATTCGAATCAGCATGTTGTCTCTGGTCACGACCTTCATCCAGTCTGGTAAATCTGGGATTCTTCTCTACCCCCACCCACCCCTGGACCTCCCTGGAATATTAAATGGGACTGGGAAGCTGTTGCTGGTGTGCCTGCCGCACCCGCCCCAGATGTGAGTGACAGATGTGTTTTGTTGCATGTTGGTTCACAGCTATAATTTGGGAAATTCAAAGGTAGAATCTTTGCTCTGAGCTTCTCACACACAGAATAAGATCTGTGTTTGATCTGAGAGAGTAAAATATAAGACTGTTAGCATTCTTCCAAAAGGAAAAGGCCAAAAAAGTAAATAAGCAAATGGTGCTCCTCGGGGAATGTTAGCTCCTGGGAGAGTTGTTTATTTCTAGAGGAGCCATACCACATTTATATCATGTATATAAAGAGACCGTGTAGTCCATTATCCAGTCTGGGACAGAGAGATGCGGCACTGCTGATGATGAGGACGGGAGAGCAGGTCTAAGTAGCTTCCAACATGCCCTTAGCACTCATTCCAAGGGAAGCCCAAGCCCAGAAGCTGTAAAATAACGCCTAATGCTTTGCCCTAGAGATGGAAGACAGCAACACAACATGAGGCAAAGGGCAGAGTTTCATATCCCACGGGTCTGTTTTCCAAGAAAAATAACAAGTCACACGCCACAGAGCTGATGGAGTTTGAGTTTTGACCTAATGCTTTAGAGATAAATGTACTATTACTATAAATGTATCATCTTTATCTGTTTATTCTCCGCCATGTGACTATACTCCTATTTCCAATGTTAGCAGGCATAGTGGATTAGATTTCTATTTCCAACCCGGCACCCCCTCCCTGGGACTGAGTCATCCTTACTCACCGTCGCCCGTTAGTATCGTGGAGGGTAGAGTGGCTGCCTGGCCCCGTTGGCTCTGGGTGAAGCTTTGTGATTTGCTCTGGCCAATGAAGCCGATGGGAAGAGGGGTTCTCACTGTGTCTGTGCAGCTTGGCTCTTCCTCTCACTCTCTTGTGACCCGTCACGAGAAGAACATGCCCCGTGTAGATAAAGACCCAAGGAAAAACGAGCAGCCACATGGAGTTGACCTGAACCTAACCCAACAGAGCCACAGTGACTCCCAGATCCGTGAAAAAGAACATAAAGATTTGTTGTCAAAAGCCATGGAGATTTTGAGGTTGTGGTAGAGCAAAAGCTAACACAGGAGACTATTTGTGAACGTCCTCAATTCACGATTGTCTACTGAATTGCCCTAGCCCGCGTTTACCATTTACCTGAATAAGTAAGACAATGTTTTCCCTACAATACCACTTTAAAGTCACTTTCAACACAAGTATGGTGAAAAAAGTATTTGTCCTTATAAACTGTGAATGCAAATCCAGCTGGTCTCTTCTTCACATCTTACCTCCTTTTCCTTTTCCTTTTTATTTTTTTAATTTTTGTGAGTTCCCTTTTTTCAGAAAGGCAAAGAAAACTGCCCAGAGGACTCCCCACTTGGTCTGCCCAAGACCTGTTAGTCTCCCTGTGGGCATCTTTGGTTCGAAGTAGCATTTTCCCTGCTGGCTCTGAGACTCAGCGCATTCCAGAAGATACATGAGAGGGACAAAGCGCTGGAGATGTTTCAGCTTTTAAGAGAGTTTACACCTTTTCTTAAAGAGGGTTCCATTCACTTCTACCTGACTCTAAGTTACTATGTGTCTTCAGAAAGATCAGCAGAGTTCAGGTTAATTTGAAAGATTTTTATGTTGAAGGATCCATGAGAACTTAAAATTTTTTCAGTATTAAAAGTTCTTGCAAGTTAGTAAGTTGGCAATCACCTTTACAGAGCTTCTTTCCACCTAATCCAGTGTAGACAGCATGCATGCGTGCGTGCTAAGTCACTTCCATCGTGTCCAACTCTGTGACGCTATGGACTGTGGCCCGCCAGGCTCCTCTGTCCATGGAATTCTCCAGGCAAGAACACTGGAGTGGGCTGCCATTTCCTCCTCCAGGAGATCTTCCCAACCCAGGGATCGAACCCAGGTCTCCACATTGCAGGCGGATTCTTTACCATCTGAGCCACTAGGGGTAAAAAAAAAAAAAAAAAAAAAGTGGGTTATATGAAGCAGTTAGAGCTCGGTCAATGAAGAACACGTGGATATCATTCAAAGCCCATGCAAGCCTGGGTTCTACAGCAGGCCCATGGAGAAGTAGAACATGGTTAAGAAGAAAGGCTCTGGAGTCAGATCAATGTGGGTTAGAATCCCAGCTCCGTGTTATCCCAGAGAATGAAAATGACCCAAACAAGTGATGTAACCTCTCTGAACCTCAATTTTGTCTTCTGTATAATGTGAGGTAATAACCATGCCTGCCTTGCTGCTGCTGCTGCTAAGCCGCTTCAGTCATGTCCGACTCTGTGCAACCCCACAGACAGCAGCCCAGCAGGGTCCGCCATCCCTGGGATTCTCCAGGCAAGAACACTGGAGTGGGTTGTCATATCCTTCTCCAATACATGAAAGTGAAAAGTGAAAGTGAAGTCGCTCAGTCATGTCCGACGCTTAGCGACCCCATGGACTGCAGCCCACCAGGCTCCTCCATCCATGGGATTTTCCAGGCAAGAGTACTGGAGTGGGGTGCTATTGCCTTCTCCAATGCCTGCCTTATAGTAATGTAAAGAAGAGTTAAATAAAATAATACATGTTAAATAGAATAATGCATGTTAAGATACAGAAAATTAGCAAAGGGAAGAAGAAAGGGAGAGGGGACAAATTAGGAGAGTGGGATGAACAGATACACATACTATATGTAAAACAGATAAGCAGCAAGGATAAACAGTAATAGCCATATCCATTATCTTATAATAACCTGTAATAGAATATAATCTACAAATACTGAATCACTATACTGTATACCTGAGACTCACATAATATTGTAAAGCACCGTACTTCAATTTAAAAAGAAAAACAAAAAGAGTAGTATATGTTAGGTACCTAGCACATGTGAAAAGTGCTCAGTTGTGTCCAGCTCTTTGCGGCCCCGTGGACTGTACAGTCCATGGCATTCTCCAGGACAGAATACTGCAGCGGGTAGCCTTTCCCTTCTCCAGGGGATCTTCCCAACCCAGGCATCGAACCCACGTCTCTTATGTCTCCTGCACTGGCAGGCGGGGTCTTTACCACTCACAGCACCTGGGAGGCCAGTGCAAACCAGAGGAAGTCTCAGAGCTCGCTCACAAGAGCAGCGTTTCCGCAGAGGTTTCAGCAGTGCCTGCTGGCAGCAGCGGCAGTTTCTGGGAGCAGTGGGGCCCAGCTTAGGGGTTTCCAGCTTCAGCAGCCCAGACAGCCCTGCAGCATGCCGAGTGGACGTGTCTCGTTCAGTACCTCATTGTGGCCCGTCTCCCTGTCTCCCTGTCGCCCAACCTGTGCTCTCAGCTCCCTCACACGCTGCCACCCTGTCTCCCTGTCGCCCGAGCCGTGCTCTCAGCTCCCTCACACGCTGCCCGTCAATTCCTGATCTGGTGCAGTTGGCCAGCAGTTTCTGTTGCTTGTAATCAATGAACTCTAATTGATTCACTCCCAAAGACAGAAGCTCTGGTGGGATCTGTGGTCACTGGTCTTTTCTGAGGACGCCAGTTGGGCAGAATTTGGGGCTGTATCAATGTACACGTCGTTGCTTAGACTCAGCCCTTGCACTTAGCTAAAAAGCCAGCTCGGATGTTTTCGGTCTAATAGTGCAAACCTTGTTTCCTTTAAACAAAAAGATGCCCCTACCACCACCAGGGGAGTTCTCCTTCCTTCTGAGAGCTTGACGGGTTCCAGTGTGTGAGGGCCGGCCTTCCTGAGGGGAGGGCATGTGCCCCATGCCTGGCCAATCACGGTGCCCTGTGACCTTGGTCAAAGCTATCAGTCCAATAGCAAAGGTTAATCAGTGAGTTTATCCTATAAGGCAACACAAAGAGTTGCTGGTTTCCACAGAAATAATTGACAGTAAATATTTATCATCTCTGCTGCAGCCCCTCAGTTCTGTAGTTCTAGCACAAGAGCAGCCACGTGAAGTGAAGTGAAAGCTGCTCAGTCATATCTGACTCTTTGCGACCCCATGAACTGTAGCCCACCAGGCTCCTTTGTCCATGGGATTCTCCAGGCAAGAAGACTGGTGTGGGTTGCCATGCCCTCCTCCAGCGATCTTCCCGACCCAGGAATCGAACCCAGGTCTCCCACATTGCAGGCAGGTTCTTTACCCTTTGAATTACTCAAGAATCAGCCACAGATAAATATGTAAATGAGTGCAGCCATGTTCCAATAAAACCTGATTTACAGAAACACACAAATGAGCCATAGCTAAAGGATGGGTATATGACCCAAGACAAGCCAATCAGGCACTTTGTAGATACTCAATAAAATCAATAGATTATAATTTGTATTTTAAAGTATTTTATTTAAAGTTTTTATTGCATTTTAAAGTAGTTTTTAAAGTTATTATAGTGTAAGGGTAGTAGGTAGATGGCTGTCGATGATAATAACAATAACTAATATACTTGATTCTTTATTGTCGACCCCTTTACATATATTTCCCTTTTAATAGAAAAGCCATTAGAGTTAGGTAGAATTATCATCCTTATTTTACAGATGAGGAAACTGAGGCTTGAGGAGGTTAAGTTCAGTTTAGTCGCTCAGTCGTGTCCAACTCTTTGCAACCCCATGAACCGCAGCACGCCAGGCCTCCCTGTCCATCACCAACTCCCGGAGTTCACTCAAACTCAAGTCCATCGAGTCAGTGATGCTATCCAGCCATCTCATCCTCTGTCGTCCCCTTCTCCTTCTGCCCTGAATCTTTCCCAGCATCAGGGTCTTTTCAAATGAGTCAGCTCTTTGCATCAAGTGGCCAAAGTATTGGAGTTTCAGCTTCAACATCGGTCCTTCCAATGAACACTCAGGACTGATCTCCTTGAGGATGGACTGGTTGGATCTCCTTGCAATCCAAGGGACTCTCAAGAGAGGAGGTTAAGAGACTTATTCAAAATCACACATCTCTGAAGAGCTGGACTCGGGTGAGATGATGCGTGTGAGATGTGTTCACACTTGCTCACCCGGCGAGCCTCTGTGATCACTGACACCATCGCAGCCATGACTGCCAGCACCACTGATGCGTCTCAGGTGAGGGGAGGTTAGGTCACCTTCCCAGACCAGGCCTCGGACCTGCTCTGGAAATGCCCAAGTTTAATAGGAGAGAGGGGAAGAAGCAACAGGAGCTGGTTTCACTACACCCTGTTGCCATCAAAGCCTTCGCATCTCCTCCCTACCCACCTCCTGCTCCAGCGTTCCGCCCACCTCGAGCTGGACAGGTTTCTCGCAAGTGCCGTGGCTGATCTCTGCACGGTCTGTTCCCTCTTTGCCTCATTTCTCTGTCTGCCCGAGACCTGCTCTTCCTACACTTCTGGGGTTATGAGTCTGCCTCCTACATGAAGCTTTGCCAGGCCACTGTCTTTATCCTACTGTATGGAACTGTTTACTTATTTTCCCTCTTGCCTACTCGGTGACTTCCTTAAAGGCTTACTGTGGCATTCCCAGAGGTCGATAGAGCACCTCACACTCGGATGGAACCAAATGAATTTTTGTTTAATGAATGGTTCTGGAACAAGTGCTAGTAGAATACGTCAGAGTCAGGGAGACTGTGCGCCATAACATCAGTTCAGTTCAGTGCAGTCCCTCAGTCGTGTCTGACTCTGCGACCCCATGGACTGTAGCCCACCACACCTCCCTGTCCATCACCAACTCCTGGAGCTTGCTCAAACTCATGTCCATCTAGTCGGTGATGCCATCCAACCATCTCATCCTCTGTCGTCCCCTTCTCCTCCTGCCCCCAATCCCTCCCAGCATCAGGGTCTTTTCAAATGAGTCAGCTCTTCGCATCAGGTGGCCAAAGTATTGGAGTTTTCAGCTTCAACATCAGTCCTTCCAATGAACACCCAGGACTGGTCTCCTTTAGGATGGACTGGTTGGATCTCCTTGCAGTCCAAGGGACTCTCAAGAGCCTTCTCCAACACCACAGTTCAAAAGCATCAATTCTTCAGCGTTCAGCTTTCTTTATAGTCCAACTCTCATATCCATACATGACCACTGGAAAAACTATAGCTTTGACTAGGCGGACCTTTGTTGACAAAGTAATATCTCTGCTTTTTAATATGCTGTCTAGGTTGGTCATAGCTTTTCTTCCAAGGAGTAAGCGTCTTTTAATTTCATGGCTGCAGTCACTATCTACAGTGATTTTGGAGTCCAAAAAAATAAAGTCTGCCACTGTTTCCACTGTTTCCCCATCTATTTGCCATGAAGTGATGGGACCAGATGCCATGACCTTAGTTTTCTGAATGTTGAGCTTTAAGCCAACTTTTTCACTCTCCTCTTTCACTTTCATCAAGAGGCTCTTTAGTTCCTCTTCACTTTCCGCCATAAGGAACTTATGCATATCTTATGCAAATGGAACTTATGCACATCCATAAGGAACTTTCTGCATATCTGAGGTTACTGATATTTCTCCCAGCAATCGATTCCAGCTTGTGTTTCTTCCAGCCCAGCGTTTCTCATGATGTACTCTGCATAGAAGTTAAATAAGCAGGGTGACAATATACAGCCTTGGCGTACTCCTTTTCCTATTTGGAACCAGTCTGTTGTTCCATGTCCAGTTCTAACTGTTGCTTCTTGACCTGCATACAGGTTTCTCAAGAGGCAGGTCAGGTGGTCTGGTATTCCCATCTCTTGAAGAATTTTCCAGTTTGTTGTGATCCACACGGTCAAAGGCTTTGGTATAGTCAATAAAGTAGAAGTAGATGTTTTTCTGGAACTCTCTTGCTTTCTTGATGATCCAGTGGATGTTGGCAATTTGATGTCTGGTTCCTCCACCTTTTCTAAATCCAGCTTGAACATCTGGATGTTCTCGGTTCATGTACTGCTGAAGCCGGGCTTGGAGAATTTTGAGCATCACTTTGCTGGCGAGTGAGATGAGTGCGGTTGTGACCTAATGTGTGGACACTAACCGAGCCTGAAGATGGCAGTGGGGCTGGGTGATCTCAGTGTCACCAGGAAGGAACTGGAAACGCATTTTTCTCAAGAGCAAGTAGGATAACTGAGCAGTCCAGGCCTGCCACACCCAGCCCCACAGCTAGACGTTCAGAATGCTTACTCTGGGAAAACGTTCCTTTACCTTCAGGAACGTCCACACCTGTGGGGGCCAGCCGGTGAGTCGGAGGCTGTTTCCACCATAAAGGTCCTGATCCACATTGTTGCGTACACAGCATCCTCCTCCAGTATTTCATGCTCATCATCTCAAATTCTAGTCCATGCAGGGGAGGGGCTGGAGTGATGGAGGAGAAAGGAAAGGGGAGGAGGAACTGAGGATCTGTATCATGGTTATTTCCATTTTCAGCTAAGACTGTGTCCCAGTGACTGCGGGCTGCCCAGGTGGCTCTAGAGGCAAAGAATCCACCTGCTGATGCAGGAGATGCCAGAGATGTAGGTTCAGTCCCTACATCATGGAGGAGGAAATGGCAGCCTACTCCAGTATTCTTGCCTGGAGAGTCCCACAGACAGAGGAGCCTGGCAGCCTATGGTCCATAGTGTCGCAAAGAGTTGGGAGTCAGACACGACTGAAGCAACTTAGCACTAGTGACTATTTAACTAGCTTCTACTTTTTTTTTTTTAATTTTAATTTAAAAAGTTATATATTCTGACAAAGTGAAGTGAAGTTGCTCAGTCATGTCTGGACTCTTTGCAACCCCATGGACTGTACAGTCCATGGAATTCTCCAGGCCAGAATACTGGAGTGGGTAGCCTTTCCCTTCTCCAGGGAATCTTCCCAACCCAGAGATCAAACCCAGGTCTCCTGCATTGCAGGCAGATTCTTTACCAGCTGAGCCACCAGGAAAGCCCAGTGGCTCAGCTGTGTATGCTATATATCCCATATATGCTGCTAGGGATATAAATTAGTATGGCCACATTGAAGGAGAGTTTAGCATTTCCTAGGAAATTCCTCCCACACTACATTTCTCAAACTTACCATGCATGAGACTCACCAGGGGATTTTGTTATTAGTAAGATGCAGATTCTGGGCATAGAGAAACTTACACATGTGAATCAGGAAACCTGTGCAAGAATGTTTGTAGCCATTGCTCGTGATTACAAATTGGAGACCACCCGTCGGCAGTGGGTGTAGATGAAGTGCGATATGTTCACGGGGCCACAGTGAACAAGCCACAGCTGCCTGCAGTGACGTGTTGAATCTCACAGGCTTAAAGGAGCACGGGAAGGAAAGTCAAGTCATACCGTTCCACGAGCGGCAATACTAAGCAACGTATTTAGGTGATGGAGCTGTTTTTAAACAATGCACAGAATTAGAGATTGTGGAAGCAGGTGGCTGAAGGAAGGAGAAGCTGAGATGGAACGCGTGAAGGGCATCTTTAGTGCTAAGAATCTTCTACTTCTTCCTGTGTTGATGGTTATTCAGGTGTCATTCCTTAAATTGCATGTTTATGTTTTGTACATTCTTGTACGTGTGCCAAATTTAAAATTCTCAAAGTTAAGAGAGTGTGAAAGGCATATAGCCAAGATGTCTGTCACTCAGACAACTGCGTCACAAATACTGCTCTCGTGTCTCCAGCGATAACTCATGTTACCACCAAGCTGGTCTCCTCTGCATTCACAGGTCTATGCGAGAATGTGCATATATGCAAATGTGTTCAATTTTATCACAATACTACTGCGTGTGTGCGTACGTCTTGAAGAATATTCCATCCGTGCACAGGGAAACTACTTTATGGTCACAAAGAATTTATTCCATTGTATGATATAACCATAATTTAGTAATTTTAATTATTAACTTTTAACCATAAAGTAGTACGTGAACCCGCTCCTCCCTATTTAAAAAAAAATATTACTGAGTATAATGTTCTCTTAGGCACATCTGTGGATATTTTAGGCTCTCCAATCCTTCCCCTTCCAAACTACTCCCTGCCCACAGCTTCCTTAACTCATGGCCAGTACGCATGCGTGCTCAGTCTCTCAGTCATGTCCCACTCTTTGCAACCCCATGGACTGTAGCCCACCAGGCTCCTCTGTCCATGGGATTCTCCAGGCAAGACTACTGGAGTGGGGTGCCATTTCCTCCCCCAGGGGATCTTCCCAACCCAGGGATCGAACCCACGTCTCCTGCAGTGGCAGGCAGATTCTTTACCCCTGAGCCACCGATGGGAATCCCATAGCCAGTGTGCATTCTGCTAAAACGTTTTGCCCCTGGACATTCTTTTTTTACCACTGGAAACATGTGGAATGGAATATGTGTTTCTGTCTATGTGGGCTTCCCTGGTGGCTCAGCTGGTAAAGAATCCATCTGCAATGCGGGAGACCTGGGCTCCATCCCTGGGTTGGGAAGATCCCCTGGAGAAGGGAAAGGCTACCCACTCCAGTGTTCTGGCCTGGAGAATTCCATGGACTGTGCAGTCCACTGGGTCACAGTCAGACACGACTGAGCGACTCTCACTTTCACGTCTTTGTAGGACTTGTTCTTCCTCCTCAGTGCGGTCTTATCTAGAGCTCTAGCCATGCCTGTGACCATCAATCTGCCTGAGTACTGTTGTTTGCTGCCTGATGTGGCTAAGCCACAGTTGAATCTAACCGTTGCTCTACTGTCGGCGTTTAGCTTGTGGCCCAAGGGCTCTTGCTGTGACAGGGGTATTGCAACAGACACGCTCGGGCCTGCCGCCTGGCACAGGTGCGCCCGTTTCTCTGCAGAATCGATGGGAAGCGGACCTGGCAGGCCGTTGGCAGGGCGCGTCTACAGACTCATTGCCGGATTGCCCTCCAAAGGGACTATAAACACTCACACTCCCACCAGCAATGCACCAGAGGACTAACCTCCTTGCACTCTTACTAAAAGTAGATGTTATCAGCATTCCCAATTTTTATTGAGCTGATAGGTTAAAAAAAAAAAGGACTTTATGGTTAATATTCATTCCAATAATTGGGCTTCCCTAGTGGCTTAGTCAGTAAAGAATCCGCCTGCAGTGCAGGAGACCCAGGTTTGATCTAGTCCTAGTCCAGTATTCTTGCCTGGGAAATCCCATAGACAGAGAAGCCTGGCAAGTTACAGTCCACGGGGTCTCGAAGAGTCGGACACAACTTAGCAACTAAACCACCACCACCCTTATAATTAATGATGCCGAATGCCTGTTACACATTTCTTGCCCAGAATCTGCATTTAGCATGATCCCCAGGTCATTCTTCTGCACTGGAGTCAGAATCTGCTTTTTAACAAGGTCCCCAGTGATGCCCATGCACAGTTTGAGAAGGGCACTAGGAGAGGAATAGCTGGACCACAACGTACACTCCCCTCCACTAACTTGGGGTGTGTGTGTGTTTATCTTTTCTGTTCAGACAGGATATAAAATAGTACTTCAATGTATTTTTAACTTGTATTTGTTTCATCGTAAGTGAGCTTGGACCTTCTCAAATTCTTATGAGCTATAGTTTTCTTCTCTGGGAACAGCCAGAGAATTGTGTTTTTATTTATTTCTCTTAGAAAAGAAATTACTTGACTAATTAAATGAGTACTAATACTTATTTACCAGAGAAGAAGCTGGCACGAAGGCATGAGAGTGTGCAGCTCAGAAGGCTTGCTGCTTTCAGCACACGCTGGTTTGCTCCCTGTTTATTCCCACATAAAACGAGGATCTGTCTCAAGTTCACTGGAACCACCAATTCTTTTTTTTTTTTAGTCATACCATGAAGCTTGTGAGATCTTAGTTCTCCAACCAGGGATCAAACCCGGGTCCTCAACAGTGAAAGCCCAGAGTCCTAATCACTGGACTTCCAGGGAATTCCAGAGTATTCCGGGAACTACCAGTTCTAGATGAGCATTCGCTGCTATTATAGATAACTGTATCTCTTACCCTACTGTTATAAATAACTGTTCACATTTACAGTCCCGCCTCTGTAGCAGACACTGTTCCCTGTACTTTACGTGTATGAAGTTCAGTCACCCTCGCTACCACCCTGGGTGTATTAGCATCCCCATTTTATTGATGGGAAAACTGAGGCACAGGGCAGCTTTCTCAAGGCCACGTGGTCTCAGAGCCGGGATTCTCACCCCGGCTCCCCCAGTACATGTGCTTTGTAATGATAGGATACTAACTCTGGAATCTTTGCAATGCTTTGTAAGGAGATGCTGAGTGACCAGGGGAAATCTCCCGTATAATTCACATGCATGATCTCTTGGCAAAATGCTTGCTTAAATTATCAAAATTACATATATACTCCATTTTTATTTTACAAAGTGACAAGCCTTAAAAATTGACTTTCTCTGTGAAGAAAGGGAACTACCTAACAACTATTTTAAAAAAAAATCAAGATAAAAGTTATATATATAAAGAATGAGAAGTAACTAAGGAACTTCCCTAGCAGTCCAGTGGATAAGACTCCATGCCCCCAGTGCAGGCACCACAGGTTTGAACCCTGATAGGGGAACTTCCAGATGTTCAAGCTGGATTTAGGAAAGGCAGAGGAACCAGAGATCAAATTGCCAACATCCATTACATCATCAAAAAAGCAAGGGAGTTAAAAAAAAAAAATCTACTTCTGCTTTATTGACTACACCAAAGCCTTTGTGTGGATCACAACAAACTGTGAAAATTCTTTAAGAGATGGAAATACCAGACCACCTGACCTGCCTCTTGAGAAACCTGTATGCAGGTCAAGAAGCAACAGTTAGAACTGGACATGGAACAACAGACTGGTTCCAAATAGGAAAAAAGAGTACGTCAAGGCTGTATATTATCACCCTGCTTATTTAACTTATATGCAGAGTACATCATGAGAAACGCTGGACTGGAAGAAACACAAGCTGGAATCAAGATTGTCGGGAGAAATATCAATAACCTCAGATATGCAGATGACACCACCCTTATGGCAGAAAGTGAAGAGGAATTAAAAAGCCTCTTGATGAAAGTGAAAGTGGAGAGTGAATAAGTTGGCTTAAAGCTCAACATTCAGAAAACGAAGATCATGGCATCCGGTCCCATCACTTCATGGCAAATAGATGGGGAAACAGTGGAAACAGTGTCAGACTTTATTTTTCTGGGCTCCAAAATCACTGCAGATGGTGACTGCAGCCATGAAATTAAAAGACGCTTACTCCTTGGAAGGGAGGTTATGACCAACCTAGATAGCATATTCAAAAGCAGAGACATTACTTTGCCAACAAAGGTTCGTCTACTCAAGGCTATGGTTTTTCCTGTGGTCATGTATGGATGTGAGAGTTGGACTGTGAAGAAGGCTAGCGCCGAAGAATTGATGCTTTTGAACTGTGGTGTTGGACAAGACTCTTGAGAGTCCCTTGGACTGCAAGGAGATCCAACCAGTCCATTCTGAAGGAGATCAGCCCTGGGATTTCTTTGGAGGGAATGATGCTAAAGCTGAAACTCCAGAACTTTGGCCACCTCATGTGACGAGTTGACTCATTGGAAAAGACTCTGATGCTGGGAGGGATTGGGGGCAGGAGGAGAAGGGGACGACAGAGGATGAGATGGCTGGATGGCATCACTGACTCAATGGACATGGGTCTGGGTGAACTCCAGGAGTTGGTGATGGACAGGGAGGCCTGGCATGCTGTGATTCATGGGGTCGCAAAGAGTCGGACACCACTGAGCGACTGGACTGAACTGAACTGAAAGAGCCTCTTGATGAAAGTGAAAGAGGAGAGTGAAAAAGTTGGCTTAAAGCTCAACACAAAAAACAAAGATTATGGCATCTGGTCCCATCACTTCATGGCAAATAGATGGGGAAACAGTGACAGACTGTATTTTGGGGGCCTCCAAAAATACTGCAGATGGTGATTGCTGCCATGAAATTAAAAGACACTTGCTCCTTGGAAGAAAAGTTATGACCAAACTAGACAGCATATTAAAAAGCAGAGACATTACTTTGCCAACAAACGTCTCTCTAGTCACAGCTGTGATTTTTCCAGTAGTTATATATGGATATGAGAGTTGGACTATAAAGAAAGCTGAGTGCTGAAGAATTGATGCTTTTGAACTGTGGTGTTGGAGAAGACTCTTGAGAGTCCCCTGGATTGCAAGGAGATCCAACCAGTCCATCCTAAAGGAAATCAGTCCTGAGTGTTCATTGGAAAGACTGATGTTGATGCTGAAATTCCAATGCTTTGGCCACCTGATGCGAAGAACTGACTCCTTGGAAAGGACCCTGATGCTGGGAAAGATTGAGGACAGGAGGAGAAGGGGACGACAGAGGATGAGATGGTTGGATGGCATCACCGACTCGATGGACACGGGTTTGAGCAAACTCCGGGAGTTGTTGATGGACAGGGAGGCCTGGCGTGCTGCAGTCCATGGGGTTGCAAAGAGTCGGACACGGCTGAATGACTAAACTGAACTGAGGGTAACAAAGATCGTGCATGCCCGAGACAAGACTAAAGAAAGAAAAAGAAGTTCTAAAAAAGAAAATAACTAGTTTCCAAGAGGAACATGATATGGAGTGAATATTTGAAATGCAGTACTTGGCCAGGACTCCTTTGTTAGGCGATTTTGTTGCTGAAAATAAAGAAAAGTTGTCACCTATAAAAACGCCTATCTGCATGTTTAAACTTGGCAACAGAATTTCCTAATCTTTTTAAATATCTTCCACCTAAAGAGCTTCAGTGGGTTTGAAATCCACTTGTCACACAGATAGTGGTGCATTCTCTTTAGTTTAGTTTCTAGAAGCCCCAGGTTGCTTATCAGGGGATATGAAATTTACAAGCTGGATTTCAAAGAAAATGAAGAGTCAATTTGTATTAACTGGTGAATGGGATTTAAAAGGGAGAACCGAAATGTAAGCATAGCCAATGGTCCTTTGCTTTTTTCTATATATTCTGTGAAGTTTTCTCCTCTTCCGTTTTTTAGTGATGACCCTGAAATTAAGCCGTTAAAACCAAACATGGCATGGAGCTTTATTTAGGATCATAACTTTGAATGGATGTATTACAAAACACTAAAACAATGCCTTCAGAAAAGGAAACAAATTTTAATCAGTTGCTGTCATGATACTTGTAGCAAACATTGCTAATTTTTCACTTTGTTTTTGGTAGAAATATATGCAAGGATATTTCAAGTCAAAATCACAGTGAAATATCTTTGTACATCAACTTGATTGGCAAAAATTAAGACATCCAATAAGATGGAGCATGGGAAAGAAGGTGGCTCCGTGGTCCCTCTTACTTCGCTGGGAAAGTGAGGTTGATGCCTCCACTGTTTCATCGTTTCTTAGCCTCTTACAGTCCAACCAATGAATGCATTCATTTAAGAAACTGACACTTTTCAGAAAGATCGTAGCCACATTAGTCACAAGGCAAAGACTGGGAAACACCCCAAGTGCCCATCAACAGGAAAGCAGATAATCTCACTGGAATATTACACGTCAGTCAAAATGGTTGAACAACAGTGACAATTTGGGTGACCTCAGCAGTATAATACGGAGAAGGCCATGGCACCCACTCCAGTACTCTTGCCTGGAAAATCTCATGGACGGAGGAGCCTGGAAGGCTGCAGTCCATGGGGTCGCTGAGGGTCGGACATGACTGAGCGACTTCACTTTCACTTTTCACTTTCATGCATTGGGGAAGGAAACGGCAACCTACTCCAGTGTTCTTGCCTGGAGAATCCCAGGGACGGGGGAGCCTGGTGGGCTGCTGTCTATGGGGTCGCACAGAGTCGGACACGACTGAAGTGACTTAGCAGCAGCAGCAGCAGCAATATAATAAATGAGGGAGTAATTCAGACCCTAATACTGGGAAAGATTGAGGGCAGGAGGAGAAGGGGACGACAGAGGATGAGATGGTTGGATGGCATCATCGACTCAATGGACATGGGTTTGGGTGGACTCTGGGAGTCAGTGATGGACAGGGAGGCCTGGTGTGCTGCAGTTCATGGGGTAGCAAAGAGTTGGACATGACTGAGCAACTGAACTAACTAATTCCTGGGAGATTACATTCCCATTTCTTTTTTCTTTTTAGTATTTGTTGATGTGGACCATTTTTTAAAGTCGTTGTTGAATTTGTTACAGCATTGTTTCTGTTTTACATTTTGATTTTTTGGCCCCAAGGCATGTGGGACTCTTAGCTCCCTGACCCGGGATCAGAGACACACACCCCCTGTATTGGAAGGCAGAACCAGTGGACCTCCAGGGAAGTCACTATGTTCCCTTTTAATGAAGTTCTTGAAAAATCAAGATTTAAGGAATACATGTAGGTGCAAAAAAGAAAAAACCTTGTCAAGGGGAAAAAAAGGCAAAGAAATGAAGTATGGAGGGTTTCGGTTGATGGCTATTAAATTGGGGGGGTTAAGGGAGGTATATGAGAAATGCGGGTTATGGTTAAGGTCCCAGCTCAGGGTTGCAGGTTCCCTGGTATTAATTATATCATAATAAGCCAAGGAACAAACAAGCAACCAAACAAATGCACATCAGGGATGACAACGGGACATGTACTGATACAAAGATCAGTTAATCCAATCCTGTGCACCTGAGCTGAAGAAATGATCTCTATCCATAGCAAATACAAACACAGGCACACACCTGTGGTAGAGTGGTATCAGACCTCTCCCAACCTCCGGGCTACATGCATTTCCTCTTTCAACTTCCCCAGAGGCAACCCTAATGGCAGAAAGCAGAGAGGACCCAAAGAGCCTCTTGATGTAGGTAAAAGAGGAGTGTAAAAAAGCTGGCTTAAAACTTAACATTCAAAAAACTAAGATCACAGCATCTGGTCTCATCACTTCATGGCCAGTAGATGGGGAAACAATGGAAACAGTGACAGACTTTATTTTCTTGGGCTCCAAAATTACTGAGGACAGTGATTGCAGTCATGAAATTAAAAGACACTTGCTCCTTGGAAGAAAAGCTATGACAAACATAGACAGCGTATTAAAAAGCAGAGACATCACTTTGCCAACAAAGGACCATCTGGTCACAGCTGTGTTTTTCCAGTAGTCGTGTATGGATATGAGAGTTGGACCATAAAGAAGGCTGAACACTGAAGAAAGGATGCTTTCAAACTGTGGTGCTAGAGAAGACTCTTGAGAGTCCCTTGGACTGCAAGGAGATCAAACCAGTTACTCCTAAAGGAAACCAACACTGAATATTCACTGGAAGGATGGATGCTGAAGCTCCAATATTTAAGTCACCTAATATGTGAACCGTGAACTTCCTGATGTTCAAGCTGGTTTTAGAAAAGGCAGAGGAACCAGAGATCAAATTGCCAACATCCGCTGGATCATGGAAAAAGCAAGAGAGTTCCAGAAAAGCATCTATTTCTGCTTTATTGACTATGCCAAAGCCTTTGACTGTGCGGATCACAATAAACTGTGGAAAATTCTGAAAGAGATGGGAATACCAGACCACCTGACCTGCCTCTTGAGAAACCTGTATGCAGGTCAAGAAGCAACAGTTAGAACTGGACATGGAACAACAGACTGGTTCCAAATAGAAAAAGGAGTACGTCAAGGCTGTATATTATCACCCTGCTTATTTAACTTATATGCAGAGTACATCATGAGAAACGCTGGACTAGAAGAAACACAAGCTGGAATCAAGATTGCCGGGAGAAATATCAATAACCTCAGATATGCAGATGACACCACCCTTATGGCAGAAAGTGAAGAGGAACTCAAAAGCCTCTTGATGAAAGTGAAAGTGGAGAGTGAACAAGTTGGCTTAAAGCTCAACATTCAGAAAACAAAGATCATGGCATCCGGTCCCATCACTTCATGGCAAATAGATGGGGAAACAGTGGAAACAGTGTCAGACTTTATTTTTCTGAGCTCAAAAATCACTGCAGATGGTGACTGCAGCCATGAAATTAAAAGACGCTTACTCCTTGGAAGAAAAGTTATGACCAACCTAGATAGCATATTCAAAAGCAGAGACATTACTTTGCCAACAAAGGTCCGTCTAGTCAAGGCTATGGTTTTTCCTGTGGTCATGTATGGATGTGAGAGTTGGACTGTGAAGAAGGCTGAGCACCGAAGAATTGATGCTTTTGAACTGTGGTGTTGGAGAAGACTCTTGAGAGTCCCTTGGACTGCAAGGAGATCCAAGCAGTCCATTCTGAAGGAGATCAGCCATGGTATTTCTTTGGAGGGAATGATGCTGAAGCTGAAACTCCAGAACTTTGGCCACCTCATGTGAAGAGTTGACTCATTGGAAAAGACTCTGATGCTGGGAGGGATCGGGGGCAGGAGGAGAAGGGGAGGACAGAGGATTAGATGGCTGGATGGCATCACTGACTCAATGGACGTGAGTCTGAGTGATCTCCGGGAGTTGGTGATGGACAGGGAGGCCTGGCGTGCTGTGATTCATGGGGTCGCAAAGAGTCGGACACCACTGATCGACTGAACTGAACTGAACTGAATGCGAAGAACCAACTCATTGGAAAAGACCCTGATGCTGGGAAAGACTGAGAGCAGAAGGGGACGACAGAGGGTGAAGTGAGATGGTTGGAGTGAGATGGCATCATTGACTCAATGGACTGAGTTTGAGCAAACTCTGGGAGATGGTGAAAGACAGGGAAGCCTGGCGTGCTGCAGTCCATGGGGTCGCAAAGAGTTGGACACGACTGAGCGACTGAACAACAAGAGGCAACAAATGCCACCTAATAATCCTTCTGAGACATTTCAGAAAGACACACAATAAACACAAGCCGGCATGGATGTCCTGAAACAGCTTTCCCTGTGTGTGTGCCCGGAGGGCTTCCCTGGTGGCTCACTCAGTAAAGAACCCGCCTTCAGTGAAACGCAGGAGATGCGGGTTCAACCCCCACCCCCGGGCCAGGAAGATCCCCTGGAGAAGGAAAGGGCAACCCGCTCCAGTATCTTGCCTGGGAAATTCCATGGACAGGGGAGACTGGCAGGCTACAGTCCACAGGGCCGAAAGAGGCGGACACGACTTAGCGACTAAGCCACCACCAACCACATGTGCACTTAGGCACACATCCCAAAGAAAGCTTTCAAAGTTGCTTTTAATAAACGTCGTGAAAATTTAACCTTGAGTGACTTCACCAAGTTTTACACAGACATGTTTACAATCAATCCACAACTTGAAAATCAACAGAAAATTTGAGGAAAACATCTGTCTTTGAGAAATATAAAAATGCGCTTCTCGCAGGCAGTCCCCTGGGGTTTGTCAAGGGTAAACTTCACAAAAGGTGAATGAATTACTGGATGAAGCGGAAACCGCACGGGGCCGGACCAGCCACTGAAGAAAAACTCACCGGCGGCTGTGTTAGAAATACGGATTCCCAGGCCCCGCCCCCACGGGTTCAAAGCTGAACCTTTTTACCCAAAGGCCCCACGTGACTCTCAGGTTCGGGCAAGCTCCGGGCACAGCCCGCCTTAAGTAACTCCCCAACCGAAGAGCGCAAACACCTGGGGCTCGTAGGTGGCTTTCTGCTCCCAGTTGGATGTCGTTTACCTGGTGCCAGTCCCCTCGGAGGGGTCCCCTCTGAGGGGTCCCCTCGGGTCTCATCAAGACCCAGCCAGTCTGAGCAAGAACGCCAATTAGCTCAACCGCCCCCCGCTCCCAGGACCTCGCCTCGGTCACCTGCCGGGCGGGGTCCGCCCCCCTCTTGGCCCCAGGCTTCCTCTATGTGGTCTCGGACCCCGGGCGCCGGAGTCCCGGGACCGGGCGAGGAGAGGGGGCGGATGGGGAAGACGCTGCGCAGAAATACAGATTCCTGGGCTGCCTGAAGCGAAAACTTGCGGAATCTGCATTTTTACCCAGCTCTTCCAGGACCAGTGGGTTCACCCTGCAATTGTAGCCTAATTTAAATTTTAAATTCGAATACGCAGCCACGAGTGGAAGTCGTGCTTCCCAACCTTGGCTGCACATCAGAATAACCTGGGGAACTTAAAAAAAAAATTTTTTTTTTTAATATATATACACACCAATGTCCAGGGTTTGGTCCAGACCAATTAAGCCAGAATCTAAAAGCGCTGCCTGGGCAGCAGCCGCCTCACCTGGGAGCTCGTTAGAAATACAGAAGCTCAGGCCCCACCCCAGACCCACTGAGTCAGAATCTGCATTTTAACGAGATCCCCAGTGATTCACGCGCACATTAAAGTTGGAGGAAAGCTGTGCTTCTAAAATTTTAATGGGCAAACGAATCACCTGGGGACCTCGTTAAAATGCAGACACGGTTTCTCAAACTTTAATGTGCATGCGAATCACCTGGGGAGCTTGTTAAAATGCAGATTCTGATTCCGCGGGTCTGGGGTGGAGCCCGAGAGTCTGCATTTCTAACGAGCTCCCAGCCGGTGTGGGCTGCCCGGGTCCGCCCCGCGCTTCCCCGGGAGTCCAGAGGTTTGGCTGCGGGCCAGTCCTCCGCCAGGGCTCCTGATAAACCGTCCTGCTGGGCTGATGAGCAGGATTGCCAGGACGTGCGCGCTCCGGCCGAGCCTGGTTAATTCCCGAACTCCGGGAATTGGCTGTGTGAGGCTGGCCGCTCGCAGGGAGTCGCCAGAGCCCCGATCCTAACGCCATGTCGCGGCGCAAGCAGGCCAGGCCCCAGCATCTCAGCTCCGAGCAGCCGCAGTCCGCGAGCCGGGAGTTCGCCGAGACGGCCGCGGAGGCGGCGGGGGAGCCGGGTGAGTGGCGCCGGGGACCCCGGGTGCTGGGGGCGGTTTTCTCGGACTTTCCGCAGACCCGCGTGGATGCGAGGTCCTGGCCCTTGAGCTTGGGCGGGGTGGGGCGGGGCGGTGAGGCTTCCAACTAGAGTTCTGGGGCTCAGACCTTGTTACCCTTGCCTTTGTAAGTTACACACACACCCCCTTGTGAATTAACCCTTCTCGGGTAGATTACGTCGCTACCCGAGTCGCTCTCCTGCAACCACTCCTGCCCCCCAGCACACCTTGGAAGGATGCTTTGAGATCCCTCCGGAGGCAGCCTTCGGCGTGCCCGGCCTCCTTGGCGCCGGGCTGGGGCTGTGCGCCTCGGAGGTGGGCGTTCCGAGATCCCAGGCGTCTTCCTGGGTGTTGGGGGCGGAATGTCCGAGCTTCTGCTGGGCCCTGGAGAGAGGCGCTGGAGCGGAGGCACTGCGACCGGTTCCCGTCCTCCTGGAGCTCGAGGCCGCTGGGTACTGGAGCTGTGGCCCCCGAGATAAAGCGGTGGCGCGTGCAGCGTGTTCGGGGTGAGCGCTGGGACATCACCGAGCTGGGAGGGGCCGGGGTGCTGCCCGGGGTGGCCTCTCGGCGGAGGGCACCGTCGAGGAAAACTCCTGAGGCTTTGAGCGAGCGGTAGAGACGGCCGGGGGCGTCAGCGAGGCTGGAGCTGGGGCGGGGGCGTCCGGCTGAGGTCTGAGAAGGGCCGGGGGCCCCGGGCTCCAGTGAGGGTGTCGATTTTTACTCTGAAGTGGCGCCAGGGTGTGGGGCGGGAGCGGGGTCAGGACGGTGGTGGGATGTAGGGTTAGAGGGGTTCCAGGAGAAGCCTGGAGACCCTGGGCAACCCTGAGGGTCCCGAGGCAGCCTCTGCTTCTGAAGACCCTGCGGGTGGGGAGCTTTGAGAACTCGCTGGATTCCTCCGGCTCCTACCCCGCGCTCCTGGAATCCCAGGGGGGGAGTGGAGTCGGGGAATCTGCATTTCTAAGGCGCTTCCCGTTGTGATTATCTTGTTCTCCGGTAAGACCGTGTAGGTTCCTATTTCAGGTCTCTCCACCCCACCCACCCCCGCGATGAGTTGCTGCCTTTTGCTTAGCCAGGAGCTGTTGAGAGGAGCCCTTACTGGAACTTTCTCCCCTTCTCCCTTCCCCCCGCCCCGCCTCCGCAAGGGAGAAGGGGGATCTGGTCTCTTCTGCGAGAAAGGGCAGACCTCCAGCAGCAGGTCTCTGGTGGATTCTGATGACCGCACTGCTCCCAGGGAGGCAGTGGAGGAGAGAAGCAGCTTAACGAAGCCACTCTTAAACTGGTGGTTTGTATATAAAAGTAAAGCTTGGCTGGGTGAAACTTCTGCAACCAAAGCACCCTGTCTCTGCGCTCAAGGTGTAGAGTGCAGATAGGCAGGTAGAACCAGGGTCTTCCTGGGGGCGGGGCAGGGCTGCGGATCCTCTGTAAAGAAGAATTGGGGCGGTACTGGGGATGTTGAGTCTTGTTGGGGAGCGATAATAAGACCGTTCTTGAAGAAACACATGCTGTCCAAAGTGGACATGGGCTATGGCTGTCCAAAGTGCTATGGGCTACTTTTTACTCCTGCAAACGGCGCTTGGAGGGCAACCTCCTGGAGCCTTGCTCTGTGTTTGGAGGGGTTGGGGAGAGTGTTCTGTGTTGTGCGGCACTAGGGGGTGCCAGGACACCTCAACAGCGGCCACCGCTGCAGAGAAAAACAGCCCTGTAACTGATGTTCCCCTGCACTTGTCTTGGGTCTGTTCTGCTGAGCTAGAGGCCTGCCCTTTTTTTTTTTAAGGTTGTGAGTGCGTGTGTGTGTGTGCGCGCGCGCGCGCGTGCGCTCAGTCGCTAAGTTGAGTCTGACTCTTCTCCAACCCCATGGACTGGAGCCCACCGGGCTCCTCTGTCCGTGGGATTTTCCAGGCAAGAATACTGAAATGGGGTGCCATTTCCTCCTCCAAGATATCTTCCCATCCCAGAGATTGAACTCACATGCCTGCATCTCCTGCATTGGCAGGTGAATTCTCTACTACTGAGCCACCTCGGAAGCCCATTTTTTAAGGTTGGGCTGCTCTTAATTTGCAGATGGCTTTGCAACTCATGTAGCTTCTGGAGGAGACAGAATGACTCAGATCAGTTGGTAGACTTCAGTCACCACCAGAGAAAAGCTACGAGAAGCAGGAAAACAACCTTACCAAAAGAACACCAGCAGTTTCTCAAAAGGTTAGATAGGGCCACTGTGCTACCCTGAGTTCTCACCGTCAGATGGGGCCCACCTCCTCCTCCAGCCTAGAAGGGTCTCCGCCCCAGCTGCGCCTGTCTCAGGAGAGCAGGCTTCCCACCTTCCTTCCTTTTCTGGAAGAAGGAAGTCGCCTCGGAAGCTCTGCCGTTTTCTGCCTGGGTGACCCTTTATAGCCTTGGGCACAGTTTTCTGAGAGCGTTAACCCAACAGTCTCCCTCTGCCTGCCTTCCCATTGGCACTGTGAACTGTTTCCCTCTCCCTGAGAATTTGCTGGCTCGTGTGTATGTGCACATCCGTGAATATAACCAGGAGCATCTGTATAGTGCTGACTCAGAAGGTTCTTTTACGGAAGTATGTTAAGGAATTTAATCTTTGTCTAAACCTGGGAAATGGGGACCAAAATCCTCATTTTATAAATGTGGAAACTGAGGAACTCAGCCAGGGTCACACAGCTAATAAGTTCCAGATTCCAATTCAATTCTTTATCAGCTGGCTTCCCAGGCAGGATCGTAAACCACTGTGCTTCACAGCCTCCTACTTAGCTTTCCAGTCGTCTTGGTTTCGGTGGGATTAAAAACCCTCAGGAGTTGAGTGGCTTTCTTTCCTTAACACGTGAATTGCTAAACAATGCAAGGTTTTGCCTACCTCTGAGAGGCATAGTGATGGACTTCAGACCTGCCAAGTTTTCTGATTCGCTGAAAACTTTTGCCCAGCAGCCTTGAGCAGCATCTCTGAGCCAAGTTCTCTTCCCGCACAGCAGAAAGTATTAGTGTGGTCCCCAGACCAGCAGCATCAGCTGGGAACTTGTTAGGAATGAAACGCGGCCAGCTCCACTCTGGACCTCCGGGGGAGGCCGCGCCACCTGTACCTTAACAAGCCCTCCAGGTGACTGGTGCGCGGGTAATTTGAGAAGCTGTGGTTTGGAGTTGTGCTTCTCCCCATTTGATGGGCATGGGCCTCACCTGGGGATCTTGTTAAAGCGCAGATTCTGAGAGCCGAGGTTCTGCCTCTCTAACAGGCTCTTGGATCATGCTGGCGTTAGTGCTCTGAGGACCACCCCTTGAGTATCAAAGGCTTAGAGAGTAGTATGAGGTTGGTGTGCTTTAAAACGCACGTTCCTGGGCTCACCCCCGCCCCAGTTAACGTGGGTGAGGCTTTGGAGACTACGTTTAACCCACAGTTGAGGTGGTTCTGTGTTGCGGGTGGGGGGTCCCGTGCATCACTGGATGTTGAGCAACGTCCCTGGCCTCCACCCACTAGACGCCACGTCACAAACGTGTGCACACGATCGTCACAATCCAGAGTGTCCCCAGGTGTTGCAAGATGACCCCCAGTTGAAAGGCATGGGCCTAGGTCCCTTGTTCAGTCCCTGTTAAGGGGCTTCAAGCACTGCAGCTCCTTGGATGTGACGCCTGCGGCCCTTTTGCTGAAGCCCTGTGATAGCATTGATGCGATGGAGGCTGGATGCCGTGCTGGGAATTTACATGGGACATCTCTTCTTACTCGGAGGCGGGTCAGGGATGCTGCTTTACAGCGAAGTAAACCGAAGCTCGGAAAGGTTGAGTAAGTTGCCGGTAATCACACAGCTAGCACGCGACTAAGCAAACCCTATGCCCTCATCAGCGTGTTCTGCAGCTTCTATGGTAAGAAGGTTTGCTTTGACCAGCCTGTCAAGGAAAGCGGAATCCACCTTCCGTGTTGTTCGTTGTTCAGTCACTGAGTCATGTCTGACTCTTTGGAACCCCACGGTCTGTAGCCCACCAGGCCCCTCTGTCCATGGGATTTCCCAAGCAAGAATACTGAGTGGGTTAGTCGCTTAGTCGTGTCCGACTCTTTGCTACCCCATGGACTGTAGCCTATCGGGCTCCTCCATCCGTGGGATTTTCCAGGCAAGAAGACTGGAGTGGATTGCAATTTCCTTCTCTAGGGGATCTTCCCAACCCAGAGATCAAACCCACATCTCCCACTTGGCTGGCAGATTCTTTAGCACTGAGCCGCCTGGAAAGCCTGGGATCAAAAGTCCCTGACTCTGGGATGTAATTCATAAACTATTGAATACATTTTTTTCTTTTCAGATTTAAAATATTGACAGCACCTCTTTTTACCCGAGTCTTAAGTCCATTTGGAGAGAAATCACTTTACAGTCTTTGAGGAGCACTTGGTCTTTGTTATAGACGTTTTTAAAGTCTCCTTTTAGATTGAACCTTATGAAATAATCTGGCCGTTTTGGCTGGCAGAAACCACAGTTACACCTGGGTCAGCCTTGCTAACAGAGGGTTATGCGAAGAACTTCATGAACCAGAGGCTCGGTTTCAATCACTAGTTAAAAGTGGCCGATTGTTTCTTCATACAGCCATTGCCCTGCCCGGGATTATTTTGACGCACATCAGACATGTACAATCTACTAATAGCCATCCCCAAACTACTAGAACATGGCTTCCCATGTGGCTCAGTGATAAAGAACCCACCTGTCCATGCAGGAGAGTCCGATCCAATCCCTGGGTTGGAAGATCCCCTGGAGGAGAGCGTGACAACCCCACTCCAGTATCCTTGCCCAGAGAATCCTGTGGACAGAGGAGCCTGGTGGGCTACAGTCCATAGGGTTGTGAAGAGTTGGACGTGACTGAGCATGAATGCATGCAAACTACTAGAATACTCTTCAAAACTTTAATTTCATCTTCACGCCTTAAAAACTTCCCTTAAACGTTCATTTAGTGTTGGTGCATCCTGGGGTCTTAAATGGATTTTACAGTATGTTTAATCAGGATCCCAGAAAGTCCTGATACTGCAGACCATCTCAAGTCTTTTAGTCTCTAGTTTTGTTTTGTTTTTTTTCTTCATGTTTCAGGTTGAAACAATGGCATTTTAACCTAGAGAGCAGTGATACTTGAAGTGTGGTCTGTGACTTGTTGCTGAGTTGAGTTAAAATAAGTTCAGAAACAGCATTTAAAAGTAACTCAGTAAACATCCAGCTTTATGTCACATGTGAAGCGTTTGGGCTTCTACTGTCTTATTCCATTTTTCTCGTACTTCGTGTTTAATCTATTAAAAACGCTAGCCTGGAGGGTTGGAAGTTATTTTACAAACCAGGTCTTCCCCCACGTTGTTTGAGAGGCTCTGCTGCAAAGTCTGGATCTTGGCAGTCGTGTCCCTGGCACATTTCCATGTTCCTTTGTCCCCTCTGCTTCCTGGAAGTTGGTGAAGAGGATGGTCGAGACCAGAGTGTGCATGGCTTCTAATCTGTAATGTTTGGGGTTTTTCGGGGGGGGGGGAGTGGGGGAAGGTAAAATAAACCCAAAGTTGCTCTAAGACTTGTGCGCTCAGCTGTGTCCGACTCTGCGACCCCGTGGACTGCAGCCCACCAGGCCCCTCTGTCCATGGGATTTCCCAGGCAAGAGTGTTGGAGTGGGTTGGCATTTCCTCCTCTAGGGCATCTTCCTGATCATGGTGCTTATATTTGAGAAATCAAGTAATACTTTCCATTGTCTCGATTTCAGCTTCGGAACTAGATAACGATGTTCCCAAACCACCTTGTCCCTCCGCTGACGGCAGTGACACCCAGAAAGCCCCTGTCGCGGCTCTTCCCTCCGAGTCAAAGGAACCAACAGCAACCCTTGGGGAGAGGACCTTCAACTGCTGCTATCCAGGTGAAGGGTAGACGCGACATGCTGAGCCCCTTCCCTGTACCCGGCGCGGCCACGCGAGCTCAGGCACTGACTCGCCGGGATTTCAGATTCTTCGTACCTTCCTCTTTGAGGTTCTGTTAAGGGAACCTGTTTTTTCTTTTCTAGGTTGCCACTTCAAAACTGTGCAT
This sequence comes from Bubalus kerabau, assembly GCF_029407905.1. Lineage (NCBI taxonomy): Eukaryota > Metazoa > Chordata > Mammalia > Artiodactyla > Bovidae > Bubalus > Bubalus kerabau. The sequence goes on along the minus strand of NC_073636.1, from coordinate 80,594,496 downwards.
GGCATGAAAGATCTGGACCGCCACCTAAGAATCCACACGGGTAGGTACCTGTTCATTTGTTCCAAAGTTGCGTGCTGGAAAAAAGCCCGAGAACACGAATGTATGATGGTGAGCCCGACGCAGAAGGTCTCTGCCTCACGACAAAATCTAGTGGGAGAGGCTGGGACCTGAAGAGTCTCAAAGGCAGTGATGATAACTGACAGGCGGGGGGAGACTGTCATAAGCTGGTGATATCAGACTTTTTGGAAGAAGAGGCTCTTCAGGTAGGAAAGATGGCTGAGGAGTCAGGCGAGGAGAGGGAAGGACTCCAGGGGGAGGGAATGCCGTGCAAAGGCGTGGACGGAGCAGAACGGGCGTGGGGTGCGGTTGGAGAGGCGGGCAGAGGGAGGGTCAGCAGAGAGGCCCTGTGGCCATAGGGGTAGTGGATAAAAGAGCGGTGAGGCTGCTTCTGGACGGAAGGTGCCTTCTGAGCAACCACGCTGTTGAGAATGCAGAGAAACCAGATGTGCTGGAGCAAAGGAATGACCTAGAAGCAGGCTCTGTAAACCGCGTACGGCCTGTTGTCATGCCCGGCTCGCCTGTTACCTGCGGCTGCTGTTACAAATAATAGAAGCGTAAGCCCATCATATATTAACAGCTGCATGAAAAATAACTGTTCCTGGCCCTACGGTGGGATTACTGAATAGTCACAGAAGACCACACGGTGCACGGAGCCGGAGACACACTGTCTAGTTCGTTACAGACACCCTCTGGCTGTATGAGTTGAGATACTGATCTCTCTGCTCTCACAGAAACCAGACTAAATGACTTAAACACAATCAATGTTCTTTTTCTCAAGTACAATTCAAGAAGCCAGGTAGTCCCCAGCTGGTGGGATATAGCTGTCATTCTAACAGCTTCGTCTCCTGGTCCGAGGCAGCTGTTCCAGACCTCAGTCTCTCAGCTGGTGGAGAACTGAAGCGGGAGGAAGGCTCTAAGCCTCCCCCAGGCCAGGCCCCTGAAGCGGCCTCCCAGGTGACTAGCCGGATGATGAGCAGGACTCAGTCATCACACCAGGCACGAAGCGGGGCTGGAAAATGGCTTCAAGAAGGGCAGCCACATGCCCAGCTGAAACCCTGAGGCTCCAGCGTCAAGAGGACAGCTTTCTGGACACCTAGTCTCTCTTGGAAATGGACAGTGGGCTGTGGAAGCTAGAGAGCAAAGGGCCAGCTTTGCCTGGGAAGGGTGGATCGTGAACAGCCTCCTCGTGAAGCCTCGGGAGATAGGGGTGCCAGGATGATGGCAGTCACCTGCAGACCGTGGGAGCCATTTGAACAAAGATGAGAGACTCCCTATCAAGTTGGCAGGGTTAGGCAACTTCAAAGTGGGCGACTCTGTCCTGAGGGTAACCAGGCAGTGCTTCTCCGCTGGGGCAGTCCCAAAACCTGCAGTGAGCAGGATGGGGCCTGCGGGTTGTCAGGCCCCTGTGGCCACGGTACCAGGAAGACCTCGAGAGACAGGCGGGGGCTAGATTAATGTCTTATTGGAGTGATACAAAGTATGAGGGGGATCCGGAAGTACAAGGTGAGGCCATGTCCTTGGTGGGGCTCCCTGAGTCGGGGTGGAGATGCTGGGCAGGCCCGTGCTGCCTCTGGAAAGCAGGAGTGGGCCCTGGAGCACTGATAGCATCTTTCCCCGTGGTTGCCTAAGGCCAGCATATTTCTGTCCTGTTGGTGAGTGTGGTGGCCAGCCCCATGGTTTCAGGGACTCAGGGTCCTGTTTTGGTGCTTGGATATCCCAAAGATTGGCGTGGTCTCAGATGGCTTGTGTTAGTTGATGAGTCGTGTCCGACTCTTTGCGACCCCATGGACTGTAGCCCACCAGGCTCCTCTGTCCACGCAATTTCCCAGGCAAGAATGCTGGAGTGGGTTGCCTTCTCCAGGGGATCTTCCCAACCCAGGGATCGAACCCGGGTCTCCTGCATTGCAGGCGGATTCTTTACTGAGTCACCAGGGAAGCCCTACTCCTACCTTTAAAGGCAGCGTCCTGGAAGTTATACATCATTTCAGTTGATGCCCAATTGGCCAGAACTTAGTGGTGTGGCGATTCTTAGCTGTGGAAATGAAGTCTGGGAGCTTGAAGTCTTGAATCTGTGTGGCAAGTGCCCAGAAAAAGAGCTCACATGTAGACCACATGGCCTCTCAGCGCAGCTGTGAGAGGGAGGTGGGGGTGGCAGTGTGTGCAGGGGGTGCTTGAGGAGGAAGCTGGACCTTTGCCAAATGGGTAGAACATTGATTTTCCAACCACCATTTTGAGATCCTTTACGCTTCAAACCTGAAGATCCCCCGAAGAATTTAATTGACAGTTACTGCATTAGAAGTTAAAACCATAAACTTTTACTTTTAAATGAATAAATTTACAGTAAGCCCGCTATATATAAACACTTCTATGAGAAGTGACTGTTTTCCAAAACAAAGCAAGTAACAGTGTATATACATCTGCAAACATGTCTTATTTCATGGTTTAGCTGAACTTTCACCCCTGTATCCCAGTCCAGTCTATTGCTGTGTGTTCCTTAGGTTGGAATGTAAGAGGAAAATCTGGCCGTTCACATAATGTAATTGGAAATGGAGTATTTCGATAGTCTTTTCAGGTAATGCTACACCAGAATATAGCAAAGGGTAGTTTGTTAAATATTAGTTGCTGTATAGAATTTGCAGTCATTTCCATAAATTTTTCAAACTTGTTAAATTCCATTTGTCTGTTTTCAGCTTTGAATGGCCCTTACTTATGCTTGACTGGCTCTCCAAACCATACTTGGTTTGACAGTCATACGCCAGTCATTTGGGAAAATATGGCTTTTGCCAACTTCTGTAATTCTTCCAAATGTTGATCCATTTCATTGTACCGTAGGAGAAAAATCATGTTTAATTATGAATCTCAGTAGAAATACCTAAAGCTAGGATGCTGCAGGCCTGGGATAGTGAGGGATATGTGTTTTGCAATCCAGGCAGTCTAGAATCCAAAAGTTATCATCCCAGTTCTGTCGGTAACTTTCCTTGACATGACTGGCTCACTTAGTTCACATTTAAGGAAACATCTGCCAAATACCAAATCTGAAATACCCGTGGTTTTTTTAATTCTTTCAAGTCAACACGGTACAGCGTAGGGACGGCGCCGGTGCAACCACCCCTCAGGCACTGGTTGTCAAGGCAGCCGAGTATTTTGGTTTACAGCACACTTTTTGTAGTGTAATTGACATTTTTAATAGGGAAATTTATCATTCAAATTCCAAATATACTAAATAAGTTAAAGTCTATAACTTACTAGGAAATATAGGAGGACAAATTTATGCTGAAAATAGACAGGTAAACACAATTAGCAAAGTCCACCAAGAAGACAGATTAAATATGACTAAAGCTAAAACTTCCACTAAGACGACGTTATGACTAAAGCTAAAACTTCCACTGAGACATCATCAAGAAGTTAAGAAATTTGCAACATGGGGCAGAGTTCATCTTCTGAACACGCAAGGATGCCTGCAAATCGGTGATGGGTCCAATAGAAAAGGGTCTGAACAAGCGTCACTCAACAGAAGTGCCAATATTCAGATGAAAAGCCCACAGGAATAAAGTACAAAAGAAACACAAGAACTGTGTTTTCCTCAGAGTGGGCTAGCTGAAAAGTACTCACTGAAGACTGTGAATCAGGGAACACGGCACTTAATTCAAGCATTGCCGCCCCGAGCCGCCCCACCGCCCAGGTCAGGATGAACCAGGTCAGGTTCTCTTCAGGGAGAAGCCTGGGATGAAGAGTGGGGGAGCGATGGGGGGTGTGGGAACTTATTAGAGTGCTGTCAGCGGCAGAACGAGCTCCAGAGAAGTTTTGCATGTTCTCTCCAGGCCCCTGGCTGCCTTGTGTACTCTCGTAGGTCAAGTTTATGCTTTTGAATTGCCCTGGTAGATTGTCATATGCAAATCGTGTTTGTCTTTCTACTCGATCTAGAGTGCCTTGGTGCTCTGGGTCAGAGGTGAAGAATAGTGGTGAAGCAAACCATCCGAATCTTACTCCTGACTCGAATGAAATAGCTTGATTCCCCTGCCCCCCTTTGGCTCTCTGCAAGAGCAGCTTATGGGATCTTAGCACCCCAACCAGGGATCGACCCCAGGCCCTCGGCAGTGAAAGCACCCAGTCTTAACCACTGGACTGCCAGGGAGTTACTTGGATTTTTTTTTTTAACCACCATTTGTGGTTCAAGTCCTTAGGATCCTTGTGGAAATCATTTTGTCATGTTTGAGAAGTTTTTGTTTGTTTTTACTCCAAGTCTGTGGAAGTGGGTTTGGGTCTTTGGATGTGTATTGTTTGGCTTTGGGTTTCTCCATCAAGAATGATAGTTGAGGGGCTTCCTGGGTGGCTCGGTGGTAAAGAATCCACCCGCAATGCAGGAGACACGGGATACGTGGATTTGATCCCTGCGTCAGGAAGATCCCCTGGAAAAGGAAATGGCAACTCACCCCAGTATTGTTGCCTGGGAAATCCCGTGGGCAGAGGAACCTGGTGGAGTCCAGTCCTTGGGATAGCAAAAAAGTTGGACACAACTTAGCTATTAAAGTATAAAAAAACATGTGACGGTTGAATTTCAGATGTTTTGCACTTAAGATAATTGTCTGGTGTTTAACCTCATAAAGGACATTGTCGTCCAATGTTTGTTTTATCCCACTCTGTGTTGATCTCAGGGTTAATCTGTCCTAAAGTGAGTTGAGACATTTTTTTCTTTCCCTCTGCTATTAAACAATTGAACATGGAAACACTTTTGCTGGAAAATTGGGTAGAACGTGACCACAGTACTCTGTTTAGGACTTTCTTTTCCCGGAGGCTGGAGAGTGCATGGACTAGGCTGTGATGACGATGTCCATCTCAGTGGCCGCAGAGGCCAGCTCCGCTGAGCCCCGTGTCCCCAGAGTCAGTGGCAGCCCCAAGCCTTGTGGTCTCCCCTCCAGGACCCAGCTGGTGGGGCAGCCTCTCTGGAACACGCCAGCTAAAGGTGCTCTTAACCCTTTTTTCCTGCTGTGGACTCCTGGCAATTTTGTGAAGCTTACAGAGCCCTCCCAGAATAATATTTTTAAGCATAATAAAATCACAGTAAACTATAAGTACAGATGCTATCAAAGTGTTCGTTGTGAAGTATTTTAATAGACTACCCTTGCTTTCCTGAAGAGTGAAAGTGAAGTCGCTCAGTCGTGTCCAACTCTTTGCAACCCCATGGACTGTAGCCCACCAGGCTCCTGCATCCATAGGGTTTTCCAGGCAAGAATACTGGAGTGGGGTGCCATTTCCTCCTCCAGGGGATCTTCCCAACCCAGGGAGAGAACCCAGGTCTCCTGCATGGTAGGCAGACGCTTTGCCATCTGAGCCACCAGGGGAGTCCTGAAGAGTGGTACAGACCGAAAGGTCACCGCCACCTGGGAGCTCATTAGAAACACAGAATCCCAGACCCACCCAGACCTGCTGACCCCAAAACTGCATTTTACTCCTTGTTTCTATGAGTTCAGTTTGAGAAATGGGGAGATAGCGATCGAAGGGTACGAACTTGCAGTTCTTATAAGAGGAATGAGCTCTCGGAATGTACGGGAATGGTAAATTCCAGTTAGAGGTAAAGGAGATAAAAACTTAATCCCTTCTCATCCAAGGTCTGGAACTCCTTAAATTTTACCCACAGGGCCCAACTTAAGAATCCTTGCTCTTCCCAGGAAATAAGTCCAATATTTTATAATAACTGTAGTGTAATAGAACTTTTAAAACTCAATCACTGTGTTGCACACCTGAAACATAGTTCAAAACACCAAACTCGACCCCTAATCTGGTATGTTACGGGCCATCTTGAACAAGAGAGGCAAGTGTAGCCAACCAGACGCTCGCTCTCGTGGTTTTTTGTTAGGGGCTTTTTTGGCCGTACCACACGGCTTGTGGGATCTTAGTTCCCAGACCAGGGATTGAACCTGTGGCTCCTGGTCGAAGTGCAGGGTCCTGACCATTCGACCACCTGGGAATTCCCAAGATACTGGCTCTTAACGTTTGCTCCTCTCCATTGTGCAGAGCCAGTCCCATGTCCAGCCCGACAGTGATAGGATCATGCAGCCTAATTCTCCTGAGAAGGACAGCAAATATTTGCGCAAAAAACGGTTTACCTTGGGGCACGTCTCTAATACAGCAGTTTTTCTAAATTTGTTATTGCTCTGTTTTCTTTCTTAATTCAGACTGTAATTTTGTATCTTCCTGGACATAGCCATTTTATTGACTCATCATAATTGATTGTCGGCTTCCCTGGTGGCTCAGACGATGGAGAACTCACATGTGAAGCAGGAAACACAAGTTCTTTCCCTGGGTGGGAAAGATCTCCCGGAGAAGGGAATTGCTAGCCACTCCAGTGTTCTCGCCTGGAGAATTCCATGGACAGGGGAGCTTGGTGGGCCACAGTCCATGGGGTCACAAAGAGGCGGACGCAACGATGCAACTAAGCACACACATGCACAGAAATTGGCTGGGGTAAAGTCTGACTTAATAGTCATGATTAAGTTTATCTATCTGTCCCTTCTTTCCAGTGTCTATTAAAATGGATCGTAACCAGGTACAGTGTCGTCCCCTTCCCCCCCAGCACATTTGGTAATATCTGAAGACGTTTTTGAGTCTCAGAACTGGAGAGGAGGGTGCTACTGGCATCTTGTCGGGGAGGGGAAAGGGATGCTGCCAAACAGTGTACAATGCACGAGACAGGGCACAGCCAAGAATTACCTGGCCCCAAACGCTTGTAGTGGCAACACTGAAAACACTGGTCTACTGGTATCTTTTCTTCAAGCAAACCTCCCTTTTTAATAGCCATTCTTTTGTTTTTATAGGTCAAGTGCTGTCTGTTTTCACTTCTTCTAGTTGGTTTTTTGGTGGGTTTTTTTTTTAAGTATTTATTTGACTGCTAGGCCTTAGTTGTGGCCCGTGAACTCTGATTTTCACTGCAGCATGAGGCGTCAAGTTCCCTGACCAGGATCGAACCTGGGCCCCTGGCGTTGGGAGCACAGAGTCTTAGCCATGGGACCACCAGAGAAGTTCCATTTCTCCTCGTTTCTCCAGTTGCACGTGGTTCACTTGCTTTCAGCCTTTGGAACGGAAGTTCAGAGATTCTTCTGAAAAGTGATTAGGCTCTGGGCTTTGATATCGTGGAGCTCTCACTGTCCATCTCTTAAGAGTTTGTAATCTAATTGTGACTCTTGAGCAAAAGTTGTTTTAAAATATGTCCTATAGTTTTCCTTGAAAAAGCTTTTGTGAAACCATGTTAGTTTCATAAGTTTGATTCACATCTACTTGGTGAGTTCTGTCTCTTCCATATGAAATCTGTAGTGGTTTTTACCATGATTTGTTTTGCCTAATACTGATGTTTCTGATGCCTTTTAGCATTTTCCTAGAACACTGTGTATCGTTCTCTACTTCTCTTTCATTTTTATTTGGGTACCTCAGACAGTAAAGAATCCGCCTGCAGTGCAGGGGACCTGGGTTCAGTCCCTGGATCTGGCAGATCCCCTGGATAAGGGCATGGCCACGCACTCCAGTTGTTCTTGCCTGGAGAATTCCATGGACAGAGGAGGCTGGCAGGCCACAGCCCATGGGCCTGTGGGCCCATGGACATAACTGAACGACTAACACTTTCCCCTTTCAAGAGTATTAAGCTGACTTTTTTTAAAATGTAATTGACATTTTTAACAGGAAATTTAATCCATTTGTACTAAATGTTTAGTTTGACTATTACCTTATTTTCTGTTGTGCCCCCTTTTTTATGCTTGCTTCTCTTTTCTGGTTTGAAAGCAGTCCTTCCCATTTCATTACATCCCACGTCTTATCCAGTTACCTTTTTGTTGTTGTTCTGATGTACACGGTTCAAGTGTGATGCCTTGTGTCATCTTTAGCTTTATTTTCTCTTCCCACTGAATGCGAGTTCAAGTGTGTCTGTCAGTCGCTCAGTCGTGTCTGAGTTGCATGTCTTTGCAACCCCATGGACTGCAATCCACCAGGCTCCTCTGTCCATGAGATTCTCCAGGCAAGAATACTGGAGTGGGTTGCCATGCCCTCCTCCAGGGGACCTTCCTGACCCAGGAATTGAACCCAGGTCTCCAGCACTGCAGGCAGATTCTTTACCAGCTGAGCCACCAGGGAAGCGAGTTCAAGTGCGGGGTTTTATTTCAGTAATTTCTGTGGAACTCTGCAGGTACTCTTCCCATCCTGCAACCATCCCGTGTTGTCTGAGGAGTTGTGTGCTCATCTGGGCCTTTTTTTTTTTCCTGAAAGCTTCAGGATGTCATCATTCTTAGGCTTTGGACATTGTCAGACCCTGCCTCTAATTGAGCCATCTTAAGACCCATGTCTGAGGAATACCCCGGCAGTCCAGGGGTCAGAACCCAGCACTGCCCTTGCCAGGGGCCCGAGTTCAATCCCTTATCAAGAAACGATCCCCCAAGCCTCGCACAACCCAAAACAGCCTTTTAAAGACCCATATCTGGTTTTGGTGTTGAAAGAATTATTTTCTCTGAGTCCAGGTTCTTGGGTTGGGCATGCCTTCCGGTTCTGGCTTTCCCTGAGCAGTGGGTTGTTGAGTAGGTTTTTGTTTGCATGTGATCCGTTTGGAGTCATCATGGGAGAAGGAAGAACGCAGTTTGGTGGTGATGTTCTGGGCATGGGGTTCTCTGCTCTCCAGGAACCTCCACGTGCTTGGAGCCTCGGCGATGCTTCTCCAGCCTAAGCAGCCTTCCTTCCTAGCAGCCCGGGAGGGTAGGTGCCTCTGCTGCTTGTGGTTTAGCACAAGTAAGGCAAGAGTCACCCTGACTGTTCTCCAGGTGGCTCATCAGCTAGGGAGCCGGAAAGCCGTTCCAGATATCCGCCACCTGCCCCCTCCAATCTTGACTGCTTCTAGGAAAGCTCTCATTTTCCCAAACAAGGGTTGGCCTATGACTTCCTTTCAGCCTGATTTTATCTCTGCTCCTTGGGAGTCTGCAAAAGTTCTGAGCCACGAATGAAACAGCACACCTTCTTGTTCCACGGCGCTTGTCTAGACCTCCGTGTCTTCCTGTCTCCGGGCGTTGGTCAGAAGGAAAAGGCAGAGCCCGGGACTCGGCCCACCTTCTGGGTTGGATCTCTCTGCCAGCGTCCTGGTGGACAGAACCCCTGAAGCCGTGACTCTTGCTTGTGTGTTTGCAGGGGACAAGCCGCACAAGTGCGAGTTCTGTGACAAGTGCTTCAGCCGGAAGGACAACCTGACCATGCATATGCGCTGCCACACCAGCGTGAAGCCTCACAAGTGCCACCTCTGCGACTACGCGGCCGCGGACAGCAGCAGCCTCAAGAAGCACCTGCGCATCCACTCGGACGAGCGGCCCTACAAGTGCCAGCTCTGCCCCTACGCCAGCCGCAACTCCAGCCAGCTCACCGTGCACCTGCGCTCCCACACGGGTAAGTCCCAGGCCTCTGCATCTCTGACCCCTCAGCTTTAGTTAAAGCACAGGCAACGGAAATGACTCCAGGGTGTGAGTAAAGGAAACTGGAGCTTCTCTGTTGATATGAAGGGTGTGGTTTCTCCCACCGGGAAGACAGCTTCTAGTAAAACACTGGAAGTCTGACAGCTGAGTTTTCTAACTTGCCTGCGCAGAATACAGCTGGGGGTGATTATCCAATTCAGCATGCAAGAAGCAAAGGGTGCATCTCAATAAAAGTCTGATGAATAAACTAGGTGTTTGTCATTCAACGTCAACTCTGATTGTGTGGCTTAATTCAGAAACATGTAGCCACGTGTAAAACGGCTGGCTAGTGGGAAGCTGGTGTGTAGCACAGGGTGCTCAGCTGGTGCTCTGTGTTGGCCTGGAGGGGTGGGAAGAGCAGGGTGGGATGGAGGCTGAAGAGGGGGGAATATATGTGTTCATACAGCTGATGCACTCTGTTGTACATGACATTGTGAAGCAATTATACTCCAATAAAAGAAACATGTAGCAAAATTACCTGAAAGTAATCACAAACATCTAGAAATTAGGCTTTGCAGAAAAGCTTTTCCCTCCCTGTGTGAGACCCTGTTGAAATAAGGAGATAGAACCAACCAACCCATCACAGTGCAGAAAAAGGGAGATTGGGAAGCCCATAAGGAGAGTCAGAAAATTAGAATTTCCAATGAATTCATGGCAAGTGGCAAGCAGACCGGCATATACTGACATCCAAAATTGAGTCAAGAAACCTGTGTCCCAGCAGACAAATGGGAGGCAGCCAAAGAGCTGGGAGCTAATCTTTGCAGTCAGCGTCTGACTGCCTTGGGTGTTCTGAACGTGGAATTGATATAGGCTGCAGAGGTCAGAGGAGCAGCTGAAGCCTCTTGGCATGATGGCCCAAACTGTCGAGTAACAGGTAAAACTCACCTAATGTCTCGTCCTTAAACTGATCTCCTCTTCCTAACTGTGAAGTGTCATCTGTGGACTATGAGTCATCCGCAGGAAATAAGAGGTATGAAATGTGCCAAGTCTAACAAAAATCCTGGAGACAACAGAGTACTTGCGTAACTTAACAGAATTTTTTAGTTGTCATTGGTATCTACCCACTGGCAGGAATGTTGCATCCAAGAGGAGTTCTGTTAGAAACGGTAGTCAGAACAAAGCAGTGTGAATTGAAACTGGGGTTGCTGGCTATAAGGTCCAACTTTTCAGAGAGCAGAAAAAAAGCTGGAGAACTGACAATCAGAAGATAAAAGTCTGGTTTCTGACAAGGTCAGGAAGAAAAGAGAAGTGAGGAAATTAAGTGAAATTAAGCTGTTTCTCAAGCAAGGAGAGGTAGTGTGGCAAAGAGAAAGGCATCCTTAAACCTCTCAAGCTGATGGACTAAACATGGAAGCTAATACTTGTTTTAGAGAGGGATGCTGCTGCTGCTAAGTTGCTTCAGTCGTGTCCGACTCGGTGCGACCCCATAGATGGAAGCCCACCAGGCTCCCCCGTCCTTGGGATTCTCCAGGCAAAAACACTGGAGTGGGTTGCCATTTCTTTCTCCAATGCATGAAAGTGAAAAGTGAAAGGGAAGTCGCTCAGTCGCGTCCGACTCTTAGCGACCCCATGGACTGCAGCCTACCAGGCTCCTCTGTCCATGGGATTTTCCAGGCAAGAGTACTGGAGTGGGGTGCCATTGCCTTCTCTGAGAGAGAGATGCTAGATGAGTCAAAATCACAACCAACAGAATGCAGGAGAAGTTTGGGGAAAGGATGGTTGTGTAGGATATGTAACAGTCTCATCTTTGCCTATAATCAACTGACAGGGATGTTTAAAGTAACAGCCTCCAAAGAACTAAACTCCTTAGCTATCCCTCCAGGGAGTACAGAGGAGACTATGGCATTTCATGATTTGTCTTCTGCTCCTGCTGCCATACTCGTGGGTTAATTTCATAAATAAAATTCAGTCTGTCAGTGTGAAACTGAAAACTTTAATACAAGCCACTTAACTGATGTAATAATACAACTTAAAGACGAAGTGAAAAGTAAAAGTGTTAGTTGCTCAGTCATGTCCGACTCGTTGCAACCCCATGGGCTGTAGTCCTGCCAGGCTCGTCTGTCCATGGAATTCTCTAGGCAAGAATACTGAAGTGGGTTGCTATTCCCTTCTCCAGGGGATCTTTCGAACCCAGGTCTCCCACCAGATTCTTTACTGTGTGAGCCACAGGGAAAGTCCAGACACCAAAGTGAGCATGTTTATAAACCTTGATTAGAAACAGTTTTGTATCACATAACCATACATCTTCCTTCTGTGTCTGCATCTGGGATGTCAAGTGAGTTTAGATCTGAACCTGAAGTGTCATGAAGAGGGTGGATGTGGATGCCATGATGCTATTTGGCCATGGTGAAATAATGTGACCTATCTGAGCCTCAGTTACCCCATCTGTTAAAGTGGGGGTAGTACTCAGACATGGGATTGCTGTGAGTTAATACAGTGTTCGCAAGTGGTGGTGGTAGGAGGTGACAAGGAACTGGAGTTTTAAAGACCCAGCTACCCTGCCACCAGGCATTCTGAACGCATGTTTGGGGGGAGTTCTGTGTTGCCTGCCTGCTCTAATGGAAACGCACCTTCCCGTTGCCAGGGGACACCCCCTTCCAGTGCTGGCTCTGTAGCGCCAAGTTCAAAATCAGCTCGGACTTGAAAAGGCACATGATCGTGCACTCGGGGGAGAAGCCTTTCAAGTGCGAGTTCTGTGACGTCCGCTGCACCATGAAGGCGAACCTGAAGTCGCACATCCGCATCAAGCACACTTTTAAGTGCCTGCACTGCGCCTTCCAGGGCCGGGACCGGGCCGACCTGCTGGAGCACAGCCGGCTGCACCAGGCCGAGCACCCCGAGAAGTGCCCCGAGTGCAGCTACTCCTGTTCCAGCGCGGCCGCCCTGCGCGTGCACAGCCGCGTGCACTGCCCCGACCGGCCCTTCAAGTGCGACTTCTGCAGCTTCGACACCAAGCGGCCCAGCAGCCTGGCCAAGCACATTGACAAGGCGCACCGGGACGAGGCCCGAACGGAGAACCGGGCCCCGCCGGGCCGGGAGGGGCCGCGGGAGGGCGGCGGGCCGCCTGTGGCCAAGATCGTGACGCACAGGGCCTTCCGCTGCGAGACGTGCGGGGCGGCCTTCGTCAGGGACGACTCTCTGCGGTGCCACCGGAAGCAGCACGGCGACCACGGTGAGAACCAGAGCTCGGGCCTGGTCACCTTCCCGCCGGAGAGCAGCGCCCCCGGGCAGCTGGGCGCGCTGGTCTCCATCGGGCAGCTCGAGGCGCCCCTGGAATCCAGCCAGTGCCTCTAGCTCCCCCAGAGAGGATGCTCAGCCGGCCGGATCTCCGGACGCCACGCCGCTGCCCAGCCCTCAAGCCAGGCTGGACTCCCCAGCTCCGGGGACGCCGGCTTCCACCCTGAGGCCTGCAGAGGCCGTGGCTGCAGTCACCGTGGTGTGAGGGCAGGCGCCAAGGCAGCCCTGTGGAGACGCCTCCCCCAACCTCACCCCTTGCATCTGTCTTCCCTGCAAGCATCGTCTAAGCAGGTTTACTCGGTTCCAAGATCGGGGGTCCACGGAGCACTGCTCTATCCAATAGGGATAGTTCCTTCACGATGGATTCCAGTTCTAAAACTGATCGCCCCTGATGGGATTATGAAACAAACGAATTACACCACGTGGAAAAACTAACACTACACGGATCCGTAGAGCAGGTTAAGGGGATGTCGGGATATGTGGAGGGTCTGGGGTGGCCGGAAAAGTTCTACTTCTTAACCTGGGTGGTGGTTTCTAAGAGTATCCGCCTTATATGTTTTGTGTGTGGTTCCTTTTATCTGTTGTCTTAAAATAAAAAGGCAAGCTCGTCTGTAGAATGGTGTCAGAGGGACGCTCCATTTTTGTGGTCTGTCACAGTGTGGGCTTCTCCAGGGCCCTCCACCCGGTGGTAATTTCCCTGTAAAGGCACCTAGGATTCCTGAGCGTCTTCCTGCCGCAGCGAAGCAAAATGCAGTTTGATCTGCAGGTGGCGCCAGAGATCAAGCTAACGCTCGCTCAGCCAGTAACTGTCGTGAAATTCAAGATTTGTCTATCTGTTCCTAAAAAGGGAGCAGGGGCCCAGTGGGTCCTGGGCTTCGTTGTGGGACATGGCGATGCGTGGAAAAGCCTGGGACTAGTGTCTTTCATCATCGTAAGCACTTGATGTTTGCTGAACCAACAAATAAGGGAAATCCCAAGCCTCTTGTAAATGGACATTTAACTTGACGGAAACTTAAGAGGTCTTGGAATGCCAGCAGATATATAATTTATGCAAAGTTTCTTTCTTCTTTTCTTCAGATACAGTCTTTGTTTAATACAGATTCTTGTGTGCTCTCATCAGGCTCAATATCTGTGCCTTTGAAACACTGAGCAGATCCATTGTTTTTGATAAACTAGGAACAGGGATGCGAACACAAAACTTGAATAGATTGTAAGGGTGACTATTTCACTTATGAAATAGAGACACAGCTTATTTTAGAAGGTTACTTTGAACACATCTGATTCCATTTGGCTCAAGGCAAGTGATAATGAGTAAGAAGAAAAGACAGAAACGATGGCAGAGAGAATGAATCCTTTTTCGTTTTAGAGCTATCTTCGGTCGTTCAGAAGTGTTTCATTCCTGGTTGCTGGTGTGTTGTACAGATTCTTTTGTCACCTTTTGCTGTTTGTTATGAGTCTTATCTGTGTTTCTGTTCTGGTAACAGAAGGGCTGTTGACCTTTCAAGTGGGAACCCATAGATTGAAATCGTATAAACGTTCCTTGTACTTCTGGTGTCGAAGCTCTTCAGAGAAACAGGGACAATATCAACCTCTTTAGAAGGCATTTTTTTTTCACAGCTGTATGGGCATCAAGGGTCTTGGATCCACACTGGTATCACCTAGGAAATTTGGAACCCCAGTAGAGTGGAGATTAGCAAAAAGCTTGGAACCAGATAGTAAGTATTTCAGGCTTTATGAAGCCATAAGGGCTCTTCTGTGACTAAACTCTCGTCACAAAATCAGCCAGACTGTCTGTGTTCCCACAAAACTTTATGAAATGAGGATGAGACTTAAAATATACAGCTATCACCAAATGAAACTGGAAACAGCCACAGTAGTTAAGAGGCCCTGAATTAGTTTCTGCACCCAGCTCTATTTTGCAAGGTGCACATGGATCTCAAAGGGGACGTTGATTAATGAACGTTTGCAGTTTGACATCACATGGACCAGGGGCTGGTGAACCTTTTCAGTAAAGGGCCAGACAGGAGATATCCTGGACTTTGCCAGCCTCGGTCTCTATTCAACTGTGTTCAGCTCCGTAGCACACTCACTCAACTCTGCCATTGTCATCGAAGCAGCTGAAGATAACAGGTAAGTGAATGGATATAGCCGTGTGCCAATAAAACCTTATTTACAAAAAGCAGGCTATGATTTGGAGGGCCGTCTTTGCTGATTCCTGACCTGGGCTGTTGAGTGCAAGCAATAAGGTAACTGATATGTTAAAACGCAGGACAAACACACAGAATGCCAAATTTCCTGGGTCCCTTTATGCCAGTAGAGTTCATGCAAGAGATAGGTTCAGTTTGGTCACTCGGTTGTGTCTGACTCTCTGCGACTCCATGGACTGCAGCACGCCAGGCTTTCCTGTCCATCACCAACTCCCTGAATCTGGTTCAACTCATGTCCATCAAGTCGGTGATGCCATCCAACCATCTCATCCTCTTTTGTACCCTTCTCTTGCCTTCAATCTTTCCCAGCATCAGGATCTTTTCAAATGAGTCAGTTCTTCGCATCAGGTGGTCGAAGTATTGGAGCTTCAGCATCAGTTCTTCCAATGAATATTCAGGACTGATTTCCTTTAGGATGGACTGGTTTGATCTCCTTGCAGAGATAGGTTAAATTCCAGGTTGTGTACATGTGTGCTAAGTTGCTTTAGTCATGTCCGACTCTTTCTAACCCTATGGACTGTAGCCCACCAGGCTTCTCTGTCCATGGGATTCTCCAGGCAAGAATACTGGAGTGGGTTGCTGTTTCCTTCTCCAGGGGATCGTCCCAACCCAGGGATCAAGTTCGTTACCACTAGCACCACCTGGGAAGCCCAAGTTCTAGGTTATGAGTGGAAGTCGTTCAGTCGTAACCAACTCGATACAGTCCATGGAATTCTCCAGGCCAGAATACTGGAGTGGGTAGCCTTTTCCTTCTCCAGGGGATCTTCCCAACCCAGGGATCGAACCCAGGTCTCCTGCATTGCAGGCGGATTCTTTACCATCTGAGCCACCAGGGAAGCCCAAGAATACTGGCATGGGTAGCCTATCCCTTCTCCAGTGGATCTTTCGAACCCAGGTGTCCCCCATGGCAGGCAGATTCTTTACCAGCTGAGCTACCACGGAAGTTAGGGACTGGGAACTGCTAAGTCCTTTGGATGTCTATTCAGTGCAGCTATAAAATGTCCAGTGAAGAATTAAAAAATCAAGGAGATACCCTCTTGCTTTCCTCTGCTTAAGACTTCCTGCTGCCTTCTAAACACTGTGGAACATGAGTTCGTTTGTCCCTGTGTTTAATTTTTTAAAAAGAATGAGCCTCAATTCCTGCTGCTGTGTTGCTGTGAGTCCTTGCTCTGAGCCAGGCCCTGTGATGACAACTTGACCTGCCTTGACTCATCTCCTTCTGTCAGTTGCTATCCAGAGCTGGAGCTGGGTTGAGATGAGGAAGGCACTGGCCTAGGGCACTCAAAACTCAGCAATCACATGTTTTAAAGCAATCTATTTTTTAAATTGGCAAACTATGGCATACAGGTCAGCTGCTTTGTAGGTTTTTTTTTTTTTTTTTACGTTTTATTAGAAGTTAGCCTGGGAATTAAGGCAGGACTTGGTTCTGTCTTTAAGACTGTGATGTTTTTGTTCATTGCGGATTTTCTGTGTTAAGTTTGGTTTTTAGAAAAATTGCATTAAAATACTTTCCTTGATCAGTGAGATTGGTCCGTTTGCACTGAAGGGGTGTGCCCCAACCGCCTCACCCTCGTCCCTGCCTCTTGTCCAGATACAGAAACTGAAGCACGAGGGTGATGGAACTTCTAGAACAGTCCCAGGCAGAGTAGCTCCTGAGTCCACATTTTTAACCAAAGAACTAGGCTGGCTCTCCAATTTTAAACTATATTTTGTTAGAGTAATAAGCTGAGCTGAGTAGGGTGATGACGGACTCATCCAAAAGGATTTCTTTTGTCAAAAGGTGTCGGGGTTGAGGCGGAAAGGGGTCAAACAGCCCTGCTTCTGGTGTTACTGTGTGGCCGACACCCAGCTAGAGTTTGTACCTCGGATTCTCAGTTTGCTTGTCCGTTCATGGAGTGCTCAGTCACTTCAGTCGTGTCCAACTGTTTGCAACCCCATTGACTGTAGCCCACCAGGCTCCTCTGTCCACAGGATTCCCCAGGCAAGAATACTAGAGTGGGTAGCTGTTCGCTTCTCCTGGGGATCTTCCCAACCTGGGATCAAACCCCAGTCTTCTGTGTTGCAGTCTTTACCCGCTAAGCCACCTAGGAAGCCTTTCGCTTATCTGTAAAATGGGCCATTTCAGGCATTTGGCTTAATGATAATGTCAACAGGTTTAAAACAGCAAAGCAAAAATGGGCTCACCTGTGTCTTTCTCATTTATTTTGTCGGAGCTGGGGCACAGGGATAACCAAGAATTAGTACTGTGACCTTATGACTTTAGGCATCATGGTTTCTGTCTTCCCACCCCACCCCATATCTGCAACACGTGGTCCCAAATGGTGGCAACTGAAGCTCCAGCCAGGGGAGGAGGAGGCTTCCCCTTAGCACTGCAGGAAGGCTGCACATAAGCTTGTTTCCATCCCCTGCTACCTGGCTGGTCATACGCCATGGCTGCTGCAAAGGGTGCTGGGAAATTATGGTGCTAGAGGAGCTCTGCCGAGTTAAAACCTGGAAGGAGATGCTGGGTCACGTGAGTCCCTCTGCCTCTGAGCAGTCATGCAGCGTTCTCGTGAGGGCTGGAGATGACTTCGCTGTAAGACACCTGGCATCGGCCTTGAACACCCAAGGTATTCTACACAGGAATGTGTCTGTTTTATCAGGACTTCACTGGGGCTCCCTCTGCCTGCTCTTTGTGATACTGGCCCATGGCATCCTTCCAAGGTTTTCCGTCACTCTGGTCTGGTGGGTCTCAACTGGCTCCGGGCTGAAGTATGTGGGAAGCTCTTGGGTAACTGGAATCTGCCTCTGCAGGGGAGGTTGTGCAGGTGGTCCTGACGTGCAGCCGGTGGGAACAGCTGCCCCAGTGAAGAAGCAGGGCTGTCTTCACGGATGTTTGCCACCTATACGGTCCCGGAGGGTCCCGCACTTGGGTACCCGCTCTGCTGACGCTGTTTTGTAATTCTTAGTTTTTGAACCAGGGGTCCTGAGTTTGCATTTTGCATCAAGCCCAAATTACATAGCCAGTCCTGTGAGGAAAGGAAAGATGCCTTGGAAGGGAGCCAGTGTACGTTACTGGTGCAGAAAAGGTCTCAACCTTTGTGACCGAGACTCCTGTCTGGAGTCGGCCAGCTGGGGCTCCGGATAGGAGGGAAAAAGCACCATGAATCATAGAAAGAAAGAAAGTGAAGTCGCTCAGTTGTGTCTGACTCGCTGCGACCCCATGGACTGCAGCCTACCAGGCTCCTCCGTCCATGGGATTCTCCAGGCAAGAATACTGGAGTGGGTTACCATTTCCTTCTCCAGGGGATCTTCCCGACCCAGGGATCGAACCCAGGTCTCCCACACCGCAGGCAGACACTTTAACCTCTGATGGTCTAGAATTTCCCTGCACAATTCCATTCAGATGTTACAATGAATGCCATTTGCATTTGTTATTACGAACAAAGCTGATTTTCGGAAAAGTTAAAGCTGCTCAGTGCAGCTGGTACAGGAAAGTCAAGCCCACGCACACTAGACCCCTGTGCTTGTGCATTATTTGCAGCTCAGGCGGGGCCGTCTTCCACCGTCAGAAGTGGGGGAATTGGGGAGGGAGCCATTTGAGTTCTAAGTGATGAGGCCGGAAAAGGACATGATCTTTTGCAAGAATGGTGAGGTCTGTACTTGGCTTGGAAAATATTTTGAATATGGGTATTATTGGATAATTGGAAAATGTCCCTGGGCTATGTGTCCACGTGCTGCAGGTAAGTATTGCAGGAATGACTGATGTTACATTCCCCCAGCTCAGGCAGGTTAGAGAACGGTTGAGCAAATTTTGCTTCGATACTGATCTTGAACTCCCAGCAGTGTGTCAGGCCCCCGGAGCCCACGCTCAGCCACTCGCAGAAGCCACTTGGATAGGATCTCGTTCGTGTCTCACACCTTGAGACCCTTCTGTTTTAATAGAGAAGAAAATGAAGGTAAAGAATCCAAGTCCAGCACATGGTCAGAATTAGAACCTGTGTTCGTGTCCTCTGAGTGGAACTCCTCCTATTACCTAACACCACCTGCTCGAGAGACCTGATGCCAGTTTTCTTCATTGCTTTTGGAGTCATGAGCCCCTTTGTCAGTCCAGCCAAGTCTATGAATCCTCTCTTTGACGTTTAAGAAAATAAAGCAAAATATATAAGCTTGCAGAGGAAAACGATTGAAATCGTTATCAAAATATTTCTTGGTTTAAGTGCATTTGATTAGCATTATATTAAAGGTTGTAGCAGCAGACCTTTAGCATAACTGGCGTTTGTAGTCAGCCTTGGGCTTTCCGTGTCCACAGTTCCTCCATGGATTCAACCAACCACAAGGTGTAGTCCTGTAATAATTTATTATTGGAAAAAAAAAACAAACCCTGTGTGGACCACTTATGTGGTCCAGTACATTTCAAACCTATGTTTTTCAAGGGTCAATCAACCACAATCTTATTTTGAAGTAGAGATGCTCATAAATGTTTTTTCAAGATAGTTAGAGCAACCAGGATGTTATATGAAGCTTGGAAGATAGGAAGGGTGTGAGTGTGGTTGTGTCCCACCTTTCGGCGACCCCACAGACTGTCGCCCGCCAGGTTCCTCTGTCCATGAGATTTCCCAAGCAGGAATACTGCAGTGGGTTGCCATTTCCTCCTCCAGGGGATCTTCCCGACCCAGGATCGAACCCACATCTCCTACATTGCAGGCAGATTCTTTACCACTGAGACACCAGAGATATATGAACATTACTGGTCTCTTTTGTTGACCCAGTCACTGGTCCTGGCAATGCTTCTGTGTTCTGGTACCTACATCCCAAACTGACAGGTGCTCGATTTCAGTTAGAGGTGAGTGAAATAAGATTCATTGTCTTTCCCATGCAAATCCCTGGACCTTATAAATTCTACCCATGGTCCCTTTGTTAAGACCTCTGATGCTAATGGAATTCTGGGGTCTGATTTTCTTGGTAAAATTGGAACTTGCAGTTATTTCCATCATTACTGGGTCTAGTAGCATCAGCACTCAAACATTTACTCCTGCCTCACCCCATCCCAAAGAAAACCGTGCATTAGAAGGGATTCGCCAAACAGGGCTCTCTGTGGTAGAGCCTGTGTGCAGCCCTTTTCCTACAGGCTGTTCTTAAGATGGCTCAATCCTTGCCTGTTGGTTCGAGGGACGTTGGCTTATAGAAAACAGACACTGTACGTTCATCAGGCAATTCTGAAATTCCCAAGGCATGACAGACACCCCAGCACACTCATGCTGCACCACCTGTTTCTGCAGGGTCACAACAGACTGGCTTCAGCCTAACACGGAAGGCGTTTTACCCAAGGCTGAGAGCAGAACACATGAGTAACAACAGCAGACGATTCTAGTATCCAGCCCAGGGTCGTCTGTACTCACTCATCTCAGGCATCCTAGGAGGGAAAGGGTTGTCTCAGCTGTATTGGTGGTCACTTGTCCATCTGCAACAGTCTACCTTCACTTTTTTTTTTTTTGTAGTTTTGATAAATGATCCCTTTGGATTCAAAAGAAACTCACGTCCTGTGTGTAATTCTTTCCAAACGCGTGGCCGTCTCTGGGTTTGGAGAGGAGCCGGGTGTCTCTGCCTCTCTGTCAGTTCTGCGTTTGTCCCTGGTTGCACAACGACGCTTCTAACAGCAAGACCTGAGGGAGTCAATGGTGCAGATGGCATTTGGAAATGTTTTGTCTTTAAAAGAAAAATCTTTATTCCAGATACTCATTTCTCTCCTGACTCCAGCCTAGTCTCCAGCCCAGAGGCCGGCAGACTTTTTCTGTAAAGCTGGTAGGAAATATTTTAGGGTTTGCAGGCCATACAGTCTCTTGCAACTGCTCAGCCCTGGCCTGACAACACAACAGCAGCCAGGGATGGTACTTAGAGAAATGTGTGTAGCTGTGTCCCTGGGATGCTTTACAGACACCAAAATTTGGATTGCATGTAATTGCACATCACACAATATTTTTAAATTTCTCAACCATTTAAAAATCTAAAGACTACTCTTAGCTCGTGGGTTGTACAAAAGCAGCTCATGGGTTACTATGAGAAACACTGGGCAGAGTACACAGGGATCTCTCCCTGTAACCTTTACAACTATACATGGATCCTCAATGATCTCAGTACAAATTTTAATTCAAAAGACAAACTAACAGGCAGTTGGCTGGATTTAGCACCCCCAAGGCTGTGGTTTACCACCCCTGCCAGTGAGAACAGCTTATGAAAATATGATGCATAATTTGAAGCTGCTCTCCTATTTCTGAGATTGTTTTTGACATGAATGCTTGAATAGGATTTTTTTCTCATATGGGTTGTCCCCAAATATTGGTTTTATATTAACAGTTCAAATACAAAAGCCTTAGCTGTTAGCTGTTAGAATTAAAGATTCTAGTGTGGTTTGAGTAAGTTGATAAGTAAATTTACATTTGTGAAATGTTCGCTTAATTAAAAAGCTCACCGTATCCTCTCTTGAAATACGAAAGTCATTTATAAGAAGTCCTGCAGTCCTAAAATGTTTTCTTTTAAAATAATCTATACATTTTTTTTTAATCAAGCAATACCAGGGGATTTACAGTGAAAAGTCTCTTTCCCATCACAGCCCCTCATTTTCCCTTTCAATAGACAGTCACCATTAGCTGTGTCTATAAATTCTTTGGTTTAAAAATTTGTCTTCGGGAGTTTCCTGGCGGTCTGATCGTTAAGACTTCATGCTTTCACTGCTGGGGGCCCCGGTTCAATACCTGGTTGTGGAACTAAGATCCTAAAAGCTGCAGGAAGTGGCAAAAAATAAATGATGCATCATGGCTGTCTTGTGACTGCCAAAAATCATGATTATAGTAGCTACCAGGGCCAAATGTGCTCTGAACCTTGCAAAGGTCTTGACTGCCTGCAGCAACTCTCCGTTGCAGGTGATGCTGGCCCCATGTTGCACATTGAACTCTTGGAGGCAGACTGACTGGACATCAGTGGGTTATGGTGTCTGTGTGATTTTATGAAATGAAACCTCCTGATGCCGACTGGCTGTTGGTATAGGGCCTGAATGAGACACTTGAAAGATGAGCCACTTTTTGGTATTGAAATTGTTCTATTAAGAACTGTCACTGGGGTTCTCTTAGTACAAAAGCAATATGTGGTCACTGGAGGAAATGGAGAAAAGCAAAATAAAAATTAGCCTGTACTGCCAGGAGCTGCTAGAAACTAAAAGAAGCAAGGAGGAATACTCCCCTAGAGCCTCCAGGGAGCATGGCTCCACCAGCATCCACCAACACCTTGAGTTTGGACTTCCGGCTTCCAAACCTCTGAAATCATACTTGTTGTTGTAAGCCAAAAAAAGTAACCCGTGCTTCAGCCGTTGCAGCTCCTTGCGGTTGGAACACCTCCACCCAAAGGCAGGTTAGGAAGTTTTCCATTGTCGGTTTGTGATAAAAAGCTTTGCGGAGGGCTGTGGAATGCATCCTTATTTCCTGAAGATGAACTTTGAATAGAGCACAGTAGTTAAGAGCCCAGAGGCTGCAGTCCAAGTGTCTGGTTTGAATTCTGGGTCTGTCATTTTATCAGCTTCGTGACCTTGGTCATATTACTTAAGACCCTCTATGCCTCATTTTTCAAAATCTATAAAATAGACATAGTACCTACCTCACAGAGTTGTCATGAGAGCTAAATAAGTTAGTCTATGTAAAAGAGCTAGAACTGTGCCTGGCATGTACCAAGCCCCCGATCAGACTCGCTAACTAGAATTTATACTTTTTAATGAGCCATTAAGAGCTGCCAACAATTCCCAAATATCCAGGAGTTTCCTTAATCCTCAAATCAATCACGTGTGACTTTAGATTTCATTATATGTGTTGCATATTGGATTTACTTTGTTAATAGTAACTCCCAATGTACCTACTTGGATTGGAACAAACCTGCAGAGACCTCGTCCTCATGCCCTTCTGTTTGGTCAAATACAAAACTCCTCTCCTTTGAAAATAAGTGGACAAGGGACTTCTCTGGTGAGCCAGTGGCTGAGACACCTCACTTCCAATTCAGGGGACCCAGGTTCGATCCCTGGTCAGGGAAGTGAATCCCACATACCAAAGCAAATATCAAAGATCTCAAATGCAGCAACTGAGATCTGACACAGTCAAATAAATAAAAAAAATTTTTTTAAGGAAAAGAAATGGACATAATAAGTGAACACAATAGACTAGAAATCACCTATTCATTTTAAACAAAATTCAACTCCATGGCCAGTTAGTGAGCAAAGAGAATTCTTATGCCCTGCTAGGAAGAGATTGGGTTGAGGGACACCAACTGGGTGATATCTACCAAAATATTAAAATGTGAGTTCCCTTTGACCCAGCAATGACAGAAGTTTCTCCTGTGGAATTAAAGGAGCAAATGAGTATTCACAGAGTTGATCAGAGCAGCGTTGTCCATGAGAGCAAATGATGATACAGTCAGGCAGTCATGACCACACATTACTTTAAAAAAAACAACAGCTTCCTGGTGGTCCAGTGGTTAAGAACCTGCCTGCCAGTGCAGGGGACGTGGGTTCTGTCCCTGGTCTGGGAAGATGCTACAAGCCACGGGCAACTAAGCCTGTGTGCCGAAACGACTGAGCCCAAGCTCCTCAGCGCGAGGAACCACCACCAGGAGAAGCCGCAGCTAGAGAAAGCCTGGGCAGCAAAGACCCAGTGCAGCCAAAACGGTTTTTAAAAAAGGTGCAGTTGAACCATGTGTGTTGACAGGTAAGTGGCTGAAGGTCAATTATTAAGTGGAAAGAAAGTTGCCGTTTAATCCCCCTTGGTGTTTTAAATAGAGATTGTCTTCAAGGATATGAAATAACTTGAATGGTGGCCGTCTTCTGTAAGTGAAGCAGACGTGGGCAAGAGGTTTTATGACTTGAACAAAATCTAGCCTGTTGGGCTTTTTACAGCAAGTGAGTATTAATGGGAAAAAATAGCTTTTATCTGCCAGATTCTCATCCACTTTGCCAGTTTATTGACTTTGATGTCCGTGTTCTAAATATAAATATACACACTGATTTAAAAGTGTAAAATCCTTTGAAATTTAAAAATTCTGTGAGAATTTCACCCCTGTGGTTTGCACGCTCTGCCTCCACACCTGTCTCCTCCACCCTCCTACCCACCTGTGCACACTTTTTAATCTTATTTTCTGGAAGATACTTGGATAACCAAATAAAAAGTACTCTATAATGCCGCTTATGAATTGCACAGAACTTCTTTCAAAATGTAAGTCTGGAAAACTTTATCACCTTCATGGGTTTGTGATTTTCTGGCACTCTAACTTCAGGATAAAATAGGAATTTACCTAATTAGAGCAGTAATTTCAGCAACTGACCTTGTTTTTTTGCCAAAAAGAATCCAATTACCAAGTAGATCTGTTCTTTTATTTCATCTGCAATTCACTTTGCAGTCTTGTGCTTTCCTTTAACAAAATATTCTCAAAGAACGTGACCACACCTCTGAAGGACAGGGAATATTGTGCTGGGGACAATGCAATGCATGATTGATATTTCACACCAAAAAAAAATAATAATCTTAATTTTTTTTTAATTTAAAACTTTTGTAATACATTCCATCATTTTTATCATATAAATTAAATTCATGCTTATAGAAAATTTGGAAAACACAAAATGATCCACAAAAGTAAAATTACCTGTGTGTGCACTCGGTCTTGTCTTTGTCTGCCACCTGCCAGGCTGCTCTGCCCACAGGATTTCCCAGGCAAGGATACTGGAGTGGGTTGCCATTTTCTCCTCCAGGGCATCTTCTCAACCCAGGGATCAATCCCGGGTCTCTTGTGTCTCCTGTGTTTGGCAAGTAGATTCTTTACAACCAGCGCCACCTGGGAAGCACTTTTATTACCTGTAATTTAGTTACAAATCCATAGGCATCAGTTGCTAACATTGTGCTCTATTTTCTTGGTCTTTTGCTCTGCTTAGTATGTTTTTACATCATTAATATAGTAAGTATGCACACCTATATGTAATAATATATGTATGTAATATACACTTGGTATATAATATAAATATAATAAGTGTAATATATATTAATGTCCGCACAATTTGAAATTTTTATTTTCCCCTCTTTGTAACCTAACATAGCATTTTTCCATGTAGTCAAAATGACATATAAATGTTACTTACCATTACTCCCCTGGTGGACATTTGGGTTTCTTTTAATTAAAAATAATGCATAAAGCTCTTTCCATATATAGGATTTTCTTCCATTCAGTTTGGTCTCTCAGTCGCGTCTGACTCTTTGCAACCCCATGGACTCCAGCACGCCAGGCCTCCCTGTCCATCGCCAACTCCTGGAGTCTACTCAAACTCATGTCCATCGCGTCGGTGATGCCTTCCAACCATCTCACCCTCTGTCGTCCCCTTCTCCTCCTGCCTTCAATCTTTCCCAGCATCAGGGTCTTTTCCAGTGAGTCAGTTCTTTGCATCGGGTGGCCAAAGTATTGGAGCTTCAGCTTCAGCATCAGCCCTTCCAATGAATATTCAGGACTGATTTCCTTTAGGATTGACTAGTTTTCTTCTGTTAGATTCCCAAAAATTGAATCTAGATCAAAGGTCATGAATAAATTTAAGGCTTTTACTGAATGTTGCTAAATTGCTTTCTACAAAGATTGTACCAGTTTATCCTCATCAGTAATATTGAAAGGCCAAGTTGGCTTTCCCCTTCTCCAAAACTGAGCATTATTTTGTTAAGTACTGTGCTAATTTAGACAAGCTGATTATCATCATCGCATTAGTAACTTTAATGGCCTCAGTGGAGGGCTTTTTTGGAGAAGGCAATGGCACCCCACTCCAGGACTCCTGCCTGGAGAATCCACGGACGGAGGAGCCTGGTGGGCTGCAATCCATGGGGTCGATAACAGTTGAATACGACTGATCGACTTCACTTTCACTTTTCACTTTCATGCATTGGAGAAGGAAATGGCAACCCACTCTAGTGTTCTTGCCTGGAGAATCCCAGGGACGGGGAAGCCTGGTGGGCTGCCGTCTATGGGGTCACACAGAGTCGGACATGACTGAAGTGACTTAGCAGCAGTAGCAGCAACAGTGGAGGACTTTTAAAAAAATCCATCCATGATCATATTTTTGTGTAGTTAAGTGATGTGTATTAAATTTTTAAATAGCAAAAAAAAAAAAAAAAATCACAAGTGTCCTGATGAAAATAAAAGTGTTAGTCACTCAGTCATGTCAGACTCCAAGACCCCCATGGACTGTAGCCCGCCAGGCTCCTCTGTCCATGGGATTCTCCAGGCAAGAATCCTAGAGTGGGTTGCCATTTCCTTCTCCAGGGGATCTTCCCAACCCAGGGGTGGAACCCATATTTCCCGCATTGCAGGCAAATTATTTACCGTATAAGTCACCAGGGAAGCCCTGATTAAATTTTAAATGGCAAAAAAAAATATCACAAGTGTCCTGATGGCCAGATATCAATTTGCAAATATCAAATCCACCAACCCCTTGATCCAGCAACATCGTGAACACCCGGTAGAAATAAAATCATTTGAAATTTCACATTTTATAGGCTTCCATGGTGGCTTAATGGTGGGGAGTCTGCCAGACATACAAAAGGCTTGGGTTCGATCCCTGGGTCAGGAAGATCCCCTGGAGAGGGAGATGGCACCCCACTCCAGTATTATTGCCTGGGAAATCCCATGCACAGAGGAGCCTGGCAAGATCCAGTCCATGGGGTCACAAAAGAATCGGACACAACTTAGTGGCTAAAGAACAAGAAGGCTCTCTATTTTTAAAAACATTTCCATAAAAGAACCACAGTTCTTGAAAATTATTCTGATTTGAATACTTTTGTTGCAATAGGAAATTTGTGATACTAGAATTCATGTGATATATTTCCAAATAAATTGCCTTCCAAATTAAAAAAAAAAAGCAGAGATATTACTTTGCCAACAAAGGTCTGTCTAGTCAAGGCTATGGTTTTTCCAGTGGTCATGTATGGATGTGAGAGTTGGACTGTGAAGAAAGCTGAGCACCGAAGAATTGATGCTTTTGAACTGTGGTGTTGGAGAAGACTCTTGAGAGTCCCTTGGACTGCAAGGAGATCAGTCCTGGGTGTTCTTTGGAAGGGCTGATGCTAAAGCTGAAACTCCATGGCCACCTCATGCGAAGAGTTGACTCATTGGAAAAGACCCTGATGCTGGGAGGGATTGGGGGCAGGAGGAGAAGGGAACGACAGAGGATGAGATGGCCGGATGGCATCACCAACTCGGACATGAGTTTGAGTGAATTCCGGGAGTTGGTGATGGACAGGGAGGCCTGGCGTGCTGCGATTCATGGGGTCACAAAGAGTCGGACACGACTGAGCCACTGAACTGAACTGAGGACATTGTATCCTGGTATAACCTGTTTTTTTCTTTCTAAACCGTGGCATTGTTCTTCACACATCAACAAATATGTCCTTCTCATTCCTTGGGTTTTTATTTTGTAGTGGAGATTAAATTATTTTTAGAAATAACATTGTATACAACACTTTCTTTTAGAGGGTGTACACAAATTCTGTATAATTTCGTGCATGGAAGTCACATGTAGCAATTTTTAATTGATTACTTTTAATCTACCTAGAACACAGAAAATAAATGAATATTTTGGGGGGAAAAAAAGAAATTTCACATTTAGCACATAGTTACTATAGTCACCAGTAAAAGGAAGAATTATTAAACATCTGGACTTTGCTCAAGAATGTTGGGAATTTATATGATGTGCCTTGATTTGTTTGATCAATATTAAATACTGCTTGTATATAAATCTTAGATCTCAGCAAATGCTGTAGCTTCTAACTGGACAAAGGCTTTCATGATGACCAGGAGCTGCCAGTATAATTGGTTTCCTGGTGATGACTGCTTGAGAATTGCCAGGCAGGGAACCATTTCCAATTGATTATCTTTCATTGCTAATAGCGTCACAGACTCTTTCTACTCCTATATTTAAATGTGACTCTTGAAAGCTGAACGTATCAGTGATCAAGGAAAGGGGATGGGATGGGCACCACACACACACAAAAAATGCAGAGCTTTGCCAGATTTTCAGTAACTGAGGGCAACCTAAAAATTGGAAAAAATGCTGCAATTGACAAAGGGGGCAGATGGAAGGAAGCAATTCCTTAACATTTGACATATTTAAAAGGAAGGAAAGAAGAATGTTTATCTAGTATTTTAAGGGCTACTCCTTGTGCTTTCGTTTCTGTATCATTTAATTATTGGGGGAAAGATTCAGGATTGCTGTAAAAGTAGCTTAAGAATAGCTGAGAGAGGATGTCCTTGGTGGTCCAGTGGTTCAGAATCCAGCTTGCAATGCAGAGGACATGGGTTCAATCCCTGGTCAGGGAACTAAGATCCCAGCTGCTGTGGAGCAACCACGTGTGGTTCAACTACTGGGCCGAACTAGAGAGTCCATGTGCTGAAACAGAAGAAACAAAGTCCCAACACAGCCAAGTAAATAAAATACATATTAAAAAGAAAAAATAGCTGAGGGACATCCTTGGTGGTCCAGTGATTAAGAGTCCATGCTCCCATTTGCCATATGGTGATTTTCAAATTCTGTCGTTCTTTTCTCACCTGTCAATGGGAATCTCTGTAAGGAGGCACTGTCCTACCTCCCCATGTATTTATTGACTCATACCGTGTGTTTTTCTCTTTGCTTATTTAGTTTGTTCAAATTGCTCTAGGTTTGGCCACTGGGAGGTCTTTCAGTTTGGCTCCTGTGTCCTTTCAGCATGGTCCCCTGGTTTTTTAAGCACATCCTTAGTTTCTGGTATCATGTGTTCCAGGTTCCTCTTGAGTATCTCCTGCCCCAGCTCTGAGATGGACTGTTTCCCAGAGAGGCTCTGGTTCTTTTCAGTGGAGAAGAGTATTTAATCCTGATCTGCGCACTAGTGTGTCCATTGCTGCCAGGCTGTCTCTAGACTGTATCTCGCGTCTTCCCACCCCATCCCTCCCACCACCCCCCTGGTACAAGTCATCACCACATTTCATCTGGATAACTGCCTCTTTATGGCCCCCCAACCCCAGTCTTGCCTTCCTCCAAGCCCCTCCAAACAGTAGCAAAATTAGAATTTTAAAACATTAGCTCAAAGACAAAAGAGTAATACTTAAGCCATTAAACAAAGTCAAGGACCTTTAGTTCTTCCTCGAGGACTGTAGCTCATGTTCTGAGCCGTGTCCTTTGAGCTGTTTTACAGATACTGAAACCCCTACCAGGTGGGGGATGTTAACTGTATGTTGCCCACAAGCACATAGACGCCACCTCCCCAGACCAGTTGGAACCAGAAGGTTGATGATGCTGACTCCCAATTACTTCACCATCAACCAATCAGAAGAAAGTCCACGAGCTATCACGCCCTCTATGAACCATTTCTATAAAACTCCTCACTACTCCCTCCAGGGTGGGACACAGTCTAATGGGCATTAGCCTGCTATGGCCTCCTTTGCCTGGCAGAACAATAAAGCTCTTTTACTTTGTCCGAACAACCAAGACATTAGCTGCTGCTGCTAAGTCACTTCAGTCGTATCCAACTCTGTGCAACCCCATAGACGGCAGCCCACCAGGCTCCCCCTTCCCTGGGATTCTCCAGGCAAGAACACTGGAATGGGTTGCCATTTCCTTCTCCAATGCACGAAAGTGAAAAGTGAAAGTGAAGTCGCTCAGTCGTGTCCAACTCATCGCGACCCCATGGACTTCAGCCTACCAGGCTCCTCTGTCCATGGGATTTTCCAGGCAAGAGTACTGGAGTGGGGTGCCATGGCCTTCTCCAAAGACATTAGCTGGACCCCATCATTTCCTTGCACAAAACAAAACTTTTTGCTGGATGTCAAGGGTAGGTTCAGATAAGTGAAATCACTCATAGACATATACAGATACATATCTGTAAGATATGCTTGCAGCCTGCCATATCTTAGCGCAGGATTGGCAAACTTCTTTTAAAAGGACCAGGATGAAAATGTTCTAGGTTCTGCAGGCCGTTCAGATCTGCTGTTGCAGCCCCAAAGCAGGCACAGACAACGTGCAAGTATATAAGTGTGGCTATGTTCCAATAAAGCTTTATTTACAAAAACAGGCAATGGGCTGGATAGGCCTGAGAGCTATAGATTGTCAACCTCTGGCCTACAGGGAGGGCTTCCCTGATGGCTCAGCAGGTAAAGAATCTGCCTGCAACGCAGGAGACACAGGAGGTGCAGGTTCAATACCTGGGTCAGGAAGGTCCCCTGGAGGAAGAAATGACAACCCACAGCAGCATTTGTGCCTGGAAAATCCCATGGACAGAGGAGCCTGGTGCACTACAGTCCAGAGTGTCACAAAGTCAGACAGTTTTCTAAAGCTTGCCAGAAACTGCCGAGAACCTTTAGAAAGCTCTCAGTGGGCAGCTGCACAGCTGATCCACACGAAATTCTCCAGAAAGTTGCCACCAGCTAGCCTGTGTTCCTCTGTCTGCCAAGCCTCTTAAGGGTGCCCCCGACACTGACAGAACCTGAAACCACAGGGAAGGGGATTCTGGGAAATGTCAAAATAGCAACCAGTTAGCCCGGTGGCCTTCCTGTCTCCATGGACTGAAAGTCCTCCCTTGCTCACTGCACACTCTCCACTATCTTCTCCTCTCTCAGTTCTTCAAACCTACTGGTCTCTTTTCCACCTCAGGACCTTTGCATGTGCTACCCCATTTGCTTGGAATGCTCTTTCCACCTTCTTCCCTCTTTTTTATCTTCTAGATCCCAGATCAAAGGGTACTTTCTTAGAAAGGCCTTCCCTGACCCCTCTATTTAAAATTGCCTCCCCTTCTACTAGAATCTGTCTTATCTCAAAGCTAAGGAACTATTTTGTTCCTTGTCATATTTCCAGGATTTACATGCAGAAATGCTCAGTCACTAAATGGATCTGACCCCACAACTGGCTAACATGGTACTTACTTTATATGCTATGTTGATTGATTGTTGGTCTGCTTTCTATATCCATATAAAGTCAGGGGCAGAAGTTAGAACTCTACCATTTATTCCTTACAGCTAGTCCCTAAAATAGTACCTGGAACATAGTCGGTGTTTAGTATATATTTGTTAGATGGATCCGTGATGAGCCTCACACATTTTAGGGATTTCCCTGGTGATCCAGGGATTAAGACTTCACTCTTCCACTGCAGATGGTGCGGGTTAGATCCTTTGTTGGGGAACTAAGATCCCGCCTGCTGCCTGTGGCCAAACAAACAAAACCTCATACATTTAAAAAAAAAAACCTTACTGCGGACTCTTCCCCGGTGGTCCAGGGGCTAAGACAATGCTGCCATTGCAGGGGCCCAGGTTCAGTCCCTGATGAGGGAACTACACCCCACGTGCTGCAACCAGGACCTGGCTCAGCCAAAAGTATTTGTGAAAACCACTTTACTGCGCACAGTAAATACTAGATAGTCATAGCGATCAGGTAGAATTACGTAGCAAAATTTTCTTTTTATTGAGTGTGTTCTGATGTCCATTCAGTGTCTAGACTTTTCGTATTTCTGTGGGGCAGGCAACCCAAACAAGGACAGGAACTCTACCTTTGGAACGGCCCCTCTGAGTGAGGGGACCCTGCGCCTCTCAGCTCTCTCCCCTCTGAGTGAGGGGACCCTGCACCCCATCAGCTCTCTCCCCTCTGAGTGAGGGGACCCTGCACCCCGTCAGCTCTGTCCCCTCTGAGTGAGGGGACCCTGCACCCCGTCAGCTCTGTCCCCTCTGAGTGAGGGGACCCTGCACCCCGTCAGCTCTGTCCCCTCTGAGTGAGGGGACCCTGCACCCCATCAGCTCTCTCCCCTCTGAGTGAGGGGACCCTGCACCCCGTCAGCTCTCTCCCCTCTGAGTGAGGGGACCCTGCGCCTCTCAGCTCTCTCCCCTCTGAGTGAGGGGACCCTGCACCCCATCAGCTCTCTCCCCTCTGAGTGAGGGGACCCTGCGCCTCTCAGCTCTCTCCCCTCTGCCTGTGGGGACCCTGCGCCTGTCAGTTCTTTCCTTCACCTTAAGATGTCACTAAGTGACTTGGCCGTGGCTTCTGCTGACTGTTGCTACAAGAGCTGGGAGGTCAGGCCAGGACGGGAGGAAATGACCTGGTGTTATGAGCAAATCTCCCACTTCCTCCAGCGCCTGGCAGACAAGGTGCTGATGTCTCCCCCCAGCTCTTGCTTTACGGGGTCGGGGTGGGCGGTGGGGTGGCGTTCATTAGCACACCTGATATTCTGGAGCCTGGCCACTTCTGTTTTCTTCTTCAGCCAGAAGCTTAATAAATCAGGCCAAACCACATAAATTACTTCCTGTCATGGGTCCAGCACTGCTCCTAGGACACTGGAATGGATTCAGATGTCCAGTAGTAGTTCTGCTCTCAAGAAGTGGTGGGGCAGCTGAGAAATATAGGAATTAAAAACTAAAAGTAGTAGAAAATCCTACAGGGAATATGGTTTTCTGGGTTGGATCCCAAAGCCGAGAAAAAGGACATCAGTGGGGAAAATCAGTGAAATACAGACAGAATGCCTAGGTAACACTGTTGAACCCAATATTAATGTCTTAGTCTGTGAACTAGGAGAAGCTGAGTGAAGCATATCTAGAAGGTTCTGTACTATCTTCAGAATATTTCCATGAAGGTAAAAGTAGCTGTAGAAGTGAACGAGGCAGTGCTGGCTTGAATAGCATATATAATAGGCTCCCAAGGCAGTGAGTGAGATCCTGAAATTAAACAGACCTGGGATGCATCCCCGTTTCTCCCACTTAACCAGCTGTGTGACCTTAAGTAAGTGACTCAGCCTCTCAGAGCATTAGTTTTCTGATCTTCAAACAATATCCGTGTCATCGGGTTGTCGTGAGGGCTCCGTGAGACGACACCTCCTGGTGTGGTACCTGCACATGATCAATTCTCAGTAAATGTTAGCCTTCCCTTCTCTGTCATTTCGGGAAAAGGGGCAAGCAGCTGTGCTTAGGTATTTGGAAAATAAATCACAAAAGATGAGATTTGTGTTTGTCACCAGGGGTGGCCAGTTTGTATTAGAGAACCAGGAAGGGGATAAAGTTCCCACCTGAATCTGAGCCAGAGAATCAATTCTGATGAGTTTTTAAATCTATGAAAGGTATTTCTTAAGCTGTTGAAAGGAGGCATTTTTCTATTAAAATTGGTCTTAAAAACATGTGCGGTTTTTTTTCTAAGATAAAATCAGAGATGAACAAAACAGTATTTTGTGAAGATTATATTCTGAAGGAGATCAGCCCTGGGATTTCTTTGGAAGGAATGATGCTAAAGCTGAAACTCCAGTACTTTGGCCACCTCATGCGAAGAGTTGACTCATTGGAAAAGACTCTGATGCTGGGAGGAATTGGGGGCAAGATGAGAAGGGGACGACAGAGGATGAGATGGCTGGATGGCATCACTGACTCGATGGACGTGAGTCTCAGTGAACTCCGGGAGTTGGTGATGGACAGGGAGGCCTGGCGTGCTGCGATTCATGGGGTCGAAAAGAGTCGGACAGGACTGAGTGACTGATCTGATCTGATTCGCTGTAGCTCCTGTTATAAAGGCATAATATCAGAAACCACTTCAGTACCCCCAAGTAGGGAAGAGTCTGTCTAAATAACATACTTCTGGACTCCCCCGGTGGTCCAGTGGCAAAGACTCCACATCCCAAGGCAGGGGCCCAGGTTCCCTCCTGGTCAAGGAACTAGATCCCACATGCTTCGACAAAGATCGAGATCCAGGTGCCACAAGTAAGACCCAGCACGGCCAAATAAATACATGTTTTACACGTATTTTTTTTTAATAATAGTAAATAAATAAATAACTTATAAGTTTATTCATTCCATGGAATTCTCTGAAGACATTTTTAAAATGAAAAGCAAGTGTCTGTCTATATATATACATATATATTTATAGGACCCAGTCGTACACAAAGACACACTGGCAAAAAATAGGGCACAGAATGTGCAGACAATGGGCTCCCTTTGTATACCAGGGAGAGTATATGCGAGTATTCATATACCCATCCAGCATCCCTGGGAAGATACACAAGAACCTGATAATCGTGACTGCTGCTTGATCTGCACCAAGGAAGGGACTGTCCACCTTGTTAAAAATCACACTCATCTTTTGTGAAGTCTGCACCGCATGGCATGCGAGAGCCTTGTTCCCGAGCAGGGATCACGCTCATGCCCATGTTAACATGCTACTGCCGGTAAAATTCTACATGTTTTGTTTAGGAGTGTTTAACCAGTTTGTAGCAAACGTATTTCTTCATTATATTTTTAACCCTTTTACGGTGGAAAATTTCAAACATATACAGGGAGTGAAAATCATAACGAGCCTATCTGCATTCAAGGCCAAATTTCAACAATGACGTAACTTCTGTTGTTCTGATCTTGTAGTATATTCACCTTGTTTTCACCAATTGCACATAAATTAATCATTGTGAAGTAACTCAATTCTGACCAGATAAACTGAACTTTTTAAAATGTATATGTAAATTTCCTTGCCAAGAAGTTTGATAAGGTGACCAATAAAAGACTTCTAAGCGAAAAGTGTTTATAACATTAAAAAAATGTTTGTTACATTGATATCAGATTCCATGGGGATGCGGGATTGAAGTGCAAATTTAAGAAAGAAAAACTTAAATACTGACATAAAATTTTGACTTTAAAGTACAGGTTATTTTTTTTTCAAACTTTAAACTTTTATTTTGTATTGGGGGTCTAGCGATGTTGTGGTAGTTTTGGGTGGACAGCAAAGGCACTCAGCCATACGTATACATGTATTCATTCTCCTCCAAAGCCGCTCCCATCCAAGCTGGCACGCAACGCTGAGTTCCATGTGCGATACACTAGGTCCTTGTTGCTTCCATTGTGAATACAGCAGTGTGTGCATGCTGAACTCCCCAAACTCCCTAGTATCCCTGCCCCCACCCCCCCAACAATCTTAAGTTTGTTTCCTAAGTCTGTGAGTCTCTTTCTGTTTTGTAAGTTCGTTTGTATCATTTCTTTTTAGATTCCACATGTAAGGGATGTCATATGCCGTAGCACATCTCCTCCTCGGTCTGACCTAACTTCACTCAGTATGACTCTAGGGCCATCCATGTTGCTACGAGCGGCATTATTTCATCCTTTTTAATGGCTCGGTAATATTCCATTGTGTGTGTGTATGTCTGTGTCTGTGTGTGTGTCTGTGTGTGTGTGTGTTGTGTGCGCCACATCTTCTTCACCTGTTCCTCTGATGACGGACGTCTAGCTTGTTCCCATGTCTTGGCTACTGTAAACAGTGCTGCAATGAACATTGGGGTGTAGGTATCCTTTCGGGTCATGCTTTTCTCCTGGATACATGCCCAGGAGTAGGATTCCAGGATCTTATGGTAGCTCTATTTTTTGTTTTTTAAGGAACCTCCATACTGAAGAACAGATTATTCATGCATGATTTAAGTGGATGATGGGAGGTCAAGAATACATGATATTTAGATTATTTTCAATGCATTTAACAAAATTATGTATGAATAGCAAATCATTACAATGTCCCAGAACCCTCTTAAGCTATTTAAACATATGAAAATCTTGTAGATGTCAACTTTAAAGCACATAAGAGTTTTTTTTTAAATATTTTATAGAGTCTAAGAGGAAAACAGTTTAAAGATCACTGCCCTAGAATAACTGATGTTTATTTCCAAGTCTCAGGGAACTATTATGTTGTTGAGAGAGAGATAAAGTCATGTCAGCCTGAACCCTGAGAGAGAAAGGGAGCCTGGAACCTGAGATTGAAGCCTGACTGATGCATGTCTTTCCCACTATCCATAATGATTGAGTTGGATTATTTCAGAAATGCAAGGTTGATCTAACACTTGAAAATCAACCACTTTAATTCATCCATCCAAACTTTGAGTCACAGATATTTGTCCTCTTGTGCTCAGTTGCTACAATGGAGTCCAGTTCTTTGCAACCCTATGGACTGTAGCCTGGCAGGTTCCTCTGTCCATGGGATTCTCCAAGCAAGAATACTGGAGTGGGTTGTCATGCCCTTCTCTGGGGGATCTTCCTGACCTAGGGTTTGAACCCGTATCTCTTGTCTTCTGCATTGGCAGACAGGTTCTTTACCACTGCCGCTCCCTTGGCCATTAAAATAAAGAAATAAACACCAGCAGCCACCGTCCCTTCCTTTACCTATCATACAACCTGTTGAAGACAACCTGTTTTCTCTTGAAAATGTTTTACTTTCTTCAATGCATGTGTGAAAGTGTTAGTCAAGGCATGGGTGCTGGAGGGGAAACACGTGTACTGTAACCAACCACCTAGAAACAATGGGGACCGCTGTGTCTCTTCTCCCTGGCTGCATGTTCTGTCTTAACAGTGTTCTTTCAAGAGTGGCTTGTTGCCTAACTGCAGCTGGAATCCCTGTAGATTCCTGGGCCCCCACCCAGAACCACTGAGTCAGGCTTTCTGAAAATCTGCACTTTAAACATCGCCCCTCTCCTCAGTACCCCAAAGTTTGTAAAACGTCATTCCAACTGATGCTTTTGAACTGTGATGTTGGACAAGACTCTTGAGAGTCCCTTGGACTGCAAGGAGGTCCAACCAGTCCATCCTGAAGGAAATTAGTGCAGAATATTCATTGGAAGGACTGATGCTGAAGCTGAAGCTCCAATACTTTGGCCACCTGATACGAAGGACTGACTCATTGGAAAAGACCCTGATACTGGGAAAGACTGAAGGCGGGAGAAGGGGATGACAGAGGATGAGATGGTTGGATGGCATCACTGACTCAACAGACATGAGTTTGAGTAAACTCCGGGAGTTGGTGATGGACAGGGAGGCCTGGCGTGCTGCAGTCCATGGGGTCGTAAAGAGTCAGACACGACTGAGTGACTGAACTGAACTGACCTGACCTCACATTTACTCTTCACGCTGCCCTGAAAATTAAATCTCTCTTTCATTCTCACACAGGGACCTTCCCCAAATCCTGTCTTGGCCTTTCTCCTACCTGACTTTCTCCTCTGATCCCTTTGAGGGTTTCACTTGCTTCCACTGCTCCCCCAGATCCACGTGGCTGTGGCCGTGCTCAGTCATGTCTGACTCTTTGTGACTCATGGACTGTAGCCCGCCAGGCTCCTCTGTCTGTGGGGTTCTCCAGGCAAGAATACTGGAGTGGGTTGCCATGCCCTCCTCCAGGGCATCTTCCCCACCCAGGGATGGAGCCCGTGGCTCTTACATCTCCTGCGGGTTCTTCACCACTGGCACCACCGCATGCTCCCCAATACATGTGCCCCCTCCAAGCTGTGCTCTTCAACTTCAGCTGCCTGCCTTCCTGCTGATGGCTCCCAAGTTCCCATCAGTGGTCCCAGTGACTCTTCTAACAATGGTCAGCTTGGTTGAGTACTTACTGGGGGACGTGCCCTGGAAATGGCAGCCCACTCCAGTGTTCTTGCCTGGAGAATCCCAGGGACAGAGGAGCCTGGCGGGCTGCAGTCTGTGGGGCCGCACAGAGTCGGACACGACTGAAGTGGCGCGGCAGCAGCTCTGGGCCTTGACTTTGGTCCGCCCACTTATTTTCCCAGAGCAGCCCTTTGAGATCGGTCGCCATTGTCACCCTCCCACAAATGATGAAACAGAACCTCGGAGGGAGAAGCAACTTCTTCCAGCTTGTAAGCATTAAAACTGGGTTTGGAACTTGGGACAGTCTGACCTCTTAACCTCTCTGTAGGTATCTCACCTGTGCTCCAAAAGGCCTGACACGGCCTGGGTGCATCCCCCCTCTCCCTCCCTCCCCCACTCTCAGGCCAGATAGCTTCCGTTTGCCTCTCCAGAACCACGGGATGTAACCCCACGTCCTGAGTCTTCACATCTCCTGGAAGTATTCCCCGCAGATCTCCGACTTCATCCTTCCACCCTTTCATCTCACAGTTTTTGCCACTCACTCTCCTGTTACTGAAAATGAGTTGAATTACAATGCAGGTCTCTCAGAAGTTGTCTGAACGTAGTGGCAGAGTCAGAAACAGGCTAACATGCTTGGTTATAGGAGCTTCTCCACGGGAAATAGGACCTGCTGAGTCCATGTTCTACTAAGTTCAAGTGGCCAAACACAGGTCGCCCTTGTGACACATCAGTGTAAACCCAACCTTCACTTTTCTCCTCTAACCCAATCACATACTTGTTCTTCCCCACTTTTGGCTCTGTCATTACTTTAGTATGTATCCAAAATGAAGAATTAGTGATCATAAATGCTTCAAAAATAAGTACAAATAGGAAAATGCGGTAGACCAGAAGGCTGCTCATAGTGGCTTTGGTCATCAGTCCAGCCTAAAGATGTGATGCTGCCAAATGTGGTTTTTTTAGTTTTCAATCTGGGTTACCTCTAATGTCAATTTTTTAATATACACCCCCAGAGTTTAGCATTGCCTGGAGAAGTCGGAGGGCCCAGCAACACCAGGTCCACTTCACTAATGTCGGTAACTGGCAAGGGCAAAGCGCTGGCAGTTCTCTTTAGACAGGGCCTGGCCTCCCAGACCACTGCTGCTCCACCCGTCTGCCCTCTCTCTGTCTGCCCCCCAGTGCCAGCGGCCCTTCACCTTCCACCTGGCCTTGTTTGTTTAATCTGCTTTGCATCTCCCTTTAGACCTGGGCAGGAAGGACCCCTGCCCTGACGCTTCACTTCTGTGGTTCTGAATATAAAATATGCACACAAAATATTTATTAAAAATCACGGGCAGGGACTTCCCTGCTGGCCCAGTGGTTAAGACTTTACCTTCCAGTGCAGGAAACGCGGGTTCAATTCCTGGTCAGGGAGCTAAGATTGCATATGCCTGTGGCCAAAAACCCAGAACAGAACAGAAACAGTATTGTAACAAATTCAATAAAGACTTTAAAAAGGGTCCATATAAAAAAAAAATCTTAAAATCATGGGCAAGTCAGCCCCTCAGCACCTGGTTCTCGGTGATGGCATCTTGCGAGCCATGGCATTAAACATCCTTACCCTTACTGACGTCTTCACATCTCTGGACCTATTCTGCCAAGCAAAAGGCACTTGCTTCTGAACACCCTGAAGGTTTATGGTTGTCTTGCTGCCAATATCGGCCCACACTCTATGGTATATAGAGGATTTGAGCAGGGGAAGTGCTTTAAGAAACAGAAAAGACAACTGAATTGGCTGCCGAAGCCTTCTCCCGTGCCGTAGATTAGTGACATGCTTGTATAGGCCATCACCCCGGCAATGCCGGAGCTTCCCCTTTCTCGTTTCTCATTGTCCCAGTGCATGATTCGAGAGGTGTTACAAACAGCACGATATCGGTCCCAGCTGCACACGGCAACAGAGAACATTTTATAATATTAATTCACATTACTCTCCATTTGCATATACGTTGGTCTTGATGTAACAGGCTTACATTCTCAACACTGACAGTTAGAGGAACACTGACTGCTGGAATTGAAAATAGTTTTATTTTTATAACATATTTAATGGGCTTTAACAAATACTTTATGTATTTCAGCTTTGTTTAAATAATTTTTACATAAAGCTTGATGTCAATTATCATTTGTATTTTACCTTTCCATCTTAAATAATTGTGAATGTTTTGGAGGAAAAATATTTTAAAATGTTTATGAAATATTTACTTTTTAGCATTTAATTTTTTAATGAGGATTCAAATCTTTTATACTTTGATCATTGTATTTTATTTTTAAAAACTTTTTAGATGATTCTTGTCAAAATCAGCGGTCAACAAATGACAGGATTTTATTTCAAACAGCCTCAGGGCTATATTTATCCCATGAACTAAGAATGGTTTTTATATTTTTAAAGGTTTGTAAAAACAAACCAAGACAAACATATGAAAGGGACCATATGTAGACCACAAAGCCTAAAACATGTATTATCTGGCTCTTTACAAAAATATTTTATAGTCTTTGGTGAATAGAATATAACTTTATGGAAAAACCTGACTAAAACTACACATTTTGTGATTTTATTGAAATGGAAGCAACGAAAGGAAATGGGATAAATAATAATTTATGAATTCTGTTTGTTACTCACGTGACTATCAAGGCCCATCTTCAGAACACACAGACATGTGCGTAGTAAGTAAATTCCCAGTGCTCAGGACTTGCTCAGGGCCTGAGCTCGATCCCTGGTTGGGGAACTAAGACCCTGCATGCCACTCAGTGTCGCCAAATTTAAAAACAAACAAAAAACCCACAATAACTTGATTCATGCTTTGCTTTTGTCATTGGGAATGTATGTGTGTCAAATGGGAAGCTCAGATGTTTGAAGGCTTGCTTAATGACTTGTATGCCTCCTGACGTGCGGGATGCAGGCCATGCCCAGCGTTGGAAGACCTGCCACCTGTTTTCCTCTGCGCCTTGAGTGCATGCATCTGAGTTTCAGCCTTGCCTTAGCCTAAAAATTTTGACCCGCCTCGAGTGACAGAGCCCAGAACCTGTCACTGTCTGTTGGCGTTTTTGTTGAGCAGGTTTTTGTCACACTTTTGCCTCCGTGTGGAGTTTTGTTCAAATCCAGAAGAGCTCTGAGTTGAACGTGCACAAGTAGAGAAGTTTCTGTACTTTTCATTAATACTCTGGATATATAATAACTTCAAAATACCCAACGCATCAAAGGTGTCTTATGAGGCAACAGTTTTTTTAAACTTTTTATTTTGTATCAGTGTATTAATGGGCCTCCCTGGTGGCTCAGTGGTAAAGAATCTGCGATGCAGGAGACCCGGGTTCGATCCCTGGGTTGGGAAGATGCCATGGAGGAGGGCATGGCAACCCGCTTCAGTTCTCTTCCCTGGAGAGTCCCATGGACAGAGGAGCCTGGCGGGGTACAGTCGACAGGGTCACACAGAGTCGGACACGACCAAAGCGACTAAGATCGGCAGCATGGCCAATTAACAACATTGTGATAGCGTCAGGCGCACAGTGAAGGGACTCAGGGACTGAGCCAGACGCATACACGTGTCCATTCTCCCCCCAACCCCGCTCCCGTCCAGGCTGCCACATAACACTGAGCAGAGTCCCCTGTGCTGAACAGCAGGTCCTCGTTGGTGATCCATTTTAAATGTAGCAGTGTGTACATGTCCATCCCAGACTCCCTAACTATCCCTTCTCCTCATTCTTCCCCAAACTCCCCCTTCCCACACCAGTAAGTGTGTTCTCTAAAAGAGTCTATGTTTTGTAAATCAGTTCATCTGTATCACTTCTTTTTAGGTTCCAGGTGTTAT
The DNA here is from genome assembly GCF_029407905.1 of Bubalus kerabau. Classification (NCBI taxonomy): domain Eukaryota; kingdom Metazoa; phylum Chordata; class Mammalia; order Artiodactyla; family Bovidae; genus Bubalus; species Bubalus kerabau. Next base: position 80,553,297 of record NC_073636.1, on the reverse strand, counting down.
AGGATACTTCTCCTTCTAGGTCTGACTTACTTCATTCAGTATAACAGTCTCTAGGTCCATCCATGTGAGAGGCAACTTTTTTTTTTGAGGCAACATTCTATCCTTGGGGCAGGGGAGTCATTTTGGTCAAATCCTTTCTTTTTACTAATCGGTCGTGTGTGGCCAGTGCTTTGGGCCAGTGTTTCCATTCAGTCTCCCAGACCTTTTTATTGATAATATTTCAACACCAGGAAAGATACACGTCTTCCAATTACTTGATGGAAGAAGAATGGGAGAGCGTTGATAATCCCACAAAAAGTTTCAATCCCACTGGAAGCAAAATGAGACCGGAGAAGAGAGAGAAAGTGAGAAATGGTAGGGGAGGAGCTGGGGGGGGGTGCGGGGAAAGGACAACCCCGGCTCTGTCTCCCACTGGGTCCTTGTTAGCCGCATCTGCCTTGACCGCTGCCTCCTGAACCGCTTTCACCAGCTACACCAGTTCCTTTCTTTCAGGATGGGAAGAGGTACATTGTTCCTTTTAAGGGTGAGCCTTGGCGAATTGGAGCTCTGGGGACTCTGTCCTGATGCCCAGCCGACCAGCCCCGAAATGCAGGCTCTCAGTGGTCACACTCCACTCGAGACAGCAATCAGACCACCCTCCCTGTGGTGCCCCTGGAAACACCTGTGATGCCTTCTGCTCTGGGGTTGAGTCCCGAGAAGCTCCAAATATGCAGAGAGCGACTGTCCCTACAGGCTGAGAAGGTGCGAGGCGCCTGCTGAACAGTATCTGGATCCTGTTCTTTAAAGGAATCAGGGACGTTGCTCTTCCCACATTTGAATTTACATCTGACACTTATTTTGTCCTGCGCTGTAGCTATTGAAAGTTGCCAGACGTTTTCCTAGAGTTGCATAGGTTGTTAGCTCTTGCCTGTGGCTTTCAGAGTTTCACACCTTTGAGGGTCTTTACCATAATCAGCGAACTAATTTACACAACTCTATGTTATTATACTTCTGAGTGTTCCTTTCACAGGGTTCAAGCTGTAAAAGCCTGAAAGGGGGAAAATAAAAAGAAGTCTGTTCTAAGAAATTAAGAAAGATTTTCACTTTTGTTGTTTAATCGTGCAACTCACTTTTAAAAAATACTTTGAAGTGGTAACCCGAGCAAACTTGCTACCTTTTCAACATTCCTTAAATTTCCCATAGTACTTTATAAAATGTTCTTTAATCACATTTCTCATTGACTTTCATTTTGTCGCTTTGAATTCGGGGAAAATGTCTCAAGATCTTTTCTGTTTTCTTGTTTTGAAAATAGTGATTCCAAAGGCAGGTCAGAGGCCTTTTTCCCCATATAGGATTTTATTTTAAAATTCAGAGCCACCGTCCTGACATGCTGGACACTGAAGTCTTTTTGTGCCTAAAAATTTCCCTTAATTCCATCATTGACATATTTTGATGTTTGTAAACCCAACAGAAGGCAGAGTCCTGAATAACCAGACACAAGTCAGTAATAGAAAAGAGTTTGGAGTTCCTGGGGACTCTGACTCCTCTTCAGAACCGCCTGAAGAGAGATTGACCATTGACAATTTAAATCTTCAATGCTTTATCTCTTTGTCTGAATCTTGGAATGCCATTGATACCCTCTTTGTATTTATAATTGTTTTAATTAGCCACCCAGCAGGGGTGCCTCTCCCAGCTGGATTATGGGCAGCACAGCAGGACCTTACAACCCAGTTAAAACAAAGCCTAGACTTTATGGCTCGCTTAATTTCTTTTATCTATATCAATAATTTTTTCTTTTTTCTCTTACTCTCCCTCATTTTCACTAATTTTTTCTCCTGCCTCCCCCTTATGTTTGTGCGGGGGCAGGAGCAAAAAGCTTGGGCTCCCAAAATGGCTTTGCTTTTGAAGACTCCAAGAATTATGGAAAAACCTCTGCTGTGAATATTTATCAGCAGCTCACATCTCTCAGAGGAAAATAGCACAGATGTGCTAGTCCCCTGCCCTCCGCCGTGATTGTATCCTGAGCGATTACGCTGAAATTGGTGTCAGTTTCTAAACTTTGGTGGGCAGAGGGGAGGGGAACCTTTGCAGAAAGGCTGCTCTGTTGTCCCTGGCGTTGTTTGTTCTGTTTGACCACATCCTTCTTTTGTGGATGGAAATCTGGAGGATCGATTATGATGCAGATCTGACACCATTTCCATTTGTGGGAGCTGCTTTGGCCTGGGATGTTTAGACTTTGGGAAATTCTTGCATTGTTAGGACTGTTTTTCCTCCACTTTGAACTGGATGCTGCTACTTTGGTGTGATCACGAACACACTGCCCGATCTGGAGCGTTTCATCAGAGGGAACAGAAACGCACAGCTTGTTTGTGGCTTTTTAGAAATTACCAGGGCCTCTCCCTATTTGTGAATCTGTACAACTCCTAGCCTAGAAATTAAAACAGGGCTGATTCCTGTGGACACATGTGTCGCTGCTAAAAGTCATCCTCTAGCACTCTGTTGCAAATACTCCAGTTCAACTTTTTTCTAATCATGCCCCAAATCATTTTTTTTGCATTTAAAAAGAAATGATAGCTCCAGTTATCAGATATGGAAAAGGCTTTCAACTGGCTTCTGTATTTCTGTACAAAGATCTTAAATGTCATTGAGCCTTACTTTTATTTCTAGAACTTTCCAACAGTTAGCACTGTGTCTGTCCTACCCCCAAGCAACCCGACAACACTGGGGGTGGGGGTAGGGGTGTTGTTTGCATTCTGTGTACAGTTAATCAGTATTTGGGTGTCTTTAAAACCAAGGATGGTTATAATTAAAATTTCATCTTTCTATCTCGGAATTATTTTTGGCTTTGTAACTAATCAGAGCCCGTGACATTCACTTGCTCTGTAAAACAGCAAATATCACAAAGCCCATGCTTAAATACCCATAGCAATTTGTTGAGTGCAATTGTAAGGCTTTGAAATTCAAAGACAGGATTGAGAAGAGGCGGGAAACCCTGTGTGAGCTAGAGGCCTAGGGGTTGGGAGACTCCTGCAGGAGCCTAGTGCCCTTGAGGGCACTAAATGACCAGAGGATCAAAGACCAGGGAGGCCCGTCAGGTGCCCACGTGGTCACGGCTGACGTGTGTGTATATATGTGAGTATATGTATGTTCATGAAAATAGTATAACTTGGTGGTTGCACAACATCGCAAATGGGCTAAATGCCTGTTAATTATACACTTTAAAATAGTTAATCTCACGTGATGTAAATTGTGTGTGAATCAAAAATAAAAATGAGATAATCCTACCAAAAACAAAAGATAATATAGTAATAAAGATTTGGAGAGCACTGTAAAATTTATGGATTTTCTTTTTTTTTTTTTAACGTGCTGCGTCTGGCTTGATCCTCATAGGCCAGGACCCCTTTGTGGTCCATATTTTGAATGTTTATCTCATTTCATATTGAAGCCGGGGGGCCCAGCTCACCCACTGCCACCCTCTAGTAACAACACAGAACTGGAGGCTTAGAAATCAGTGTGCCTGCTCCATCAGATCCAGCAGCCGACAAGTGTCAGCCCAGGTTTCCACATGTTGATTTATAAGCTTTATGGATGCTTCTTGTTTGCTCACATGATGTTAGAGTGGGAAATGCGGTGCTTGGAAGCCGAACAGGTCTGTGCTGGGATGGCTAAGGACTTGCCCTGAGCCCCAGCCCCCCACCCCTTCCTGTTCTGATCTCCCCTGGGGGTGGGGAGGCAGGGGGAGGGTGGGTCTCTCCCAGCATCCCGGGGCTGCTGTGTGATTGCAAGAGCCAGCCCGAGTATCGGTACATGCTTGGGCTGTGTGTAAGCTCTATAGTGGTGCACATGATTTACAGTGTGCACGTCAGGCAGCCAGACCTCGGTAATGCAGCGTTTTCATTTCTGTGATTTTTATTATTATCGCCGTCATTTTTATCCCTGTAAATGTGGCAACACAGACCCGTGATCAAAGGCAGAGAACTCTTTTAAATGTAGAATATAGTTCAAAGTGTCAGCAATTGTAATCCATGTGAAGATTAGAGATAAAAAGGAATTTTTAAAATATTTTTTAAATTTGGGAGGTTTTAATTCCCCTCACAGATGTTATTGTGACTCTCTGTATGACTCTATAAGTATATGCCTATCCATACAAGAAACCCCCATCATTATAAAATACTATGTGTATATACTATATATTATAAAATACTATAAGTTAGCAGAGGCTTCGAAAGGAAAAAAGATAGAGAAACCCACGGCCCCTGGAGTGGGTGGGCTTGTCGCCTTGCCTTTCTATGGAATGCATTTTGTAACATTTGAGTTTTTGTTTGTCTGCCTTCTTCATCATACATCACCAGTCCTGGAAGCATGCCAACCACAAAGCAGACCCTCGGCACATTTTTTTGTGAAATCAATGGGCTTCCCCCGTGGCTCTAGTGGTAAAGAACCCACCTGCCAATGCAGGACACGTAAGAGACGCAGGTTTGATCCCTGGGTCAGGGACGATCCCCTGGAGGATGACATGGCAACCCACTCCAGTATTCTTGCCCGGAGAATCCCATGGACAGAGGAGCCTGGCGGGCTACAGTCCATGGGCTCGCAAAGAGCTGGACGTGAGAGAAGCAACTTTGCACGATATAGTAAATGTGAAACCAGGAAAGCAATAAAAGGGATTGCACAAACTAAGTTTTATGAAATTACTGCTATTACTGGAGTATGGAAAATACCCTCTGATAACATACTGGTCAAATTTCCAACAAAAGATGCGTTTCCAACTTTATTCTTTACTGTCTTTTTTCTTAAGCCCAAACTGAAACAACAAAAGGTTTTTTTTTTTCAGACTCCATTAGAGGCACTAAGCTCCTGCCAGATTCAGCTGGATGGTTCTGTGTTGGCTAAATGAATTAGCACAGGGCCACTCCGTGGGTTTGCAGTGCCTTGCCAGCTTCAGATGGTTTCAACTGTGTCTCCTGAAGTCCCTCTTAATGACATCATTCACATCTGTGGCGACTTAAGCCTCCTGTTTCTTTGAAAACGGAATTTGAGAATATGAAGGGTTTACACTCTCTAAACTAATTAGCAGTGACCAGTAACTTGAGGAGGCCAGCGTGCCCTCTAGGACACTCGGTTTACCTGGGAGTCTCGCCACGTCCATCCAGCCATTTCTAGATAGGTTACCAAGCCCGGTGAGGGAGGGAAGGAGGCCTGCACTTTTTTAAAACAGAGAACTAATTAAGTATGGTTCTCCGGAGGTTTCTTTCTATAGGATGTGACCTGGCAAACAAATGTAGCATCCAGTATTCGAGAAATGGATTTTCAAGGAAAAGATGGTGCTTTGCACAAAAATGTTTAATTAATAAAGCAATTAGTGAGACTGATGCTTTAAAAGAGAAGACAATAAGTACATTTTCTTGCATAACTGTATCATATGAAATATACACGTTTTGCTGTTGTTCAGTCACTAAGTCATGTCCGACTCTTTTGTGATCCCGTGGACTGTAGCTCACTAAGCTTCTCTGTCCATGGGATTTTCCAGGCAAGAATACTAGAGTGGGTTGCCATTTCCTTCTCCAGGGTATCTTCCTGACACAGGGATCCAACTTGCATCTCCTGAATTGGCAGGTGGATTCTTTACCACTGAGTCACCTGGGCAGCTGTCTATGTGTATAACGTAAATAGATACTACATTGTGTTCCATTCTGTTATGGAACAACAACCTTGAAGATATAGCAAATGAAGAAGTCAAGGTATGAAATGGTATAGCTAGTATAACAAAAAGCGTACAGGTCGGTGGCTGATCTATACGTATTTGCTTATAATTACATAGAATCTCTCTGGAAGAATACACAAGAAACCTGTATAAGCCATGAATGTAACCGTGCTCTTCCGAGTCATAGTGGAGCTTGAGGCAAAAGGAAAAAAGTCTGTAGTACTGACCTTGCTTTCATTTGAATTTTGATATTTTGTTCATCATGGATTTTTTCCATTAATGTTTTTGTTTCTATAATTTCATTTTTAAGAGACCACGTTTAAACAGTATTTATCTTAATTACTGAATTTCTTTAAACCCTCCCTTAGCATTTTGTGCCCAAGATGAGTGAGGGACCCTCAGTCTTGGTTCTCACTCCTCTTTCACCCTGGTTTAATTTTATTTTCACCACATGCCAGTGTGACTTATTCAAAAATAGGGGGTAAAGTGCATTTAGCCACAACTGGTATTTAGGACCCTTTATAGTCATGGTTCTTGGTCTTCGGGGGCTTATAGATTCCACAGAGGATCCGATGAAAGTACGCACTGCACATGTGTAAACTATATTCTGCATTTAATTTCAAGGGGACCCACAGACCTCGAGCCCCAGCCAAGAGTTTTAAAGAATTAGACTGCAATTAGAGTGGGTCCCAGGAGGCCTCACTTCCTCTTTTAACTAGCATTCTGGTTTTCCCTACAGCCTCCCTACAAAAGGAAGAAGCCAAATATCTTACTTCTATTTTCCACGCCTCTTTAACTGTTCCTTAGGTGACGGGTCTACGTTGTCTGTTGTTGGGACAAATGACAACATGTTCTTTGTTCCCCGACTGATCCCCAGTGTTTTTCTTGTCACTGCAGTGTCTCCTGGGATCTGAATAATTCCCCCCAGGTGAAATGATACATCGTGGATGAGACCCCCTTCTAAAAGGAGATTACTCTAAATCTCTGTCACCTTCGAGGGACACCCTCCAACACATGACTCAACAAACTCTAGACCTGATTTCTCCACTCTGGCGCTTTTGGTCTTTTGAGTTCATTGTTGTGGGGGCTGCTTAGCAGGGATGTTTAATCCCTGGCCCATTAAATGCCAGTGGTACCCCCCAGTTGTGATAACCAAAAGTATCTCCAGACAGCATGAAATACGCCCTGGATAAAGACCATAGCTGCTTAAGAGCCACTGGCCTAGGGAATTCCCTGGCGGTACCTTGGTTAGGACTCCACGCTTTCACTGCCGAGGATTCGGGTTGCTGGTTTGATCCCCGGTCCAGGAACTAAGATCCCACAGGCTGTATGTTTGCCCCCCACAAAGAACCACTGGGCTAGACTTGCAAGCCATCTGAAGGTTTGGTGGCTGCCTTCCAGTGTCTCTCTCCAGCTTTGGTGAGATGCGTGCATTCCCTGTAGTAACGATGGATGCGCTGGGTAAACAGAACGAATGGTTAACTTACAAATTTGCAGGAATGTTGATCCTGAAGTTTTGTCCTTTTTACAATCAGTACTATCGTTATTTATGAATTCTCAGCCGTGGAAAAATTCATAAAGACCTTCCCCTCCTTCATCTGGACTCTCCTTCCTCCTCCTGAAATACCCTCTTCTGCTTCTCCAGCCTTAAGTCCAGGAAGTTAAAGCACAACCACTTACCTGTTACAAATGACTAGCTAAACTAATCCCCAGTCTTTATGGCCCCCAAATTTACTTCCGAAGAGTGTTTTTACCCAGCCTGAGAAAGTATTACTTTCTGCTTGAGTGTAATTAAAATCTCAGTCATCTATTCAAGAATGCCTTTGCCGGTAAGATATTAATTGTGTCTTAGAGCTGGAAAGAATTCTTCCTAACAGGACTTAATGGAGCGTACAGATCCCAGAGACATTCATAATCACTGTCCCCTCCGGAAATATGACACTGGGGAGATGGATCATTCACTTTCACTGTTTTAGGACTTAATGGAGGGTAAAGTTTTTAATCTACTTGTTGGGAGCTTAATATTTTTAAGAAAGAAAAGACGCCTTACAGTCTCAAGGGCCAGACAAGTCTGTTTTTATTTATTTTTTTCATTGAGTTTAAAGACGTTTTGGGAGTTTTCTTATGGGAATATAGTTGTCATTATATTAATTCTAAGCAGCGTTCATTTTTCCCACTTTTCATTACCAAAGAGGCAGCACACACACACACACACACACACACACACACACACACAATGTTTTTAAAGGCACAGAGGAGCAAAACAAACAATTGTGAATACCCGCACCAGGGAAAGCCTCAGAGATGTCAGGATGTGTCTGTCTTTTGCACACCATTGCGTGTGTGTGTGCGTGCTAAGTCACTTCAGTCCTGTCCGACTCTTTGCAATCCTGTGGACTGTAGCCCACCAGGCTCCTCTGTCCATGGGATTCTCCAGGCAGGGATCAAAGCGCATCTCTGGCATCGCCTACATGGGTGGGGGGTTCTCTACCACTGAGCCACCTGGGAAGCCCCTTTGTGTGCCGCTGTGATGGTGAAGCTCAGCACAGAGCTCGGCACTGATCCCGGAACGTTGGGGCCAACACCAGACTGTGGAAGGCATTCCATTCCTCGAATGGCTTCTGTTAGGACGGCCTCACTCCCTAAATATGACGTAGGGTTTGAGCCAAATTCCAAGTGAATCTTTTAATTTTGCCGTAGATAATCCTATGTTGTCTTGGTGTTTATGATTTTTGCTTGTCTTTTTTTTTTATCGTTTGCGTGTGTGTGTGTGTGTGTGTGTAATTATTTAAAAGAGGCCATCCACTCATGAGCTTCAATATTCAAAAGGTACAAAGTGCTGTGCAGTAAAAACACCTGCCTCTCTTGTTATGCAGTCACTAATTCCCATCCCCAAGGCAGCCACCCTTGTTTCTTGTTTATCTTTCTGGAGATTTTTATACATTGACAAGCAAAGGTTTTTACACTGACTTTTAAACAAGAGATGGCAAGCGTGAATGTCGACATTCTAGGAATCAGCGGACTGAAATGGACTGGAATGGGTGAATTTAACTCAGATGACCATTACATCTACTACTGTGGGCAGGAATCCCTCAGAAGAAATGGAGTAGCCATTATGGTCAACAAAAGAGTCCGAAATGCAGTACTTGGATGCAATCTCAAAAATGACAGAATGATCTCTGTTCGTTTCCAAGGCAAACCATTCAATATCGCAGTAATCCAAGTCTATGCCCCAACCAGTAATGCTGAAGAAGCTGAAGTTGAACGGTTCTATGAAGACCTACAAGACCTTTTAGAACTAACACCCAAAAAAGATGTCCTTTTCATCTGGACTGGAACGCAAAAGTAGGAAGTCAAGAAACACCTGGAATAATAGGCAAATTTGGCCTTGGAATACGGAATGAAGCAGGGCAAAGACTAATAGAGTTTTGCCAAGAAAATGCACTGGTCATAACAAACACCCTCTTCCAACAACACAGGAGAAGACTCTATACATGGACATCACCAGATGGTCAACACCAAAATCAGATTGATTATATTCTTTGCAGCCAAAGATGGAGAAGCTTTATACAGTCAGCAAAAACAAGACCAGGAGCTGACTGTGGCTCAGACCATGAACTCCTTATTGCCAAATTCAGACTGAAATTGAAGAAAGTAGGGAAAATCACTAGACCATTGAGGTATGACCTAAATCAAATCCCTTATGATTATACAGTGGAAGTGAGAAATAGATTTAAGGGCCTAGATCTGATAGATAGAGTGCCTGATGAACTATGAAATGAGGTTTGTGACATTGTATAGGAGACGGATCAAGACCATCCTCATGGAAAAGAAATGCAAAACAGCAAAATGGCTGTCTGGGGAGGCCTTACAAATAGCTGTGAAAAGAAGAGAAGCGAAAAGCAAAGGAGAAAAGGAAAGACATATGCATCTGAATGCAGAGTTCCAAAGAATAGCAAGAAGAGATAAGAAAGCCTTCTTCAGCGATCAGTGCAAAGAAATAGAGGAAAACAACAGAATGGGAAAGACTAGAGATCTCTTCAAGAAAATCAGAGATACCAAAGGAACATTTCATGCAAAGATGGGCTCGATAAAGGACAGAAATGGTATGGACCTAACAGAAGCAGAAGATATTAAGAAGAGATGGCAAGAAAACACAGAAGAACTGTACAAAAAAGATCTTCACGACCCAGATAATCACGATGGTGTGATCACTGACCTAGAGCCAGACATCCTGGAACATAAAGTCAAGTGGGCCTTAGAAAGCATCACTACGAACAAAGCTAGTGGAGGTGATGGAATTGCAGTTGAGCTATTCCAAATCCTGAAAGATGATGCTGTGAAAGTGCTGCACTCAATATGCCAGCACATTTGGAAAACTCAGCAGTGGCCACAGGACTGGAAAAGGTCCGTTTTCATTCCAATCCCAAAGAAAGGCAATGCCAAAGAATGCTCAAACTACCGCACAAATGCACTCATCTCACACACTAGTAAAGTAATGTTAAAATTCTCCAAGCCAGGCTTCAGCAATATGTGAACCGTGAACTTCCTGATGTTCAAGCTGGTTTTAGAAAAGGCAGAGGAACCAGAGATCAAATTGCCAACATCCGCTGGATCATGGAAAAGCAAGAGAGTTCAAGAAAAACATCTATTTCTGCTTTATTGACTATGCCAAAGCCTTTGACTGTGTGGATCACAATAAACTGTGGAAAATTCTGAAAGAGATGGGAATACCAGAGCACCTGATCTGCCTCTTGAGAAATTTGTAGGCAGGTCAGGAAGCAACAGTTAGAACTGGACATGGAACAACAGACAACAGTTAGAACTGGACATGGAACAACAGACTGGTTCCAATTAGGAAAAGGAGTTCGTCAAGGCTGTATATTGTCACCCTGTTTATTTAACTTCTATGCAGAGTACATCATGAGAAACGCTGGACTGGAAGAAGCACAAGCTGGACTCAGGATTGCCGGGAGAAATATCAGCAACCTCAGATATGCAGATGACACCACCCTTATGGCAGAAAGTGAAGAGGAACTAAAAAGCCTCTTGATGAAGGTGAAAGTGGAGAGTGAACAAGTTGGCTTAAAGCTCAACATTCAAAAAACAAAGATCATGGCATCCGGTCCCATCACTTCATGGCAAATAGATGAAGAAACAGTGTCAGACTTTATTTTTCTGGGCTCCAAAATCACTGCAGATGGTGACTGCAGCCATGAAATTAAAAGACACTTACTCCTTGGAAGGAAAGTTATGACCAACCTAGATAGCATATTCAAAAGCAGAGACATTACTTTGCCAACAAAGGTTCGTCTAGTCAAGGCTATGGTTTTTCCTGTGGTCATGTATGGATGTGAGAGTTGGACTGTGAAGAAGGCTGAGCGCCAAAGAATTGATGCTTTTGAACTGTGGTGTTGGAGAAGACTCTTGAGAGTCCCTTGGACTGCAAGGAGATCCAACCAGTCCATTCTAAAGGAGATCAGCCCTGGGTGTTCCTTGGAAGGAATGATGCTAAAGCTGAAACTCCAGTACTTTGGCCACCTCATGTGAGTAGTTGACTCATTGGAAAAGACTCTGATGCTGGGAGGGATTGGGGGCAGGAGGAGAAGGGGACGACAGAGGATGAGATGGCTGGATGGCATCACTGACTCGATGGACATGAGTCTGCATGAACTCCGGGAGTTGGTGATGGACAGGGAGGCCTGGCTTGCTGCGATTATTGGGGTCGCAAAGAGTTGGACATGACTGAGCGACTGATCTGATCTGATCTTTTATTTGTTTTCACAAATGAAGCCTATTAGACACACTGATCTGTATCTGCTTTTTCCACTTGTATATGCATCTTGGACATTGACCCATATCAACAGTATTAGAGAAAGCTAATGTTTTTAAACCATTGACCTACTTAATGCCATTTACATAGTTTTAATCTATTCTATGGGCTTCCCAGGTAGTTCAATAGTAAAGAATCTACCTGCCAAGCAGGAGACGCAGGAGATGCAGGTTCGATTCCTGGGTTGGGAAGATCCCCTGGAGAAGGAAATGACAACCCACTCCAGTATTCTTGCCTGGAAAATCCCATGGATGGAGGAGACTGGGGGGCTATCGTCCATGGGGTCACAAAGAGTCAGACATGACTGAGTGACTTCACTTTCACTGCATTGCACACCAGATAAACTGCTTAAGAATTTTTTTTTTTTAGCTCTAGAATTTTTTTAAAAATATTTTAAACTAACATTTGTAGAAGGCTTTGGATTTACTAAAATAAGTCATTGTTATAAACTGCATGTTTGTGCCCTCCCCCCCACCAAATTCATATATTGAAACCCTAACCCCCAGTGTGATAGTATTAGGAGGTAGTACAGGGAGTTCCCTGGCAGTCCGGTGGTTAGAACTTGGCACTTTCACTGCCAAGGATGTGGATTCAATCCCTGGTAAGAAGAGACCCCAGAGAGCTTGCTTCCTCCCGCTCTGGTCCAAAGCAAGCATGTGAGGATACAATGAGAAGACAGCCGTCTGCAAACCAGGAAGCGGAAAGTGCGTCGGCCCCCACCTGGACCATGTGCCCTTCACTCATCAGGCTCCGCCTTCAGACTCTCCCTCTGCAGACCCAGGACCCAAGGCTCAGGGCGTCACAGCCCGGAGTCCCAGAGAGGGTGAGTGGGGCACACGTATGCTAAGAGGAGCCTGTCCTGTGGGGTCAGTGCAGACCCCTCCCCACTGTGAAATGCACTCAGAATGTCCCACCTTAGCAAGGCTTTGCCCTCCCATTTCATCTACTCTGCTCCCTCCCCTAAGCCCCTGCTCCCAACCCCATCCTTGGGCCACTACCCAGCCCTAGTCTACTGAAGGAGCCCTCTGAGGAAGCAAGGACTTCCAAGACATTTCTTTTAGCCAATCCAAGGACTTTCGGCCGCAAGCAGGGGGTGCATTGGACATCAGTGAGGCGATTGTGGTTGTCACAGTGACGAGAGAGACTGTTCCCTGCGACCAGGGATGACAGATGTCCTCGGTGTGCGAGACGCCCCACACCACAGCTACACCCTCTCCAGCTTCCTGTGTCTTGTGGGGCATTGATGTCTGCAGGATGTTCGCCTGTAGGGACGTCACTCGCGCCCATGTCGCCCTTTGCTTGCCCACAGTTGGCCTTAATGTTAACTAAGGTGGACTTCCATTCTCTCTCGTCTGATACAGTTAAATCTGGCCTGTACATTCTTGCTGTAATTGTGTCCAAGCACACCCTTTGCTTTTTTTTTTTCCTATTCTCATTGCCTCCTGAAACCAAACTTGGCTATTATTGGTTGGAATAATTATCAGACTTCTTTCAAATGTCTCCTAGCCTAGTATCCCAAGCACTTGAATATGGAAATAAGAAATAGCATTTTTATCTAGAAAACAAAACAAGTTGCTTCTCCTGGGACGCCTTCACGGCCCACCCCATCCTCCTCAACCCTCTCCCTGTGCTGAGAACGTCTATTTTCCGGCACTCGTCACCAAGGTAGTTTAATTGTTTTTATCTGCATCTTTGTTTAGCATCGGCCTCCTACCCTGAAAGCTTCCTGAGAGCAAGGATCCTGTCTTTCTTAGTTTCCACGATACTGCCCTACTTGGTGTGTGTTCTAGAACACAGAAGATGTTCTGTATATATTTGTTAAAAAAGAAGGGACAAGGGAAGGGAGAGAGGAAAAAATTGTATCCAGAGCTTTGTCTTTTGAAAAGATATTTAATAATGCATCAAGGCTCCTTTCGGGGTTTGGAGGGACACCTGTTCAGCTCACTGTAAACCACCAGCTCTCATATTTTGCTCCCATGTTTGTTTATTATTTATTCCCTCTAGGGGTTTTTTTGAAAAGACTAAGCACAATCGACAAAAGGGAACTTCACTTTACTTTCTGTGTAAGCAAATGTTGGAGTCGCTCTCCTTTTATATTTTTAAAATTATTTTACTTTTGGCTACGCTGGGTCTTCATCGCTGCTCGAAAGTTCTCTCTGGCTGTGGCGTGTGGGCCTCTCATCGCAGCGGCTCCTTCTGCGGCAGAGCAGCAGCTCGAGGGCCCTCAGGCCTCAGTAGCTGTGGCCCGTGGGCTCAGCCGCCCTGCAGCTTGTGGGATCTTCCCAGACCAAGGATCAAACCCCTGTCCCTGGCATTGGCAGGTGGGTTCTTCACCACTGGACCGCTAGGGAAGTCCTGGACTCCTGCTTCTGACAGGGGGCATCACACTGCCAGCTCTGGGCCCAGCAAGCCCCCAGCCCTGCCCACAAGCAGCTCACCTGCTGGACGGGGACTGAGACCCCAAGACACGTCGTTACAGAGATGGCGGGGGAGGGGACGGGCCGAACACCCAGGAGCGCTGGTCGGCGCAGTGAGGGCTGGCGTGTTATCCAAACATGTCAGTTTCCAGTGACAAATGGAACCACCGGGGGGTGACAGCCTCCTCCAAGGCAAGCATGACATGCGATGACTGGGGCTGGACGCAGCGTGTTAAAGCCGTGGCCATAAATCGGATGACGTTCAAATGTGCCATCTTCGGGTCAGGTCAGCCTCCAAATCTGTCAAACCACTTACTCTTGGCCCCGGGTCAGCCTTTTTGGAAAGAATTGTTTTCCTGAGCCGAGCTCATTCTTCCTCTTTACTGTCTGTGATCCCTTGGGTCTGGATGAGTCTAGATGGTTTTTTAAAGGTTTTTTTCTTTCAATTACAAAAGTAGTAAGGGAACACTGAAAAAAAAAACCATAAAATATACACACAAGAAAAATTGTGTTCCATTTTTAAGATAAAGATTTCCGTGTTGTGTCATTTTTTTGCATTTTTTTTTTTAAACAACTGGGAGATTTTTCTATACGTACTCTTTTGGGGGAAATAATTCTAGACTCCCAGGACATTGCACAGAGCACAGAGAGACCGCCCTGTATTCCTTTCACCCAGCTTCCCCCTGCAGCCACAGCTCATGTGACCGTAATACAACAGTCTGTACACACTGCTGTGTAACTTTTTAAGAAAATTCATGCTCTAGTGTGAACATCCTTCTATGTGTTAATTTCCATTCTTCCAGGTGCCATGCTTGCGCCCGTGGTCTCGTTTTCACTCTGCAGCCAGAGGGGTTCCGTTAACATCTGAGGAGGATGGCAGCCTCCTTCATGTCCCTGGTGGCTCAGTGGTAAAGAATCCGCCTGCAATGCAGGGGCCGCGGGTTCAATTCCTGGGTCTGGAAAATCCCCTGGAGGAGGGTATGACAACCCACTCCAGTATCCTTGCCTGGGAAATCCCATGAACAGAGGAGCCTGGTGGGCTACAGTCCATGGGATCTCAAAAGTGTCAGAAAGAACTTAGTGACTAAACAATGAAAAAGCCCTCCTTTACTAAAACCCCCCACTGGGCTCACCTCGCTCAGAGTTTCTGCCTTGCGCTGGGAGGCCTGATGACGGCACCAGCCCCCAGCCCCAGCCCCCTGAAAGTCTGGTCCCTTCAGCGCTCTCCCCGTGACTCACTCCACAGTGGCCGTGCTGGCCTCTCGCTTTGTCTAGCGTGTCACCTGTGTTCCTGCCCCAGGGCCTTTGCCCTGACTCTTCCCTCTGCCTCTATGCTTTTCCTAGGCATGTAATTGGTTGTTATACCTATTATTCATTGTCTGAAACCTGCCCCCCGTTTAGGATGTAAGTTTCATAAGGAGGTACCCCAAGCCCCTAGAACACACCTAGAACATAGTAAGAGTTAAATGAAACATTCACTGATGCCCAAATCAATAGTGATAACAACTTTAGAGGGACTTTCCCTGGTGGTCCAGTGGTTAAGACCATGCCTCCAATGCAGAGGGTGAGGGTTCGATCCCTGCAGATTGATAAGACATAGCACCTACTATGTGCCACTTCTGCTCCACGAATGTGCAATTTACTAATGTGTCAGCTTGTGTTAGGGAAAGTATATTTTTCACTCATTTAAATATTTTTATTCAACAATGATTGCTCGAGGGCCATTTGTTCAGCCTATGAGATATAACACACTGCTGATAGAAAAACAATCAGAAGGAACTGTTATCCAACAAGAAATAGCCTGGTTGGGGAGAACAGTTAGATCTCACATGCCTCAGGGCACAACCAAGGGGGGAAAAAAAGCTAAATTACAGTTTGGACTCTGTGTTTGAATCCCAGCTCTGCCATTTAGCTGTATGATCTGGAGCAAGTTACTCTCCTGGGCCACAGTTTCCTCATTTGTAAAATAGGGGGATAGTATTTATCTATCTCACAGGAACTAGTTACCTTAAAGTGTACCTTATTTAATATAGGTAAAGAGCTGGGACAGTGTCTGGCATAAAGTAAATGGCATAAACCAGTATTGTTTAATAGCATTTCTGTTAATTATATACCATGATTGATTTTAACAATAACTAGATATTTAGTTGCTTTCCACTTTTCATAGGCTTACAGAAAAAATACGGTGAGATCCCTTATAGCTAGAACTTTGCACAAGCCCTTAATTATCTCTTTAAGAAAAAATGTTCATGGTGGCTTTTTTTTTTAACTTTATAAACATAACTGTTCTCCTCAACCAGGCTATTTCTAATTGGATAACAAATCCTTCTGATTGTTTTTCTATCAGCATTGTGTTATACCTCATCGGCTGAACAAATAGCCCTCAAGTAATCATTGTTGAATAAAAATATTTAAGTGAATAAAAAATATACTTTTCCTAAAACAAGTTGACACATTAGTGTTGCAGCAGAGGCATGTAGTAGGTACTATATCTTCAAGTATCCATTCTTCTATAAAAGCAGAAAACATGACTGATGGCAGAACACACTGGTATTCAGAATAAAGACTACATTTCCCAGTCTCCCTTCCAGGTAGATGTGGTCATGTGACTATGCTTAGGCCAATAAGCTATGAGAAAGTATCCCATGGAGCATCTCAGTAATGGCTTTAGGGAAGGAAGGTGGTCCCTGCCCTTCCTCTTTGCCGGTATGCTAAGTCACTTCAGTTGTGTCCAAGTCTTTGCAACCCTGTGGACTGTAGCCCACCAGGCTCCTCCGTCTATGGGATTCTCCAGGCAAGAATACTGGAGTGGGTTGCCATTTCCTCCTCCAGGGGATCTTCCTGAACCAGGGATCGAACCTGCATCTCTTCCACCTCCTGCATTGGCAGGTGGGTTCTTTACCACTAGCACCATGTAGGAAGCCCAACATGGTCCCTGGAGCTCACGCTTCCTTATTGGACAATGACGATCACGATTTGAGAAGAATAGGATGGCTAGATGGAATGAGTTGCAGTGCCCGACAGTCGTGAAATTGACACACCAGGCCCTCTACTGCCTGTGTGAGCTTGAGAGAAGTAAACTGTTTAAACCACCGTTACTTCAGGTTTTCTATTCTGCACAGCCAGACCCAATCCTATCTAATTCAGGGCTCAATAAATATTTCTTTACTAAATAAATTGAAAATTTGTACCTACATTCCTAGCTTTGCATTTGGCAAAGCATTTTCTCAAGCTTTGTTTAATTTGGCAAAAGTCCTAAATAGAGTTTCCAACCTTGTCCCTTCCAAAATCTACTGCTAGTCTCTGTAGTATGTAGGAGTTGGTGATGGACAGGGAGGCCTGGCGTGCTGCAATTCATGGGGTCGCAAAGAGTCGGACACGACTGAGCGACTGAACTGAACTGACTGACTGACATAATACATGTATTATGTAGTCTACGTGTATTATGTAGAATGCATCTGTATACAAAGGTCACTCAGGGTGGTTTAGACAAAGATTTAATTATCTCCAGAAACAAGTCTTGCTCTCAGTTTGGCGGGGATCCAGTCACGTCCTGCAGGACACAGGCTTTCCCACCGTCTGTTTCCCCTTTCTTGGCGTTTTCCCAGGTTCTTGCCTCATGGTTGCAGGATGGCTGCCAGCAGAACCAGTTTCATCATCTCACACGGGAAAAGGAAGTGTAGTGCCTTCTTCTCCCGTGGCTTGCTCTTTTTGTCAGGGAGGGAAATCTTTTCCAGAGGCTCCCCAACTTGTGTCCATCTCTGGCCAGACTGGTCACATGATCTCCTCCCCAGCAATCCCCGTGGAAAGGCAACAGAATTGCTCTGATTGCTACAGCCCAGCAGGTCCTCAGAGTACAGTCCACGAATCCTGTGGTCTCTGAGACCCTCTAAGTGGGAGGGGCCATGAAGGCGGAACAATTTTTATAATAATACTAAAAAGTTATTTGCTGGTTTTCACTGTGTGGACATTTGCACAAATGCTGCAAAAGCCAATCTGAGAATCCAGCGTCTTCTATTAAAGCCAGACTGGAGAAGATTTGCATAAAGTGTAAAAGAAGAAAGGCCACTCTTCTCGATAATTTTTTTTTTAATATTCCTATTTCATAAAATGTTTATTTGTTATGTAACGGAATTATATGGGCTTCCTTCCCTGGTGGCTCAGATGGTAAAGAATCTGCCTACAGTGCGGGAAACCCAGGTTTGATCCCTGGGTCAGAAAGATCCCCTGGAGAAGGGAATGGCTACCCACTCCAGTATTCTTGCCTGGAGAATTCTATGGACAGAGGAGCCTGATGGGCTGCAGTCCAGGGGGTCGCAAAGAGTCAGACACAACTGAGCAACTAACACTTTCACTTTCAATTGGATTATTATTATTTTAAATGATTTATAGTGGCTGCTCAGTATCCTTCAGGACCCCTGCAAACACCAGAATCTATGGGTGCTCAAGTGCCTTACATAAAATGGGATGATTATCTGTCAGTGTCTGAAGATACAGGACTTACCCATACTGGCTATAATAAATAAACATTTTAAATTTTCACAGTTTTCATTTCTCAGTTGGTATCTTCAAATCAAAGCAGTTGAGAACTACTTATTTAGATGAATCCAAGGGATAGGCATCATTTGGTCTGCACAAAGTCAAGATCTCGTTCTAAGGAATGAGAAGAAATGGTTGTCCAGCAGGCAAGCAAGAATGTCTGGACACTTTCCAAGAACTCAGATTATACATACGGCCTGTGTAGCGCTGAGTATTTGTATCTCTTTGTCGTTTGAGTACAGTTTGTCATTTGAAACCCAGCATCTGGGTCTTTACCAGTGAGTTGGCTCTTCGCATCAGGTGGCCCAAGTATTAGAGCTTTAGCATCAGTCCTTCTAATGAATATTCAGGGTTGATTTCCTTCGGGATTGACTGGCTGGATCTCCTTGCTGTCCAAGGGACTCTCAAGAGTCTTCTCCAACAGCACAGTTTGAAAGCATCAGTTCTTTGGTGCTCAGCCTTTTTTTTATGATCTAGCTCTCACATCCACACATGACCACTGGAAAAGCCAGAGCTTTGCTTAGATGGACCTTTTCGTGTATGCTATGCTGTGCTAGTAGCTCAGTCCTGTCTGACGCTTTGCAACCCCGTGGGCTGTAGCCAGGCTCCTCTGTCCATGGCATTCTCCAGGCAAGAACACTGGAGTGGGCTGCCATTTACTCCTCCAGGGGATCTTCCCAACCCAGGGATCGAACCCAGGTCTTCCACATTGCAGGTGGATTCTTTTATCATCTGAGCCACCTGGGAAGCCCAAGAATACTGGAGTGGGTAACCTATCCCTTCTTCAGGGGAATTTCCCTACCCAGGAATTGAACCGGGGTCTCCTGCATTGCAGGTGGATTCCAGTCTAGGATTTTAGTAGATCAGATCAGATCAGTCGCTCAGTCGTGTACGACTCTCTGCGACCCCATGAATCGCAGCACACCAGGCCTCCCTGTCCATCACCAACTCTCGGAGTTCACGCAGACTCACGTCCATCGAGTCAGTGATGCCATCCAGCCATCTCATCCTCTGTCGTCCCCTTCCCCTCCTGCCCCCAATCCCTCCCAGCATCAGAGTCTTTTTCAATGAGTCAACTATTCACATGAGGTGGCCAAAGTACTGGAGTTTCAGCTTTAGCATCATTCCTTCCAAAGAAATCCCAGGGCTGATCTCCTTCAGAATGGACTGCTTGGATCTCCTTGCAGTCCAAGGGACTCTCAAGAGTCTTTTCCAACACCACAGTTCAAAAGCATCAATTCTTCAGCGCTCAGCCTTCTTCACAGTCCAACTCTCACATCCATACATGACCACAGAAAAACCATACCTTGACTAGACGAACCTTTGTTGGCAAAGTAATGTCTCTGCTTTTGAATATGCTATCTAGGTTGGTCATAACTTTCCTTCCAAGGAGTAAGCGTCTTTTAATTTCATGGCTGCAGTCACTATCTGTAGTGATTTTGGAGCCCAGAAAAATAAAGTCTGACACTGTTTCCACTGTTTCCCCATCTATTTCCCATGAAGTGGTGGGACCAGATGCCATGATCTTCGTTTTCTGAATGTTGAGCTTTAAGCCAACTTGTTCACTCTCCACTTTCACTTTCATCAAGAGGCTTTTGAGTTCCTCTTCACTTTCTGCCATAAGGGTGGTGTCATCTGCATATCTGAGGTTATTGATATTTCTCCCGGCAATCTTGATTCCAGCTTGTGTTTCTTCCAGCCCAGCATTTCTCATGATGTACTCTGCGTAGGAGTTAAATAAACAAGGTGACAATATACAGCCTTGACGAACTCCTTTTCCTATTTGGAACCAGTCTGTTGTTCCATGTCCAGTTCTAACTGTTGCTTCTTGACCTGCATACAAATTTCTCAAGAGGCAGATCAGGTGTTCTGGTACTCCCATCTCCTGAAGAATTTTCCACAGTTTATTGTGATCCACACAGTCAAAGGCTTTGGCATAGTCAATAAAGCAGAAATAGATGTCTTTATGGAATTCTCTTGCTTTTTCCATGATCCAGCGGATGTTGGCAATTTAAGTATATGGTTTACACTAAATTTACACTTTGAGGCACTGAGTTTCGTACGTAAGAGTTTAGACCCAGTGGTTCCAGCAATACTTAGTCGTATAACCTTCAACCGTGCCTTCACTTCTGGAGCCTCTATATCCTAATCTGTAACCTAGACTAAAGGGCCACTCTTGTTGGCACTGAGTTTCGTACCTAAGAGTTTAGACCCAGTGGTTCCAGCAATAATTAGTCGTATAACCTTCAACCGTGCCTTCTCTTCTAGGAGCCTCTATATCCTAATCTGTAACCTAGAGTAAAGGGCCACTCTTGTCATTTCTGCAAATTCAGCCTTCTGGAGGGTTAAAGAGGCAAAGCGCCTGAGCACCCAGTACTGTTCCTCACACATAGTTAGTACTGCCATTAATTCTCTCTCTCTTTTTGCTTTTTCGTTCATGCTCTAAGTCACAATCATTCTCATAAACTTTGGGTACCCTGAGAAACTGAGGCCTACCAAAGTGATGTTTTGTTTGTTTTAACTGACTTATTTCTTTGGCTGTGTCGGGGTCTTGGGTGTGGCACTCAGAGTCTCCGCGGCATCACGTAGGGTCTCTCGCTCTGCTGCATAGACTCTGCCTATGGCACTCAGGTTTAGTCTCTCCGTGGCACGTGGGCTCTTAGTTCCCCAGCCAGAGCTCAGACCTCTGTCCCCTGCATCACAAGCTGCTGGACCACCAGAAAGTCCCTCGAGGTGATGTTTTAATGTGACCTGTGGTGAAACAGCCTGCATGACACGTGTGGCCCTCGGTGTCTGGGGAACATACAATTGCAGGTGCCCAGCCAGTGGAGAGGGCTTCCCGGGTAGCTCCGCTGATAAAGAATCTGCCCACAATGCAGGAGACCCCAGTTTGACTCCTGGGTTGGGAAGAGCCCCTGGAGAAGGGATAAGCTACCCACTCCAGTATTCTTGGGCTTCCCTGGCGGCTCAGACAGTAAAGAATCTGCCTGCAATGTGGGAGACCTGGGTTTGATCCCTGGGTTGGGAATATTCCGTGGAGGAGGGCATGGCAACCGACTCCAGTGTTCTTGCCTGGAGAATCCCTATGGAACGAGGAGTCTGGCGGGCTACAGTCCATGGGGTCACAGAGAGTCGGATGTGACTGAGCACGCACAGCGCAGGCAGTGGAGAAATGGCCCTGCCCTTCTCCAGCTCCTGATCTATTCTTTCTGTCTCTCACTCACATGCACACATGCAGATACCTAAATATATATATGTATGCATGTGTATTCACTTATCTCATGCCTGACTTTGCAGCCTATCATGAGGAATAGAACCATAAATAAACAGATCCAATAAGCAATTTCCCACCATCTTTGATGTATGTATTGCATTGTGCCCACTGGGAGTAAAATTGCTATTTTAAAAAAAGGCCTGAATGGCTGCTTAATGGGCATGGGAGTCTCCTTTTCAGTTAATGAAAATGTTCTGCGACTACATCATGTTTCTAGGTGCACAACATCGTGAATGGATTAAATGCCACCGAATCGTACACGTTGAAAAGTTACAGTGGTAAATTTTACATTATCTGTATTATTTGTTGTTGGTCAGTCACTAAGTCATGTCTGACTCTTTGCCACCCCATGGACTGCAGCACACCAGGCTTCCCTGTCCTTCACCATCTCCTAGAGTTTGCTCAAACTCATGTCCATTGAGTCGATGATGCCATCCAACCATCTCATCCTGTATCGCCCCCTTCTCCTCCTGCCTTCAATCTTTCCCAGCATCAGGGTCTTTTCCAGTGAGTCAGCTCTTCGCATCAGGTGGCCAAAGCATTGGAGCTTCAGGTTCAGCAACAGTCCTTCCAATGAATATTTAGGATTGATACATAAAGCAGTCCAGGGGGCTTTCTGGTCCAATTTTAGGGAGACTTGGAGAGGGGATAGGGTTCCCTAAGCTCTGACCTTCCACCACAGTGAATCTTCCTGCTGACTCCCCCTGACCGAGACTTGGGGCCCTACTCACAGACTCACCTCCCCTTGGACTGATCAGTCCATCTACCTGTCCCACCTCTTCATTTCCTCCTGGCCTTAATGTCTGGCTGGAAAATGTCTTATGCAGAATGATCCTCCAAGCTGTGTCTCTTACTGGGATGGATCTGTTGCTAACACCTAACGACCGTCACCTTCCGAAGCTGCACCAAGACATCTTCATGTTCACAGACATCTTCATTCTTCTCATTGCAAGGGATGGGAGTGACTTCTTGGCAGTTTTTAGAAATCCAAGACGTGTACTCCTAGTGTTCAAAGACCCGCTATTTCCTTACTGTACTTGTGTTATCAAAGACCCCATAAAGTCAAGTGATTTCCTCCGCTTTTGTCCCGGGCTCTGGAGAAAATGACACTTAATCGCCTCAAATTCCCTTCTGTCTGTGATCCCCTCTGAGAAATAAAGCCATAAATATGTTTACGTCTGTTGACATTCACACCGGAAAGAGCACAGAGTTCCAAGTATTGCTATTCCTTGCCTATTTTATTACCAAACAGCCCCCCCACCCAAAATAGCAGAGGGGCTTTCCTGGCAATTCAGGGTAAGGCAGTGTGTTTCCTTTTTCTCCCCGAGAGGGAGAGACATAGCTCTTCACACCGCTGCCAAAGCCAGAAGGCTTCTGAATGCACCAATGCCTCAAAGACCCATTCAATAAAACGCTTAGAGCTCGTCCACGGGGAGCAGGCAGTGGAGGGGGGGTGTGGTCCGAAAAGAGTTCCTGAGCAGAGCTGAGTCCTCGCCTTCGCCCAGCCTCGAGTTTGAAAATATTAACAACATTCCTGTCCACTGTAATGAAATACTTAGGCAAAAAGCTATGGAATGCGCAATAATTTGTCAGGCATCCTTTTAGTGGCGTCCGCTAGCGCAAACTCTGGTGGGGCCCCCTGACCCCGAGAGAGTGCGCCCTTTAACCTTATTTGGGCCTCCTTTATGCGGGGCTGCACTCTGACCAGATGGCTAAACTATCAAAGGATTTTATGAGTAAAAACTGCTTTCCCGACCCACAAGTTGTATATTTCTTTCCATGTTAATGTGAACTATCAACCCAGAAGCTTTAAATTGGAAACACAAAAGGTGTCCTGCAGCTGGGCCTCCAGCCCCCTGCGTTGTGTGTGAGCACAAGGGCTACGGGTGTTTGCAGAGAAAACAGCTGACACCCAGATGAGGACAATTTCAGCTAAATATTTAAAATAGCCATCAAGAAAGGAATGATTGATTGATTTTTTTTTTTTTTTTTTGCTTCCAGCCATGATCTTTTATCAAGCTGCAGGCAAGCATGCTTCCTACGTAAATCCAAGCTGTTCGCTTTCTCTCTCTCCCCATCCCGTGGTTCCACCTTTCAGGATCCGATGGCACCTGGGATCCAGAATGGAAAATGTCTCCTCTAGGCGTTAGATTTCAGTTACCTAGTCCTGAGACCTTGGGTGGGTGGTGTGTGTACACGGATAGTTTGTTTTGCAAATTCTTGGAAATGTTCCTCGGAAATGATGGAGGTGAGTTGACTCAACAAATATTTATGCACATAACCCACGAGGCAGTCACGATTCTAGCGCCCAGCGGATTGCTTGAGCCAGAGTCGGAGGACTACTATCGAGATGTTCATTTATGTCCCGTGCTGAGAAAAGCACCACAGAAACGCCCCAGAAGGGCAGGTGGCGATAAGTGCTGTGATGAGAATGGACAAGGCCGTGGGATGGGGACCTCGAGTTTGTACAGTCAGGAGGAACGTCGTTGAGGAGCTGATGTTACAGCAAACATCTGAGTGAGGAGCCAGCCTCAGGAAGATACTCTCCAGAGCTCTGCCTTCAAAATATAATGCAAGGCATATAAGCAGTGCCGAACTTTCTAGTGGCCAGCTTTAAAGAGGGAAAAAGAAATGGGTGGAAATAACTGAAAGTTATTTTTATTTGAATAAATATTGTAAAATATTAATTATACTCATTAATACTTAAATATTTTAAAAGTTATATTTTATTTTAATTATATCTTTTATTTCACTTGTATTATCATTTTTATTTTCTTTGAGTTTTCAAAGCTCTGTTTTTAAATTTCTTTTCATTTTACTTACTTGTTTTTACACTTGTTGAATAATACATTTTGTTATAAACAACTTCATATGTAATGTTAAATTTTCTAGTAGCCAGGCTAAAAAGGGTGAAACATAAACAACTGAGACTCATTTTAATAACATATTTTATTTTTACTAAACTCAGTGTCTCCGAAACATGATCCTTTCAAAAATGTTTTGGAAAAACTAACAAATGAGATTTTTTACATTTTTTTTTTTCTTTTTTCATACTAAGTCTTTGCAGTCTGGTACAGATTTTGTAGCAGCAGCATATCTATTTGGACACTAAATTTCCATGGGAAAGATTTGATCTGAATTTCGATTTCATCAAGTTTACGATTGAAAAGGTAGATTCACATACCCAAATTGTCCTAAAGATACTTGCGAGTGATCTAATAGCTGAGTGAAGTACTGGTTCTGAAGTTTTAATTTAAAAGGAAGGGAAGCTAGAAGTCCAGTTCCGTGGATGCAGCAGCCACATTGCACGCGTGTCCCCGAGACCCATGGTGATGATGGGCCAGCTCAGCTCTGGGGGGGAGGCCCGGAGCTTCTGCAGGGCGGCTCAGAGGGGCCAGGTGGGGGTCCAGGACTGGAGGGGCCCAGCGGTGGGGGTTGGGGGCTGGAGGGGCCAGATGGTGGGGGTCCGGGGCTGGAGGGGCCCATTAATGGGGGTCCGGGGCTGGAGGGGCCCGTTAGTCGGGGTCCGGGGCTGGAGGGCCAAGTGGTGGGGGCTGGAGGGGCTCATGGGACTGCAGCGGGGAGCGGAGGCAAGGGTGGGCTCCAGCCGGTCTGCCGGGTCTCAGGCTGGGCAGAGCGCTGGGCTCTGTGAGTACTGTAAGCTGACTTGTCCCCACATCGAAGGCAGGGACTCAGAGTAGGACTAAGTTTCACTGTGACACTTGGGAGAGGAGGGAACACTGCATATGTTCACCCCAGACAAGCTAGGAACACACACCAACAAATGTCACAAGGTCATCGCAAGTCTCCTAGCACTGCTGGAAAAGCAAAATATCGCAAACAGCCTGAATATCCACCAGTCTGAGAAAGGATAAATAGAACGTGATATGTTTCTGAGAGGAAATATGATCCCGCGGTTGAAAAGAATCATATGTATCAACATGACTCATCTCAAGAACAAGAAACTCTTTCTATAAATTCACTTATACCATTTAAATATACAGATATATAAGAGGTATACATATAGAATATTAAAATTATTGTAACATAGCATAGGTCAAAAGGAAACATAAATTTCATGATCGCAATCGCTTCTGGAGGAGGCCTTGAGAAAAAGTTCAGTGGGCTTGGCTTAATCAGTAATGTTTTATTTTTTATTTTAAAAATAGCCAAGATTACAACAGAATGATCATATTTGCTGATTGGGGGCAGTGGGACTATAAGTGTTTGTTATACTGTGCTCTGTACTTTTCAGCTGATTTGAATAGTCTCCAAATTAAAAAGAAAAATCTATCGTAAGAAAAGAAAAAGAAAACCTTTGTCACCCTCAGTCCTCATATGCTACCTGTCTTGCATTTTCTGTAACCTTCCGACGCTGACCATGGCTTAGAATTAGACAGTACAGATCTATTACATACTGTGTTTACTTATAACCTTTTCTGGAAAAAAAAAAAAAAGTTGCTGGCCTGGTTTTGCAATGTCTGAGGCTAACAATCAAGAGGATTTTTAACTCTTTCATTGCTGACATCAGGCTGCCTATTTTTGCCTCCCTGTGGCTTCAGGACTTTGAAGACTTGCGTGTCCCTGTGCCTCTCGCTGTTTGTGTCTGGAGCACTGAAGACCAAACGTGTTCCATGTTGAACAAAAAAATTAAGTGGAAATTCAACAGTTGGCAGCACGATTCTCCCTTGCTGCAAAGAAAGTAAATAAATTCCTCTTTTCTGATTTCTCAAGTTAAAGCTTTTTAAAATTAATTTAATTTTGGTTGCCTTGGGTCTTTATTCCTGCGTGTGGACTTTTGCTAGTTGTCGCGAGCAGGGGCTGCTCTCTATTTGTGATGTGCGGGCTTCTCACTGCTCTGGCTTCTCTCATTGCAGAGCGTGGCCTCTAGGGCACATGGTCTCAGTGGTTGTGGCTCACGGGTTTAGTGCCCCTTTGCCATGTGGCATCTTCTCAGACCAGGACTCAAACCTGTGTCCCCTGCATTGGCAGGCAGATTCTTAGCCATTGGACCACCAGGGAAGTCCATTAAGCTGTGACTTCTGTTATGGACTGATGCCTGTGCCCTTCCCAAAGTTATACGCGGGAACCCTAATCCCCAGTATGATGGTATTTGGTCGTAGGGCCTTTGGGAACTGATTAAGTCATGAGGGTGAAGCCCCCAGGACAGAATTCATGCCCTAACAAGAAGAAAAACCAGGAAGATTGCCTCCTCTCTCTCTCTCTACTCTCTGCCATCTGCAAACCAGGAAAGATCTGCTGGCACCTTGATTTTGGACACCGCAGCCTCCAGAACGGTGAGAAGTCAAAGTCGGTCACGATGCCACGCCGCCTGTAGTAGGTCATGACAGCAGCTCGAGCTAAGATAACTGCTGATCCACAAAGCTGTGTGGCCCTTAGCACTCACCTTCCCCAGTCCTTGGTTTCCTCATCTGTCTCGTGGGGATAATCATTAGCTCCCTCACAAAACCTGTGAGGTACAAATGCAATATGTACAAAGCCTTGGCACAATTTGCATATATATGTTGGTTATTCCTGTATCTTTTTTTTGTCAATCACATTTATATGACCAGATGACTCTCTTGGATGGTGGCTAAGAACACAGGTTTGGTATACATTACCATATGTTAAATTAAGATAGCCAGTAGAAATTTGCTGTGTGGCGCAGGGAACTCAAATCTTGTGCTCTGTAACAACCTAGAGAGGCGGGATGGAGGAGGAGGTGGGAGGGAGGTTCAGGAGGGCAGGGACATATGTACACCTGTGGCTGATTCATGCTGAGGTATGGCAGAAAGCGACACAACATTGTAAAGTAATTACTCTCCAATTAAAATAAAAAATAAATTTTTTTTAAAAGAATACAGGTTCATCAAACAGGCAGGCTGGAAACCTTCTTACCTACTTCTAGTGAACTTGGGTCACTTGGTAACCAGAGGGTATTTGAGCAAGCGGAAGGAGGTCACCCTCGTCAAGCCCCTGGCCAGTGAAGGCGCTGGCGTGGGAGGTGGTGTGCTTCCTGTTGGTGCAGGACAGGACCGGCGTTTGCAGCAGAGGAAGAAGGAGCACTTCGGAGAGGCCCGCCGGCTCACACGCAGCGCACAAGCTGGTTTCATCTTGCAAAGTCATTCAACAGTTTCTTATGGACAAATGTTCTTCCTAGCCGCGTCTCTCTGTATCAGCCCACATTCCTTTAAAAAACAGATTTGCATATTTAAAAGTATGATTTGGCCTCTCTTTTGTCGCTTTTTGAAGCTGCTCTATTTGTCCTTCTTAACCCATCAGGCTTGCTCACCCAGCCAGGTTTATCAATGGCAAATGTTGCGGGCTTCACTGAGTTACGACTATAAACAGAAGGAATAGGGGAGCGAGGTGAAAGGTGGCTTCTTTATAACAGCTGTAATTTATCCAAGATTTCGTCCCGGCCTTTGATTTGGGGGCTGACTCGGGATCTAGTGTCTCCCTGATTGCATTAGGAGCAGCCTTAGGGGTCAGATGGAATTCCAAGGTCCTGGAATCAGTTAGAAGGAGGGAGCATGCGAATGCGTGAAGGGACCGACGAGGCTTTTATAACCATCCTTCTCCAAGACCGTACACCAGCTATCTGCCCAGAGGACCTTGGGAGAGGACAGGGCCAACTTCAGGGTCATCCCAGCTGCTCTCATGCTCAGAAGGGCCCCATGCTTGACTTAAGGCTCTGCTGTTACCATCTTGAAATTCTTGTTGTTCAGTCGCTAAGTCGTGTCCAATGCTTTTGTGACACTGTGGACCATAGCCCACCAGACTCCTCTGTCCATGGGAGTTCCCAGGCAAGAACACTGGAGTGGGTTGCCATTTCCCTCTCCAGAGGATCTTCCCGACCCAAGGATTGAACCCATGTCTCTTGCATTATCAGGCCAATTCTTTACCACTAAGCCACTGGGAAGGCCTCTTTGAAATTCTTAACAATTTTTGTTGTTGTTGTTTTTACTTAGTGGCTGTTGCATGTGGGCTCCTAGTTCCCTGGCCAGGGATTGAACTTGTGCCCCCTGCATTGGAAGCACAGAGTCTTAACCACTGGACCACCAGAGAAATAACAAGAGGCCCCAATACTTTCATTTCACACTGGGTCCTGCCAATTCTGTAGCTGCTCCTGGGAAAGGAAGCCAGGGCTCCTGCTCACCCTGAGCACCATCAAACAGTTATCATTGATGACAAGTATGTTGTACACCTATGGAATAATACTCATCACAAGTGACATGCATGAACCAAGGACTTACACAAAATCTCATTTAA
This sequence comes from Bubalus kerabau, assembly GCF_029407905.1. Classification (NCBI taxonomy): domain Eukaryota; kingdom Metazoa; phylum Chordata; class Mammalia; order Artiodactyla; family Bovidae; genus Bubalus; species Bubalus kerabau. The sequence goes on along the minus strand of NC_073636.1, from coordinate 80,524,279 downwards.
TCCTCCCATAGACCCATTTTCGAGGTTGATAAGACTGAGGCATGAAGATAGTAATGATGCTTTACATTTTTGAAGCACCAGTCATCTTGATAAGCACTCCATATGCACAACCTCATCTACTTTTTTTTGTTTGTTTTTCTGGCTGCACAGTGCAGCTTGCAGGATCTTAGTTCCCAACCAGGGACTAAACCTGGGCCCCAGCAGGGAAAGCACCAAGTCTTAACCACTGGACTGCCAGGGAATTCCCATAGAAATGCAAATTCTTGGGCCCCATCCCAAATCTACTTGGCCACAAAAGGGGCCTTTGAAACTTAAGTTTCACATGCCTAGCACATCCATCCATGTAGACCTCTTTAAAATCATGCTTTCTCATTTAGTTTGGGGGATCATAATAAAATAAATGGTTGAATAGACAAAACCCCTGGCTCACTAGCACCTGATTACGTCAGGACACTGGGGCAGCCAATGATCTGGAAAGTGCTGTTTCCCAAAATTGCCACATGTTTTAAAAAGCCATTTGGGAAATTATGGCATATGCAGGTTTTGTGGCCTCGGTGTGTGAAAACCTGAGGGTGTGTTTGATGATTTTCTTAATTTCAGTAAATATTTGGAATTGCCACTGATGAAAGGGACATGTATTGTCTATAGACAAATGTGATTTTTAAATATACTTTTTATTGTCTCATCACTTTATTGATAGATTAACAGAAAAGTTGCAGGAACCGTACAGAGGGTCCCCATTTGCCCCTCGCCCTGCTCACCCTCACCAGGGACACATATGTCACCTGTGAGAAGCAGACAGTGAAGCATAAAATATGATATCAAAAACCGTCATTGGTAATTGTAAGTAGAGGAGAATATAAATGCAGGGTTTGGGGTTTTTTTTTTCCTTTTTTTTCCTGCAGCTTATAGAATCTCAGTTCCCCGACCAGGGATTGAACCCAGGACCACAGCAGTGAAAGCCCCAAGTCCTAATCATTGAACCACCAAGAAAGTCTCTAAATGCAAGATTTTAAAAATGCGTTTGAAATTAAGACATCAACAACTTAAAGTAATCATAAAATATATATACATACACACATACATACATACATACATACATATATATATATATATGGGCTTCCCTGGTAGCTCAGACAGTAAAGAATCTGCCTGCAATGAGGGAGACCTGGGTTCAGTCCCTCGGTTGGGAAGATCCCCTGGAGGAGGGCATGGCAACCCACTCCAGTATTCTTGCCTGGAGAATCCCCATGGACAGCAGAGCCTGGAGGGCTACAGTCCATGGGGTCACAAACGGTTGGACACAGCTGAGCGACTAAGCCCAGCACAGCATATATATATATATAAAAGCCACTATACAGAAACCTCATGGTAACCGTTAAGGAACCTACATTGGTACATGAGTATTAACTAGACTCCAGAATATTATTTAAATTTCATCAAAGGAGCATTTTAAAAGGGATTTTCGTAGCTAGCATTTTTGAGCACCTGCTGTGTGCGGGTCCTTTACCTCTTGTTCCATCCGTGTAGCTCCCGGGTGGGGCAGCTGGTTCGCTTAGCCCTATTGTGCAGATGGTAACACTGATGCGCAGAGACCACAAGCTTATTCAGATGGAGCTTAGATCCAGGCAACCAGACTCCAGAGCCCTCCCCTCAGACGCCACATTAAGACGTTGCTCATCCCTTCTCCTGGGGAACCGTTCTCATTCTGTCCCTCGCACCATCCGGAGAACTCCACTCAAGCCCGGAGACCCCATTCATTTGTTCACTTAATACACACTTTTTGTTCCTCCACTTCCCCAACCCCTCCCCACCACCACCATCAATGATCTGCCCCCTTCGACGAACTCAAAGAACTCTGAAACACCAGCATCACCTATCAACGACCACAGGGCCCAGGCACAGATCCGAACTGTGAGAACTCCGATGGCCCCGAAAGCCAGCCCACGTCCAGGGCGCGTCTGCGTCTGCGTGCGTCCCTTGGCCCGTCTGTCTGTGGCCCGTCTCACTTTCGCCAGTGCTTTCCAAGCAGAAGCGCAGGCCCCAAGTCACGAACTCTTTCCCATCTTTAAGAATAGGCAGAGGCTGAAATTTTATATGCATTTTGCCAAGCTTTCAAACTCTTTGGGAGACAAAAATCCATCTGTGGGTCAGAGGGGGCCTAGAGACCACCAGTTGGCAATTCCCTCCTCATTAGAATGTAAGACAAGGAAAGTTCCCACGGGACGCCTCTGGCGGTCCAGGGGTTAGAAGTCAGCACTCCCGGTGCAGGGAGCCGGCTTCGACCCCTGATCACGGAAGTAGTTCCCACCTGCCACAGCTAAGACCCGGGCCAACAAGTAAAAAATATTTTTTAAAAAGAAGAAAGGAAGAGTTACGATGAAAATCAAGCTGTTCGTATTTATAAAGCAATTTAGAACCCTACTGGGCACCACGTAGAAGCTGTTTGCCTTATTGTGGATGTTCAGATGTTAATAATAAATGAACTCGCAGGAGAAACCTATTCAAGCCATGCCGTCGATTGCACCACCTTCCCCCTGCAAACCCGTCCGTGTTGACTGAGGGAATCTTTCAACTTTCCACTATTTTTAGCCATGTTGACACAGCCTCAGGGCCTGCATCGGAGCTCAGTGGGGCCTCACCCCACAGCCATGTGGCCGGACCCATCAAAGGCGTCCATTCACATTAAAAGACGCAAAGAGGAGAAAAGCCTTCCCACCCCCAGGGACGTTCCTCAGCGGGTACGGAGGCTCATGGTGTTTCAAGAAAAATGATGAGCTCTGCCACAGAGTCCTCTCACTGATAATGCCACCTGAGGTGCCACACGGCGCATATAAATATCTCCCTTTTCTCTTGCTACAGTCTTCCACCTGAAGATGTAGAGCCAGAGAGCTGACCTTCTGTCAGGCCAGACGATCTGCCCACTGTTGTCTGTTTCTGAAATCAAAAGTAAAGTGCAGCTCAGAAGCCTGGAAGCTTCCTCTCTCTGAATGCTAAAAGACCCACTCATTGTTAGCTCACTAGAACATGAGAGAAGTTATCCCCAGATTTCGTTTTCAGTGGAGGGCAAAGAGGTACCTGCGCGCCCCACCAATTCAGTGTCTAGGGTTGGAAAGTGAGGAGCAGGTCATCTGAAAACTCACAAGGGGCTGGCTGCTGCTGCTGCTGCTAAGTCGCTTCAGTCGTGTCCGACTCTGTGCGACCCCATAGACGGAAGCCCACCAGGCTCTTCTGTCCCTGGGATTCTCCAGGCAAGAGCACTGGAGTGGGTTGCCATTTCCTTCTCCAATGCACAAAAGTGAAAAGTGAAAGTGAAGTCGCTTAGTCATGTCTGACTCTTAGCGACCCCATGGACCGGAGCCTACCAGGCTCCTCTGTCCACGGGATTTTCCCGGCAAGAGTACTGGAATGGGGTGCCATTGCCTTCTCCAACAAGGGGCTGGGGGTACCACCAAAGCAGAAATTAACCTGAAACTGTAAAAAAAAAAAAAAAAAATCGGAAACTGTCAAGGGAGGCTCAGTTGAGGGCTGGGTCCCCCAATCTCCAACCACAGGGGCAGGCTGAAGGGGCATTGTTCATTGGCTAAGAAACACCCCCTCCCCCCAGTGCTGGAGTTTGAGGGCTCCTAGCTTGGTTCCTGGGGTAGCATCACACTGCCATGGAATCCCGTGGGATGGCCCTAGATGAGGTGAGAAATCGAGCCGATGGCCAAGGCCATCCCCCTTCTGCTTCGTCCCTTAGAACCATGTAATGCGACATTCCCCAGTTTGTATTTTCTTTAAATTTCTGAAATTAGCCACACAAGTGGTTCAGTTGTTTCATTCACCTTCTTCGGAGTCCACTTATCTAATTCAATAAGATTTGGAATTTTTAAAATATACAAATAGCAATTGTACCATTTATTCAAACCAAACGGCCAAAGCACACTGACTTTTCTTTTCTCCCTGAGCCACTAGCCCTTCAGAAACAAATTTCCAACAGATTGTATAAGTGTGGGTGTGGGTGTGTGTAGTGTGGGCATGAGGGGTTTTTGTTTAAAAAATTTAAAGGCACAGAGGATAAGTCAGCAATCTAAATTTCAATTAACTTCTTGAACTACGCATACGTCTGCTGCTGCTGCTGCTAAGTCGCTTCAGTTGTGTCCGACTCTGTGCGACCCCATAGACGGCAGCCCACCAGGCTCCCCCGTCCCTGGGATTCGGTGCGCGTTTTCAACTAACTGATAAAAGAAGATCAGTCACAGGCCTGTCGGTGGGATGACGCAAGGTGGTGCCTCAATATTTGTCATCATCGCCTAACTCACCCTGAGAAAACCAACAGCAAAGAAAGCAGCTTTTCATGCGTTATCAGCCAGCCCAAACATCTGGTTTCCCCCCCAGAATAAATCACTCCAAGTCAATGAAGTCTTAGTGATGATTTCATAGAATTCTCTCTAAATAACAACAGAAGCACCCATGAAGGAACCTAGTAGATGAAATGTGGCACGTAATCCACAAAGGGTTTAATTTGTGTGTTATTTGCCACTCATCCTGCTTTTGATTAAGAAAGCTTTTGCTGTACGAAAGAATGTAGCAGAAGATCTGTACTTAGTAGGCATTCAGTGGTGTTACAATCATGAAAAGCATTCTTGCAACTTAAAAAAATTAACCAGCTTGAGATCTATCAGAGACGATGTCCCAATTAGAAGTTTGGCCCTTTAACTGATAAAAATGAGTAGAAAATTTACGTATAAAACTCTAGCTTTCAAAAAATACTTCTGTCTGCCAGCATCGGGTCTTAGTTTTGGCACACGGGATCTTTTAGTGATAGCGCAAAGGCTTAGTGCAGCACATGGGGTCTTAGTTCCCTCACCAGGGGTCAGACCCACCAGGGACTGGGTTGGTCCAATCCTTGCATTGGATTCTTATCCACTGGACCACCAGGGAAGTTCCTAAGTTTTGTTTTTTTTTTTTTTAATGGGGGTGGTATAGTCTCATTTTGGACTTCCCTGGTGGCTCAGTGGTAAAGAATCCATCTGCCAAGCAGGAGACACAGGAGACGCAGGCTCCATCTGTGGGTCGGAAGATCCCCTGGAGGAGGAAATGGCAATCCACTCCAGTATTCTTGCCAAGAAAATCCCATGGAGGGAGGAACCCGGCGGGTTACGCGCCACGGGGCCTTGTGAGTTGGACCCGATTTAGGACTAAGACCACCGCATATTTCATATTATTGGTGGAAAAGGCACAAAAGGGTCGACAGCAAGAAGTCCTCTCTCAGTCCCCAGCTTCCCAGGGTCCCTCCCCAAAAGCCACCAAATGAGCCAGTTTCCCTGGTAGACCAGGAGTTAAGACTCCACTCTGCCAATCCCAGAGGCGTGGGTTCCATCCCCGATCAGGGAACCAAGATTCCCACATGCTGTGCTCAAGGCCAAAAGATGGGGGGAAAAAAAAAAGAAAAAAAAAGGAGCCAGTCTTCAGATGAGTCCCTGTTATGTGGGGGGGGTGGGGGGGTTTATCAAAGAGCCGGCCATCCTATGCATAATACCATGTTGACATGCTCCCTCAAAGGCTCTTATTCCTATAAGGGAGGTTTCCGTCTTCTCGATTCTGCTCTTTTGAAATGCTAATTTTATCAGGACCTATTCAACCTAAGGTAGTAAGTATCCTTTGGCCAAGAAAAGCTGAAAGCTGAATTCTAAATAAGGTAGTGAACGCATTACCAGGGCTTCGGCCCTACCTTCAGAACTTAAATTTGCGTGAAGTCTTCAAACGCACTGCCCTCGGCTATGATGCGGTGTGTAGGAGACCCGCGTGGGAGCCCTGCGGAAGGGGCTTTCCAGGAGACCCTGCAAGGTGATTCTTTTCAGGACACTGGGAGTCAAACAGCTCTTGTGCCCAATTCCTCCCTCCCGAGGTCTTTCACCAGATGCCCACACAGCGACACGCTGCAGTGGGATTTCTGTTCCCGGGCTTACATCCCACCCTCGGCTTCCCAAAGGGCTTAGAATAAGCTCCATAGGATGCAGAGTGGCCTCGATCACAGGCTCTGCCCCCACCTCCCTCCTTTGCTACCCATGAACATGCCAAGCAGGCTCCCAGAGCAGGGGCTGTGTATATGCTCCCCCCACCTCCCCAAATGCCCTTCCCCCCACATTTACTTAATCTCATCATTCAGGTTTCAACTCAGAATTCCCATCCTCGGAGAGCCCTCCAGGGCCCCCATCCCTGAGATCCACGTTAGTCATCGCCCCTCAATCATTTCCTACCCAAGTGCCGGCTTTAGTTCAGCACGGACACTGCCGTCAGCACCCTCCTGTCATCTGCTGCTTGGTTCATCTGTGCTCAGCTTTGTGACCCACATTCCCACCACACCGTGAACTCTGTGTGTGTCTGTCCCACGCGTGCACGGCAAGTTGCTCAGTCACGTCTGACTCCCTACGGCCACCTGGACTGCAGCCCACCAGGCTCCTCTGTCCACGGGATTTCCCGGGCAAGAATAATGGAGCAGGTTGCCATTTCCTTCTCCAAAGGATCTCCCCTACCCAGGGATCGAACCTGAGTCCCTTACATCTGTCTCCTGCTTTGGCAAGTGTGTTCTTTACCACTAATGCCACTTGGAAAGCCCTCAGATTTTTGATGCTTTGATTTAAATTAGGAAGGGATAAAAAAATATCTGGGTTGACTGTTTTAAGTCCCTGATCCTGTTTGCATGGCCAGGACAGATGACATCAGGAATTTAACCAGTGGTAACCATTTCTTAAAACCAGCAGAATCTCTATATAGTCAGAAAAACAAACAAACAAACAAACAAACTAGGGAAACTTCAAGGAATGTACCAGAAAAAAGTCATATGTTAAATGAAACAGTTTTTTATTTTCTACTAGGAGAGTTCTGTTGGTTGAGAACTATCTTATTCCAATACTATCTTCTCTTCATGATGTTTACTTTTTTTTTTTTCCAAGCAAATGAATACTTTTATTAACATGGTAAATTGTTTTTAAACACAAGGTAGGGTTTCATGATGTTTACTAAGAGGAGAAATGGCAGGAAAATTATATAAAACGTTATAAATGAGAGAAAGGAGAAGTAAGAGGTGATGGGGAATCTCTGTTTTAGGAATTTTCATTCAACTTTTCATCCAATAGGCACTTCTAGAAAGATTTGAGGTCAGAGGTGAGAATTATCATTTTCAACATTGTCCTACAACCCATTGCTATTCAGTATCATTTTGGCATTGTGTCTAGCAAAGGAAATAGAAGTTTCTCTACCAAGAAGATCTGTGCAGTTGCCTAGATTCTATATAACAATCATCCATAAATCAGTGTATTAATACTTTTTGGTAGCTCCTAACAATGCATTACCATCGTCTCCATTGGGCAGCAATTAAGTGCCCATAAGCTGTGGAGTCAGGAATGGAGTCACAAGAAAGAGTTAAAAACTAAGTCGAGGACATGTATGTGGATGTCCACGCATGGAAATAGACTGTGACTGTACACAACAAATTGACAGCAGCAGCTACCTTTTGTGGAGGGGGGGACTTGGAAGGTTACCAAGAACTTTAAGCTTTCTCTCTGAAACATGAATGTTTTTAGGTATGAACTGGATTTATGCATTGCTTATGTAATTTAAATTTGATTTTTAAATTGTAAGAATCATGCTGTAAGTATAAAAAGTAGTAAAAGCAGCGTGCATGCTGTCGCTCAGTCGTGTCCAACTCTTTGTGACCCCATGGACTGCAGGCCGCCAGGCTCCTCTGTCCAGGAGATTTCCAGGCAAGAAAACTAAAGTGGGTTGCCATTTCCTTCTCCAGGGTATCTTCCTGACCCAAGTATCATACCTGAGTGTCCTGCATTGCAGGTAGATTCTTTACCAGTGAGCCACCTGGGAAGCCCAATAAAAGCAGCAGTAGCCACAAAAGAAAAAAAAAATCAACCAAATACGTGGGTTCAATGTTAATATTACTACATTTATATTTATTGTACAACAGCATATGTAACCTGCGTGTCTTTCCTTCTATAAATAGTTATAATATTTTAGAAATGAAATTTTAGCACACGATAACATTTAACTGTGACATGCATTTGAAACTGTATTCAGGCTTCACTCCTCCTGAACGACCCCGCCCCCAGCCCCCTGAAAAAGGAAGTCTCTAGTTTTGACGAGATCAACAGGATCTCTGCAGTCAAAGTGAAAGGCAAAGCCATTTAGCGCCTTGTAACTGCTACTGAATCCCTGACTCGCGGCTCTCCCAGTTGGTCCCTTGATTCCCCTGAAGAAATGTCTTATCAGATCAACAGTGATGTCCGTCAAAAAGAGAGAGAAAGCCCCCCGCCTCCCCTGCAAACGAGGGGCGTTAGTCCCTGGGCTGAGAAGGGCGGAGGCGTCATGGTGCGTCCGAAAGGATAAGGGGAGATAAAGTGTATCAAAGGAGCCTTGACACATGGGATGCTACGCAGGCCTGTCTCCCCGAGAGCATCTCTGGCCTGACTGACAGGGGATTAATCCACAGGGGGGCGGTGAACAATGGCTGAAGTGGGTCTGGGGCCCAACACCTGGATGTGAGGTGGACTGCGCCCCGAGGCTGCGCTGCGCTGCGAGGACCGCACGCGCCCCCCTCCGCCAGCCTCCCAGCCTCGGGCGCCCGCTCGCCACCCTTTCTCTTGGATAAACATGTTTGAAAAATAGGTCGGGACTTTTTTGTTTTGGTTCTGTGCACAGGGGGCCAGGGAAGCAGAAGATGTCAGGGATTCAACAGTCGCCTGCTGGGAGCTCCTAAAAGAAAGGGTTTCCGGGGACGGCTGAATGCAGGGGCTGGACCTCCTTTTGGACCCCGACTCCGACAAACCAAGAGTGAGGGAGACGTTTTTGAGATGACATGGACCACTCTAAAATGGACCAGGTGGTGCCAAGAAATTATTGTCCCTTTTGTTATTAGAAGTGACAATAGCCTTGCATGGTTTTTCCCCTGAATAAACAGTTTTTTCTGTCTGAATACTAACATATGTAGGGTGAAAGGTCATGAATTCTATGACATGCTTTTTTAAAAATTTTACTTTTAATTAATTTTTTTTGCCTGCGTGGCATATGGGATCTTAGTTCCTGGACCAGGGGTGGAACCTGCACCCACTGCGTTGCAAACCACTAGACGAGCCAGGGAAGTCCCTAGGTTGCCCTTTAAGGTTCTATAGGTAGGAATGGGAGAGGGGAGGAGACGAGCCTAGCTGAGCAAGTGCAACAAAATCTTAATAATTATTAAATCTGGCTTGTCACCTATAGTCTGTAGCCTAGAGCATTCACTGTGCTTGTCATTCTTCTCATTGGGTAGAGTTTGAACAATTTTATCCAAATTAATAATGGTGATGATGATGATAATCTTTTTAAGATGTTCTAAAGGATGGTCGTGATCGTGTGAACCAAGTCTTGTGGCACTTAGGTCTGTTAAGCTCTCTGAATCACTGACACATTCTCAACTGGGTTGGTGAAGTCAAGAAAACCTTCTGAAAGTGATGACTTGAACTGATGATGACAGGGAAACATGGAGTAAACGAAAATAATCTCCTGAGTTGCACTGCCTCTTATCAGGAATACCTGCTCCCTCTTGCTGGGCGCCCGCTCTGCATGCATCTCATTTCATCCTCACATGGCTCAGAGAGGTTAAGTAACTTTCCCCAGGTCATCCAGCCAATGAGGGGTAGATCCAGAGGTCAAACTCGAGGCAATCAAGTTTTAGACTCTGTGCCCTGGCTCGTACCTACTTTCTGACAAGAGAGCAGAAAAGAGGAGATTCACAAGGCTTGCTGCCCTGTCCTTCTTTGAAATCCTAATTATTATTAAAGAAGTAATTATTTCGCTTCAAATGACCCATTTAGCTTTTTTTTCAAAACCTCCTCAGTGCAATCTTGCTCATAGATCCAGTCTTTATCCAGAATTTTGACATTTTATTCATTGTGGGGTTTTTTTTTAAAGGCACTGAATTTCGTATGTGTTATTTAATCTTCCACAACCCTGCAAGGTAAATATTACTCCCACTTCACAAAGGAAGAAACAGTGATACAAAAGATGAGTATTTGCCTAAAGCCTCATAGCTAGAAAGAGGCAGATCAAAACATTACATTTTAAAAAGCATTGCATTAAAATATCACTCACCTTGAGATTGAGTTTTTTGGTGTCTTCTTAAATTTTCTGCCTCACCTTAGTACCAGACCCTTTTGCTTGGTAGCTAATGACATCTTTTAAAGGTCTTTATAAGGAAAGAAATTAAATACCTCATCTGGGGCTTTGGCCCTCACTACTGGATATTTCTCCTGAGCAGAGGCCATATCTCACTCATTTTGTGCCCTCAGTTGTTGGCCCAGGAAAAAGTGTGATGTAAATGTCTTGCTAAAGCAAATCTCTGTGCCTTGGGATGTTACCGCCTCTTCAGAAGCTCTGGCAAATAATGAGTCTAAAGATGACAATGATGCATGAAAAACAGACAAAAGGCCATCGCTCGTGCAGCTATCTCCACTCGTTAGGAAAGGAAAACAAGCAGGCAAGCGCTCAGAGCTCTAGAAAATACTATTCCTAAGTAAGTCTTAGAAACAGGAAAGGAACCTCGTGCAGACGTTTTGCCTAGAAAGTGTCAGTTGTCATAACTGAAGGTGGGAAAATACTAGCTGAAAGTTTTGAAGGAAGAACTGGCAGAAACCATGAAAGAAAAGCACATCATTCGTAATCATTTTCATCCGAGCGACAGTTTGCCCTTGTAGAAACCAGAGCAATTCCATGCTAATGCAAGAGAACACTACATTTTTGGGGAGCTGGCATGAAATTTCTTTCCACTTTGGGTCAAAAAGACTCTAACAACAATAATTATAATCATAATTTACTGCACGATTAATAAGACACTGAGCTAAACAAGACAGGGAGCTAAACACTTTATGTGACTTAATGCAAGTAATCCTGTGAAGTGAGAATCACCCACATTTCATAAATGCAAACATTTGCTTAAATGTTTGCTTAAAAGACTCCTCGTTAGAATCCGGCAGAGCAGAGATTTGAACCAAAATACCACAGTGCCCGGCCTAGCCATTTCAGCCAGGAAAAGAAAAATCAGTTATTTAATTTTTTAAACATGTCCCAAATTCCTGATTATTTGCCTGGAGCTCATGCCCTTGGGTTGGCCAATTCTGAGCCTTAAACAGTAGAATCTTGCAGCCTGATGCAAACTTTAACTTTCAGTATTCAAAAGGACTAAACCTTTTTCTACTGATTGTGAGTTCGTTCCTCCCGGAAGAAAATTAAACCTTATCCTACTGACCCTAAACGTAACTGTCAATTAAAAAAAAAAAAAGAAGTCAGTTGCCTGGACAGGTGGCTGTAGCTTGTGGTCAACGAAAGCCACCCTAGCAGTGGCACGGGGGTGAGGCGGCGCGGCGGCTAGGGATAGTTTCTGAGAAGACCTTCCTTAGATCAGTATCAAAACTGAGTAAGGGACACCTATTGGACTCCCCTTAACAGAACACAGACACCAAGGGAGGAAAAAAGCAGCTGAAAAGGACAATTCATTTCCTAGTAAACTGCAGAAACCCACCCAATTGTACTAGGTTATTCACACACTGGGGCTTCTCGGGAGCTCAGCTGGTAAAGAATCTGCCTGCAATGCAGGAGACCTGGGTTCTATCCCTGGGTCGGGAAGATGCCCTGGAGGAGGGCAAGGCAACCCACTCCAGTATTCTTGCCTGGGGAATCCCACAGACAGAGGAGCCTGGCGGGCTACAGTCCATGGGGTTGCAAAGAGTCAGACACGACTGAAGCAACAGAGCACTCACATATGTGTGATCCACAAAATCCCAGACTTTAGTACAGACATTGGCTCATAATCGTGAAAAACAGGGGTTAAGGAGCCAAATCGTATTTAAACGAGTGGAGTAAAAATAGATGTGTGGCTTGCAGCCTCCAGTTGCTTATTAAAGAAGTCAAGCTGTATTGTTGGTTCTTTCACTACCCCCTGCTCCAGCCATTCGTAATTTTAAATCTGTTGAATGCGATTTGGTTAGAATATGGAGGTGGCTCAATTTTTCATATTGGCTTGCAGAAGTTTTGTCTCCACTCTGCACCAGGAGTTGCGAACACAACGGCATGCGTGAATCTTGTGTATCAGTAAAGAGAGCCCCTTGAACTCCGCCTGCGGGGAACAAAGGGTTTCCAAGATGCATCTGAGTAGCAGATGTTGAGTTATCTGAAGGGTCAGAATGCCAATTAGATATTGAACATGGCAGGAGGAGGGTGGAGTTTCCAAAACAAATGAACGATGAATAGGAGCGGTCTCGAGTTTAGGCTCAGGTCCTGCTGTTCTTTTGTACAATGATTTGTGGCAAATTTGTTTTGTCACTGAGGCATAGTCCCCCCGGGTCTTAAAGTGATTTTTGTAATCACAAAAAGGAATTTTTTTTTCCTTAAATGTCCTTTTCCTAATCAAAACTGGATATCAATTTATTACTTTAAGAAATACATTTGAACAGCTGTGTTTTATCTTCATCGGAGATGTACAAAAATGTGATCCTGCATGAAAAACTAACAGGCAGACATAGTCAGAAGGGAGGGAATAATTCAATTAAAAATTTTTTTGGATAGAAATCTGATAGAAATCAGGCTTTTTTTTTTTTTTTTTAACTTTTTTTTTAAGATTAAAAACATCATTTGGTCCAACAATTTGCAGATTTTATTGTTTTTCCATTTTATTGGATAAGGATATCATTTTCAATCTAAGATGCCTACAATGAGAAAAATGTGGGAAACCTAAGATACAAAATGCTTCCATAGTTAATTATGTATTTCTATCGGTGTTACCGTCATAAATCATTCTTAGAGAAACAAGACCAAGTAGCAGAACCACAGTGGCTTCTGTTTAAGTAATTTCATTTGATTCCTGAAATACTTCTGGCTATTGTTTTTTTGAAACCACCCACATGTAGTAAAATTATATCACTGAGCGGACCCGCCCTGCTCTCTCTCTCCTCTGACTTCTGGCAAGTACTAGACCGTGGAATACCAAAGGCAAACCAGCAAAAAAGGAAATTGGGATTGCATTGATTTAAATCAGCCAAGGCTGTGACCAAATTATTTAGTTCTCTTCTGACCTTTGGAGGTCAGATTTGACTATTTATGCTATCTGCTAATGCTTTACTATTTTTCATTGCTCTGCCTGTTAACAATTCTGACCTACAGCCTTTCAGCCTGCGGGGTGGTTATATTAAACAATCACTAATTACTTCTTGAAACATATGCTCCCGTTTTAAAATGTCGTTGAAATAAAAGCCCAACCAGAAGCTCTATGTTCATTTCATGAACGAAAGCAAAATGTAAGCACTGAATATTTCTGGGAAGTCAAACATTGCCAAATCTGAGGAATAATGGGAAAATAACCTACCGTCCTCTCATTATTAACTTGGAAATTGTTTAAAGACTACTTTTTAAAAATAAATATCAAAGGCAGCAAGTATTCTCCTTCAGTCACATTGTCAAATATGCCAACATTCCTGCAGAGAATGTACCTTTATCTTTGCTAAAGGTCTTAAGTGTAAAAATATTATGTCATTTTTCTTCTCTTCCTTCATCCACTATGTGCCAGACACCATGTTAGGTCTTGGGATATATGAGGAGAAAGAAGTCAGAATTCTCTGAAAATTGGCCTTTTTCTTATCTGACTTGAAAATGCTTCATTCCTTAGAGCACAAACAAAAGACAAACATACATTTACATTTTCAAATTTTATCATGGAAAGAAGTGAATAGGAAGTTATGGGTTGGGAAACCTGGTTTATTTTCCAGAATTCCTCTCTGATTTTATTTAAGATGAAAGAAGAGGTTTTCACTGCCCAAAAAATAAAAGATAAGTAATTTATTCTAAATCAAAACAGGCAGAGACAAAGAACACATTAAAATAATAATTCAACTAAAATTGTTATCATTATTTTTTTATTCAGCTATCCCATGAAGTTGGAATTCCACGCAGGAATTCCAAGGGTTCTGGCTGAGGTGGCAACGTGTATCCACGTGCACTTGCCTTTAGAACTCGAGAGATACGTCATGAAGGAAAAATCTAGCAAACCTTCCTCTTGATGACGCTGCTCCACGAAAACGAATGAAATATGGCAGGAAAGCGGTCACCGTCCACTTCCTGATTTCCTGTGCTTTACATTCTTACACATAAACCTCTAATTCATTTCAGAACACAAAGGTCACCACAAAAAAATCTGAGGCTAAATATACCCTTTTGTCCAGCAGAAGGATAACAGTGATTTTTTTTTTTTCCTTTTTACCAAAATGTAGCCATAGCCAGGTGTTTCCCATGTCTGACAACCCACATCATGAGTATCTTTACAGATCTGAAAAAAATAGCATTAAACACTTTTAAAAACGTTTTATCTGGAATAATGTTAGATTGACAGAGAAGTTACAAAGTTGATAATAAAGAGTGCCTGTCACCCCACTTCCTCTGCTGGTAACACCTTACATACCCACATACATTTGTCAAAACGAAGAAATTAACAATACTGGTAACTAGACTGTGTGGATTTCACCAGTTTTCCCACTGAACCTTGTTGGTGACCCAATCAAAAAGTCACATTGCATTGAGGTGTTTATCAACTTGCAGATTCAAATATTTTTTGTGGTTTACCTCTCAAAAATAATTTATTTGGAAATTAATTAAATTTAAAAGACATTTTAGGAGTAAAAAAAGTCTGGATTTGTTTTAATCAGATCAGGCAAAAGAACTCATGTTTCATAGAGATTTATTATTAAACAGGATACGTGTTTTCTCAGTTGAGAAATCCTCTTAACCCTAGTCATAAAATATATTGTTACCAAGTTTTAAAAACAGAAGAGATACTCTGAAAAGTTAAAGCCACAAGGTACCATTTCTCACCAGTCACATTTACAACAACTAAAAAGATTAAAAGACTTCCCCTGTAGCCCAGTTGGTAAAGAACCTGCCTGCAATGCAGGAGACCCAGGTTCAATTCCTGGGTCGGGAAGATCCCCTGGAGAAAGAAATGGCAACCCACTCCAGTTCTTGCCTGGAGAATCCCACGGACAGAGGAGCCTGGCAGGCCACAGTCCATGGGGTCCCAAGAGTTGGACATGACTTAGCAACTAAACCACCACCACCAGAAAGAGTAATAATACTTTCAGTTAGGTTTCTTAGCCTCTGTGCATCTCAGGCTCTCTCCGTGTAAAATGGGACGATCGTTGTTCCGCCATGGAGAAGCAGAATAGCCGAGTAGCCTAGAGTGTGGACCCTGGGACCGGACTTTCTGGATCCATCTGGGCTGTCCCACTTTCTGACTGTCTGATCCTGGAGAAATTTCCTGAGTCTGAGGCCTCAGTTTCTCATCCGTAAAACGATTATAACAATAGTATCTACCCAAGAGAGTTGCTACAGGATCAAAATGAGATATTTTATAAAATACTTAAAACTGGGGGTAGCATACAAATCCTATATAAATACTATCATTTGGAAGGGTTTTTCTAAGGATTAACTCAGCACATGTAAAAGCCTTAAATCGTAGTGTCAAATTAATATGAGTTCTAATTATCCAGTGTTGATGAAGAGGGCGTTCTGCCTTTGGAGTTCAAATTTATAGCAACTCTGATCAAAAGTTTACATTTGATCACACAATTCCATTTCTGGGAATCTAGCCTATAGAAATGCCTACCCAAGTGCACGCTGATATGTGAATAAGATGCTCATGGCATGCTTCACTCCCCTACACCCCCACGCACACAACAAAATGAGAAAATGGAGCCACCCGAAGTTTCTGTCACCTTGGGAACAGCGAGATGACCTCTTCTCCGGCCACAGAGGAGAACAAGACAGAGCTTTATTTGCATGTACAGACGTTGAAGGATAAACATGATAAATTCATTGTCTTTCATCCATTTATTGATTATACTAAGTATCTATTGGGTGACTGTTGTGTGCTAGGCTCTGCTCTGGGCTGGGACGCAGTACTCTGAAAGACACACAGTCTCTGCCACCATCTAACCAGTGTTCTGGGGAGGAGCAACCAGTGAAGAAACTAACAAGTGAGTGTCCAGCCAGATGTCAGAGGTGAGAAGTAAAGCAAACAAAGTCAAGGAGGTGAAGAATGGAGGTGGAAGAGGGCACTAGTTTCGTGGGAAGTCAAGGACCACCCTCCCACGGAGATGAGCTCTGATCTTAGTATCTGTTGGATACAGGCCAACAGATACCTACCTGGAGGAAGAACGTTCCATCAAACAGCAGATGCAGAGGCTTGTGGTCTGGAGTTCTGAGTAAAAGACAGGCAAGAAAAGATATGCATAGAGGTATGCATACCAATGGCTTCTATTTTTGACCAAGGGTGGGGGGCAGAGATATGTAGATAAGAAGATAGACTGAAAGATGTCATGAGTAGAAAAAATGAGAATATGCCAAACTGCTAACAGCGTTTATCCCAGGCCATGGACTGAGGAGAAAATGTTTCATTTATAAACTTTTCTTTATAATCATCTTTTCCTTTATGAATGTCTTTTGTTTTTCCAATGAGCACAATTATCCAATTGTTATTTGTAATGTAGAAGACGTGCAAAGTAAGTTTCAAGAATTCTAGAAGAATAATGGTCTTATCTTTTCTTGAAAGAGTATAGAATGGGATTTCATAGCCATACCATTGACATTTGTGTGTGCGAGCTCACTCGTTCAGTCGTACCCGACTCTTTGGGACCCCATGGACTTAGCCTGCCAGGTTCCTTCTGTCCATAGAATTTTCCAGGGAATAATACTGGAGTGGGTCGCCATTCCCTTCTCCAGGGGATCTTCCCAACTCAGGGATTGAACTTATGTCTCTAGAGCCTCCTGCACTGGCAGGCGTGTTTATACCATTGCGCCACCTGGGAAGCCCCGCCACTGACATTTGGGGCTGAATAATTCAAGGCAGGAACCTGGCTGGTGCCTGGTAGGAGGTTAACAGCATCCTTGGCTTTACCTTCTAGAATCCTGTAGCACTCCTCAAGCTGTGACAACTGAAAATGCCTGCAAATATCGCCAGGTGTCCTCTGGGGGTAGAAATACCCACGGAGCCCCGCCACCTTGGAGACCTACTGTTCTGGGGAAATGCTGGGCTCTGGAGGCGGTCCACTGCGCTTCCAATCCCACTGCTGCCACCTGCTAGGGCTCCCCTCTGTGCCTCAGTGTCCTCATCTGTGAAATGGACGTAATCAGGTTGTCTTCTGGGCTTTCCATGTAGAAGGAAGGAGCCAGTTCATATGATGAGCTTAGGACAGGGTGTGACACATGAAAACACGGGGTAAATGTTATTACTGATGTCTCCGGTGCCCCCCCTACCGTCCGAGACTCCTTCAACAAGACAGAGCAGAGCCTTCTTCACGCCCCCGGCCCAGCAGCCAGTTTCATCCTGAGTCTGGCACTGTCCCAGGAGAGAAAACTCAAACTGGAGCAAGGGCAGGAAGAGAGTGGCTCAGACTCATTGTTCAGTTTGGGGAATCACCGTTATTAAATGCTTCCTGCGTCTTTTGCTTTAAAGTGGAAAGTGAGATTTAACTGAAAGTGGGTTATGTAGCTGCAAGTGTGGTTTTTCTTCCCAGAACTGCTTCCAAGCCTGCCTGTCTGTCTTTACCAAGAGGTCGTTGACCAAGAAATCACGTTGGCCACCCTTCCCCATCCCCCTACTCGGGACACACACACACACACACACACACACACACTCACTCAGACACACACGTAATAGCTTATTTTCCCCAAAGCAAACTGCATTCCTCTATGAGCCCGACTCATCCCCTGCCTCCATCTGGTCCACATTTCGCTTTGGTAGAAATCAGAAACCACCTTTGCTCACGTTTTGGACTGCCCTTTATTTCTTTAGATTTTTCTTTTCTGTATCCGCGAGTTTTTGTTTGTTTTTCAAACTTTCAACTGTTCTCATCCATACTTTCCTTGATTAAAAAATAAATTTAAGTATATTTTTACATATGTTTATATGTATTATTTTTAAATTATTTATTTATTTGGCTGGGCCAGGTCTTAGTTACGGCCACGGAATCTTCAATCTTTATGCGGCACGCGGGGTTTTTTTTCAGTTGCAGCATATAAATTCTTAGTTGTGGCATGTGGATTCTAGTTCCCTGACCAGGGATCAAACCCAGGCCTTCTGCATTGGGAGCACGGAGTCTTAGCTACTGAACTACCAGGGAAGTGAAGTGAAAGTCGCTCAGTTATGTCCAACTCTTTGCGACTGCATGGAGGGAATTCTCCAGGCCAGAATACTGGAGTGGGTAGCCTATCTCTTCTCCAGTGGATCTTCCCAACCCAGGGATCGAACCGGGGTCTCCTGCATTTCAGGCGGGTTCTTTACCAATTGAGCTATCAGGGAAGCCCCTGTTTATATATATTTTAGATTTCACTTGTATTTATATATCACATATGCATACTTATGTGTATGTTATTTATAAACAGATGTATTTATAGTAAATACTATTTTATGTTAATAATGTTATTAGTAAATAATGATTTATAATATATAACATATACATTCTATACTACATATATATTGCATATTCTATATTATATGTGTGTGTGGATATGTATATTTTTAAAGTTAAGCATGTATATAAAGCAGTGGTTCTCAACCAGGGGCAATTTTTGTCCTCTCCACCCCCAGAGACATTTGTCAACATCTGGGGACATTTCTGATGGTGATGACTGGGGTCCTGCTACTGGAATCTAGTGGGAAAAAGACCAATTATTCTGCTAAATATTCTCAACACAGCCTCCACCACAAAGAAGTATCTGACCCCAAATGTCAATACTCCCGAGACTGAGAAATCCTAATTTAAACAGATGAAAAGCACGCAACCATCAAACTAATACCTAACATTTGCTGAGTGCTGAGAGTTTTACACACGTCATCTCCTTTTTCCACCCTTTTAACAAGTCTTCCATCCTTGCTTGTAGGCCAAGACGCTGGGGCAGACTGGGCTACGCGTCGTGCCCAAGCGCACAGTCAGTGAACGTCAGAGCCCAGGTTTGAACCCAGGAGCCAGGGCCTTACCTAGCGTGTTATGTGACCTTGAAAAGCTGCCTTGAGGATACTGTTGGACAAAAAGGCAAATTAATAAGCATGGTCCATTTCTAGAAAAGAAAAAAAAATTACTATGTGCATTATAGAAAAATCCAACTGGAAGAGAATGCATTATACTTTGGCTGATAGTTCTCTTGGGCAGTATTGGCTCTGGGGAGGTGTTCTCTCTCTCTCTCTCTCTCTCTCTCTCTCTCTCTCTCTCACACACACACACACACACACATTTGGTCTCCTGTGGTAGCCCCTAGTTGCAAACTGCACATTTCCTACATGTTGTTCAGTCACTCATATCCGATTCATTGTGACCTTAAAGACTGCAGCATGCCAGGCTTCCCTGTCCTTCACTGTCTCCCAGAGTTTGCTCAAATTCATATCCATTGAGTCAATGATGCCATCCAACCATCTCATCCTCTATTGCCCCCTTCTCTTCCCGCCCTCACGCTTCCCCAGCATCATGAAAGTGAAAGTTGCTCAGTCATGTCCAACTCTTTGCAATCCCATGGACTATACAGTCCATGGAATTCTTCAGGCCAGAATACTGGAATGGGTAGCCTCTCCCTTCTCCAGGGGATCTTCCCAACGCAGAGATTGAACCCAGGTCTCCTGCATTGCATGTGGATTCTTTACCAGCTGAGCCACAAGGGAAGCCCTCCCCAGCATCATAGCGGTCACTAGATCCTATAATTTTATGTTGCCTTGTGAGCTTCCTTGGCTGATATCTTTCTCCCTCACTACAGCATCACTTTCTTGAGAGCACCTTCAGTGCCTGGTTTTCCCCTCTGTTAAATCCCAGGATTTGCCAGATGGCTGGTTGAGGTGAGATTATGGGAAGCTCTTCCTTCGTACGTAATAGAACCTTGTAATGTTTGAAGTTGTTTACTTCAAATGTCTTCTTTTAAAGAAGAAAAAATATTGCTTATGTTTTTAAATGAAAATATGGTCCATCTATGCAATGGAATATGGCCCAATATTTACTGATAGTAAAGTTGCAGATAAAGATTTAGTGAATGGGATGCGTTTTGTTGCATTTGAAGAGGGAGAGGACTAGAAAAGTGATGTTGACTGAATGTGTGTAGTTGTGTGTGTGGCTGATGTATGTATGGTTGTGTGTGTGTGTAAAGGCAGAGAAAACAAATTAGGAGACGTGATTTCTGCTGGCAGGGAGGAACTACGGGCGATTTTTGCTCTCTTTTCTCTCTTTTTCCTTCTTATTAACCTTTTCCTAGATTTTCTGCAACGAGCATGCAATTCATTTGGTAATGCAGCCAGTTCTGTGGCACTTGTGTTCCTAAAAAATCACTGTGTTCTGCAGAATTGCACAATAAAGACCATACAGCTGATGGAAAAAAATGGGAGTAGGTACAGCCTTGAAAAACCTCATCGGTGACAGTATTTTTTTTAAAGGACAGGAACCTAATTATAAATGTATCATCATTAAATTGTTAAGAAGTATATAAATACTGTAATAAATAATGCTTTACTTTGAAAAAGACCTCAACTCTGCTTGCAGAAGTGGCGTTGGAAGGTTGCACCTGTGAGGAACTGTGATGTGAAGGGAGAAGTTACCTGACTCTTTGGCTGCGCCGGGCCTGGGTCGCTGCACTTGGGGTCCTCAGCCTTCATCGTGGCATGTGGGATTTTTTAGCTGCAACATGCAAGACTTTTAGTTGAGGCATGTAGGATCTGGCTCCCTGACGGGGAATGTAACCCAAGCCCCCTGTGTTTTCAAAACAGGGGTTAGAGCAGAACTGACTGTGTGAGGAAGGAAAGTATTTCAAGTCACTGAAGTACAAGAACTTGTGGATTATCCCTTGACTTTTCTGACAGTGATTACTCAAGCTTTACAGGTGAATAGCAGACAGGTTACGAAGCTTTCAAAGCGGTAATAACAACTGCGGGCAGGCACCCACTACTCACTTTTTACTTGCATGATCTGATTTAACCCTCCCCCGAACCCTCGAGGTGGGGACCACGTGGAAGAGACTGAGACACAGAGAGGTCAAGCGGTTGCGCAAGGTCACACAGCGGTCAAGGGCCAGGGCTGCAATTCAAACCCAGGTCTTCCCTGACACATGATCCTGCCTTACCCAGTGTTCTGTGTGACATCTGAGATGGGCATGATGCCAGGAGCAGCGTTTACATAGCAAACTATAGGAGTCGCATCATAAAAGATAAAGAACAATGTAGCTTCCGGAGGCTCGGCTTGAACGTGAAGGACAGCATGCCAGAAATACCACCCGACCTGAGCCCATCGTCATGACCCTGCAGTCGTGGCCCCAAACTGGGCACAGTCCTGCACACAGACTCTCAGACGTTAGATCAGCAAATCATACTCACATCAAGATTTACAGACCTGGAAAGGCAGGGAGCCCACTTTGCTCTTAAAGCAGTGCTTTATCCTAGAGGACACACCAGGTCTCTGAACCATCTCAGCGGCATGGTTGGGTGTAGTGTTAAGAGTAGGGGCTCTGCACAAGCCTGGGGTCCAGTCTCAGCTTTATGACTTGATAGCTGTGTGACCTTGGACAAGTCACTTGACTTCTCTGATTCCTCACCTACAAAATAAGGGACAATAATACTCTGGTTGTGAGGATGTAACAGGTTAACCTGGATAAAGGACTTGGATCAGTGCCAGCCATAGTGAGTTCTGAGTAACTGTTTTTGCTGTTTAGTCACTCAGTCGCGTCCGACTCTTTGTGACCCCATGGACTGCAGCCACCAGGCCTCCCTGTCCATCACTATCTCCTGGAGCTTGCTCAAACTGATGTCCATTGAATCGATGAGGCCATCCAACCATCTCGTCCTGTTAGTGAATGGTTGTTACCACCCATGATGGCCCAATATTGCTCATAAATAAAATTTTCTGATCAGAAATTTCATCTGGTAGAATACCATTGTGTCTCAGCTTTTCTTACATAGGTGCAGAAAATAGGTTTCACCAGTGATCTCCAGTTTAATTCATGCACCCCAGTAGCGATGACATTTTTAGTCGACACCCTGAATGTGGGTGCGTCTATTTATTTATAAATTCTATGTATGTAGAACTCTACCAGTTCAAACACTGTAAGAGCTCTCATTTCACTCTGAGGAAAAGTCAAAGTACTTGTAACAGATGTGTGTGCTCAGTTGCTTTGGTCGTTCCGACTCTTTGCAACCCTATAGACTACAGCCCTTCAGGCTCCTCTGTCCATGGGCTTCTCCAGACAAGAATACTGGAGTGAGTTGCCATGCCCTCCTCCAGGGGATCTCCCTGATCTGGGACTCGAGCCCATAACTCCTGCGTCTCCTGCATTGCAGGCAGGTTCTTTACCCACTGAGCCACCTGGGAAGCCCAGGAGTTGTAAGAGCCCACCCCAAATGAATTAGCTTCCTATTATTTCTCTGATTTCATCTTAAAATTCATTCTGCTCCAGCCAGCTCTGGTCTCCTGCTCCTTTTGCGCACAGCACTCAATCATGCATGCTCCCAACTTTGAATGTTTGCATTGGCTGTTTCGGGCGCCTGGAAGCCTTTTCCCCCCAATTTCTGTAAGACTCACTCCCTCTCCTCCTTCAAGTCTTTGCACAGTGGTCGCCTTCTCAAGGAGACCCATTCCTGACCACCTACATAAAATAGTAGCCACTCCCACTGACTCCAGCACCCGTTATTATTTTCTGCTATAATTATTTTTTTAATATTTATTTTTATTTTCTTATTTATTTGACCATGCCAGCTCTTGGTTGTGGCTCTCGGGGTCTCTAGTTGCAGCATGTGGGGTCTAGTTCGGTCCCTGGAAGACAGATGGGATCTTGAGGGTCCAAAGTTTATACCGAGACAATTTTTGTTTTAAACAATTTTAGGCTAAATCTTTCTGGATTTAGCCTAAAGATTCATATGCTTAAAGAAAACCACTCATTTATTCATTCAGTTGCTTAACAAATACTGGTTGAGCACAGACTATGTGTTTGGCAGTTTCAAGGGTTAAGTCATCCTGGTGAATAAAACACAACTCCTTGCCCTCAGGGAGTTTACATGCTAGCAGGGAGGTTAGCTGTTCCATTATTTATTTATGAATAAATCCCCATTTATAAATGAATTCTATTTATAAATAAATAGAACAGGGATTGAACTCCAGCCCCCTGCATTGGGAGCGCAGAATGTTAGCCACTGGACCACCAGGGAAGTCCCTCTTTTCTGCTATAATAATCTGTATCTTTTAATATAGGATGTAGTTTAATCGCTTACATTTACTATTTTTTGTCTTTCCCTTCCTGCTAGGATGTAAGCCCCCTGAGGGCAGGGAATCATGCTTTACTCACTGGGATAACTTGGCCCATAAAACAGTGCCTGCTGCTGCTGCTAAGTCACTTCAGTCGTGTCCGACTCAGTACGACCCCATAGATGGCAGGCCACCAGGCTCCCCCGTCCCTGGGATTCTCCAGGCAAGAACACTGGAGTGGGTTGCCATTTCCTTCTCCAATGCATGAAAGTGAAAAGTGAAAGTGAAGTCGCTCAGTCGTGTCCGACTCTTCGAGACCCCATGGACTGCAGCCCACCAGGCTCCTCCGTCCATGGGATTTTCCAGGCAAGAGTACTGGAGTGGGGTGCCATCGCCTTCTCCATAAAACAGTGCCTAGCACATAGTATGTGCTCAACCAATATTTGTTGAGTTAAGCAGTTGAATGAATAAATGAATGGTTTTCTTTATGCCTATTAACATTTAGGCTAAATCCAGAAAGATAATTTTGTTTTGCTAGAAACTTTTAAGTTGTTCCTCAAGATCTTATCTCTTTCTTCCGCATAATAGAATTTTCAGCTGGGTTGAAAATTTTCACCAAGAAAAAAAAAGAGACTGCATTCCCAAGCCTCCTTTCTAAAGTTTGTGTGCTTAGTTGCTCAGCTGTGTCCGATTCTTTACGACCCCGTGGACTGTAGCCCGCCAGACCCCTCTGTCTGTGGAATTTTCCAGGCCAAGAATACAGGAGCGGGTTGCCATTTCCTTCCGGACCCGGGATCGATCTACGTCTCCTGCGTTGGCAGGCCGAGTCTTCACCACTGCGCCACCTGGCAAGGCCCCCCTTTCTAGTCTAGCTGAGGTCCTGCGACTACATTCTGACCAGCAGGATGTGTAAAGAAACGGCAAGCGAGTGACTTTGCAGCCCTCTGTCCCTGTCCCTTCCTCAGTCTTGCTCTCTGGAACTTGGCTGCTACCATCTTGGGCCATGAGGTCAGTTGAATCTGCAAAGCAGAGAAGAGAGAGAAGCAGCTTGGGTCCAATGAGTTCATAGCAGCCCTAGACCACCTACCTAGCTTTCAGTGGAAAGAAAATAAACTTCTATCTTGTTAAAGACACTTATTTTTTTTAGGGCTTTCAGTATCCCTCTCAGCTGCAAGGATATAATACACTACTCTTCACTCGGAATAAGAATTAAGTTAGGCTCCTGTTTAACTTCAACATGCAATTGGCAAGCTTTTCCCAAACACCCCCTCCAGCAGAGCAGTCCCCACTGGTTGCTGTCTGTCACTGAGCCTCCCGTTTCTAACATTTCTGGAATCTGAGTCATGTATACTCCCTGTTATTACACATAATATGTTGTTATGATTTTAATCAAGGAAACATTTTTTCACTTGACATATTAGTCATGTTGCTTCTGGATGGTCAGAAACAGCCAAGAATGCTAGCTAGATTGCATCATTTCTGTCTGTTCTTTCCTCTGCAGGCTGGTTTAAAATCAGATCAGCCAGATCAAGGCAGATAGTGGGTCTCGCTTTCATTAGTTTCTGCATTTCATTTTTCAAATGGAATCGGTTTCCAAGACGGAGGAAGGAAATAAATACTGTTTGCTGGGCTTTGCTACTGAAGTGATGTAATTTACATAAGAGCAAAATTACAACCTAGCATCCTGAGTAGCAATTATAATGTTAAAAGAACAAGACAAAATTTTACTCTGAAACCCAGAGCAAAAATAAAGAGTGGGAAATGTTGGTAAACTTCACACAAAATTTGAATATGAATTTAATCTCATTTGCCTAGGAGAGGGAAAAAAAAAAAAAACAAAAAACAGGCATTCTTTGGCCCTAAAATTGAACTAGAGGAGAACTCCCACAGACAATGAATTCAATACCAAAAGCCCTAAAGCGGAGACGACATATGGAAGGGACCCAAAAACTTATAAGAATGAGGTTGCAAATTAACTTTCTAAGCCTGATGATAGATATGATCCTCCCCTACACAAACGAGAAAGCTAATTAGAAATTCTCATTTCTTTATTAAAGACAATCCTAGCTTTGTTCTCTGGGACACACAGTGAGGTTTTACAGCCCGGTCGTTTGTTCTAATGCCCACAAACCACGCTTTAATTGTAGGTAAGTTATTAGTAAGGAAGCAAATTTTGGTCCTGAAGAAGATGAACTTGCCCTTCACTCAGGACATAGTCACTGAAGCAAGTCTTGGATTGGAGAACCAGTTAAATGCCCATCATCATGGAATACGGCTTCCCAGGTGGCTCAGAGGTAAAGAATCAGCCCCTCGATGTAGGAGACGTAGGTTCGATCCCTGAGTCAGGAAGATCTCCTGGAGGAGTAAATGGTAACCCACTCCAGTATTCTTGCCGGGAATATTCCATGGACAGAGGAGCCTAGTGGGCTACAGTCCATGGGGTCACGGAGTCAGACACGACTGAGCAACTGAGTGTGTACACACGCATGCACCGTGGGATATCCTTTGGGAAACTCTGGCAAGGTCAGCGTCCCCACAGTAAGGAGTGGGCTCAAGGGCATGGTCTGGTGGGACGTGCGCGTGCCATTCAACGATGCCAAAGCACGCACCTTCGATCTGCCTGAGGACATTAAGGAGAAAGCCTCTGTTTGGTGCTGATAGATCCTTGGCGGCTTTCCACACTCCCTGATTTCCTGTTTAACAAAGACAGAGCAGGGCTTAGGCAATAACGTTGTAGTAGATGAGCGTGCCTAACTAAAATTTCATTTTTTAAAATTCACTTGCTCTGTTACCTTCTATTATGATAACTGATACTGAGTTTTCCATTCATGACAGTGATGGATAAAATCCCCTTTTAAAATAGACACAAAGAAGCGAAAAAACGAAGCATGAGTTAGACTGTTTTGTGTGTATTAAGTAAACTATTGAATACACAGATTTGGCAAGAACTGGATGGTGCTGCCAGAATGATGAATGCTGGGAAACTGGACAGGAGGGCCTTTCTCCCCCTTTGTCTTTTGCATCCTTTTCTTTTATTTATTTGTTTTTTTATTTGGCTGTGTGTGTCTTGGTTGTGGTGGCATGCGGGATCTCTCATTGTGGAACACAGGCTCCAGAGCACGCAGGCTCAGCAGCCACAGCATGTGGGATCTTGGTTCCCCGACCAGGGATTGAACCCTCGTCCCCTGCCTTCCAAGGTGGATTTTTTTACCCTCTGGACCACTAGGAAAGCCCCACCCTTTTCATATCCTTCAGGACAGAATTCTGCATCATCCACACATGACATCCTGCCATCTACCCTGAACGACAAAAAAAGGGAAGAGTGGTTTTTCCATTTTTAAATAACTGGAAAAAATATTTTAAGACCCATGAAAGTCATATGAAATGTAATCTTCAGAGTCCATAAATGAATGTTTATGGGCACACAGCCGCATCTGTTGTTCATGCATTACAGTGGCTTCCTCAACATCAGGGCAGAATTGAGACGCAGACAGTGAAAAATAAGACATCCAGCTATTGGCAAAGCTGGGTTTCGCACACCTGTTGGAGTTCACCCAAGGAGAAGGAAATGACCTGCTTGGGCGTATACGATTATGAGTGTCTTATTTGAAAAGTTTTTTTGTTTTTGGGCATGCTGAGCCCATGTGGAATCATAGTTCCCCAACCAGGGATTGAACCACACCCCCTGCACTGGGGGCAGAGAGTCTTAACCACTGGACCACCAGGAAAGTCCCGAGAGTCTTTTTTTTTTTTTTTTTTTTAAAGGCTTTGTGCTTTGCAGAATGCTTTTCCCATTTATGAGTCCATTTATCCACAACTCCATCCAATGATCGAGGTAAACCATGTTGGCTGTGCTGCCTGGCTTTTAGGGAGGGAGTGCCCAGCATGAGCCACGCTGGGCTGCTGAGTGAATGAAATGATACATTAAGTATTTTATTTTTGTGCTGTTTATTTATTTCACTTATGAATATAGTCTGTGGTCATAGAAGAAAATGAGAAAACATAGAAAAGTAAAATGGAAAAAAATCACCTGAAATCCTACCACTCAGCAGTAGCAACTAATATCTCAATATACATGCATTTAAGTGTTTCTTTAAGCTGCAATCTGTGATGATGCAGAACAGAGTCATCAGAAAATGAGTCCTATGTGAACACTGAGGAGCATGAATCTTTTTACCTTCAGCTCTAGAGTGTGTAAGCTCAACTCAAGATGCCTGTGGAGAAACACAAAGGGCAGATCCTCTTATGGTTTAGTTCAGCTAGATGCGAAGGTCTTTAATCATGTGCTGAGAAACCTGCCTAGTTTTATCTTTAACATCACCTGGTTAGTGAAACATATGCTCACATGGAAAGAAAACATTATGTTCACCTGCATTAATTAGTCAGACGTCCCTCTCCTGTTTCTTTAGGTTGTACTTCTATTTGCATAATTAAAAGCTTACTTATAAGCTAGGAAAACAGGTTTGATTTAGTTTAGAAATGTGACAACTGGTCACTTAGAAAACATTCCTCTTGCTTTCCATAGGGAGTAATACTTGCCAAACTAGTAACACGAGTTAAATTTTTTTTAAAAAAATACATAATAAGTAAGTTTAAGTTAATTGTAATTGTGTAAGGGGAAGAAAATGCATTCTTAAAATAACAGAAGGTGGTGGAATGTGAGCATAATTTTAAATTTCTGTTGAAAGCTATATTGTCTTCAACAAACTTTGTATGAATAAGATATATAGAATTATCATTTTACAATAATAAATGACAAGACGTGGGATCAATAATGATAACGTTTTCTATCCTTTTTACTTAGAAAGCTAACAACATGGTCTATTGCATTTCACCCTCTATGAAACAATTCTGGGTTTTTTTGTGTTCATTTATAGTCTTTTTTCTTAAGTGTATGTTTTTCTCAATTAGAATCATGGAATCCTGCAATTATGCTTCGACTTTTTCTCTCAATGTTTTTCCATAATGTAAAAATACCTTATACTCATTATAGAAAAACCAAAAAATACAGAAATCTGTAAACTTATAATGAAGAAAATTAAAGTTACTCCATAATGCAGAGATAATTTATACCAACATTTTAGGGCATATTTCTTTGTAATTATATATATATATATATATATGTATGTATAAAAATGTTTTATATATATGTTTTGTATACACACACAAATACATTTTTCCATGTTTCTACAAAATATCATATTGTATCAATTATTATAATTAGTTTCCCATATTGCTGCAAAGTTTTAATTCTCATTTGTACAGGCTAGGTGTGACTTTATTGAATAGTAAATGTACCCAAGCTCGTTTCATTATTGTTCCATTATTGGACTTTGAGCTCTCCTTTAATTTGAGGGTAGACTATAAAAAAATATATATAGCCTTCAAAAAATGTAAAGTCTGTAGAAGTGCTTATGCCAAGAAGAAAACTGTACATATTTGCTGGCAAGAACAGCTGACAACTGGGATTAAGTAGAGATAATAGACCTTGAGGATATAAGCCATTTGTTCCTGTTCGCTTTCTATTTAATAAAGTGTTGGGACTTAGCTGGCAGTCCAGTGGCTGGGATTTGACCCTCAAATGCAGCGGGTGCGGAGCGCTGCCCGGCGTGCCTGAAGGCCAAAAACCCAAAACGTGAGCGATGCTGTAACGAGTCCAGCGAAGTCTTTACAAACAGTCCACACCAAAAAAATAATAATACTTAATAAATACATGTTAATTCCCTACATCTTCCTCTGAGTCCCTCAGTGGACAAAAGATTTTTCTTTTCACTTCAAATTAAGACAAGATTCAGTATAATTTTGAACACTGACTTCAGATCTACTGGACATTTCAAATGATACATCATTGCTTTCGTTGTTATTTATAATAATAGCTATTGAGTACCTAGCATGGATTTTCTATTTGTCACCTAATCCAGAGGTCAGCCAACTTTGTCTATGAAAGGACAGAGAGGCAATATTTTCGGTTTTGTAAGCCATGCGGTCTCTGGGGCAGCTACTCAACCTGCTGAGCGTAAAAGGCAGAGTGCGAAGGGGTGGGCATGGCTATGAGCCAGGACACTGAAATTTGGATTTCATGTCATTTCCACATGTTACAAAATATTATTCTCCTTTTGAATTTTTTGTAGTCATTTAAAAATGTAAAAAGCATTCTTAGGTAACAGCTGTACCAAATAGAAGCTGGAACATACCTGGCCCATGGGCCAGTTTGTACAGTTTTGCTCTAACCTAATCATCTCAACAACCTAGGAATAGAAATCACTCCGCTCAGAAAGTTTAAATAACTTCCCCAAGGTTATACAGCCAGAAAGTGGCAGGGCCAGGATTTTTTTTTTTTTTTTTTTTTTGCTGCACCAGGTCTTACTTGCAGCATGCGGGATCTAATTCCCTCACCAGGGACTGAACCCAGGCCCCCTGCATTGGAGGCTCAGAGCCTTAGCCACTGGACTACCAGGGAAGTCCCAGGGTCAGGATTTACACCCAGCTTGCTTATGGCAAAGCTCTCACGCCTCTTCAGAGCCAGGTGGTTAGAATCAATCATGTGGCCTCTGTAAACCTCAGTCTTCTCATCTATAAAATGGGAATCATGAAAAAGTATCTTTCCATCGAAGTGCAGTGAGAATTTGGTGTAATAAAGCTTATTCTTTGCAGTACTAACAGGAGGAGCAAAAAAGTAACCAACCCAAGTATTACTTTGTCTTTTGATGACTTCTATACAGAGAGGTAATGACTGACAGCAGAGTCTGGAGCAGAACTGTTTGGGTTCAGATCCTTTTCCTCTACCAAGATCTTAAGCAGTGTATGTAAAATCTCATACCTTGGTTTCTTATCTGTAAAGTGGATGATAACTAGAGCACCCACCTCACAGGTCATTAAGAGATTACATGAGTAAATGCAGGTGAAGAGCTTCGGGGGTCTGGCACAATCAATTTGAGCTCAGTTAGTTTGACCTAATATCATTCTATCTTCTCTTCCTGCACTTTATGCATAATTCATAATTCATAAAATTATGAATAAATTCATAAACATGGCATCTGACTTTGCAGCCCTCGCACATCAGACCCATCATTGTGAGCTCCAAAAATGGTTGCTGCTGCTGTTGCTGCTAAGTCACTTCAGTTGTGTCTGACTCTGCGCAACCCCATAGAGAGCTACGGAATGAATGAATGAAGGTATAATGAATAAGTGAACAATGAATGAATGGGCAGATGAACAGACGAATGAAAAAAAGTGAAAAAATGGAAGTTAAACTTTGAGTGGTGGTTCACTCTTGGAACCTGGTGCCATGAAAGCCATCTTTATCTCTTTTTCTTTGCTCATTAATTGTAATTATGTATTTATTTCTTTCTGGCTGTGCTGGGTCTCCGTGGCTGCGTGGGCGCTCCCTCGAGTTGCAAGCAGCAGGGGCCGCTCTCTAGTTGGGGAGCACAGGCTTCTCACTGTGGTGGCCTCTCTTGTTTCAGACGACGGGCTCCACAGCGTGGGCTCAGTATTTGTGGCACAGGGGCTTAGTTACCCCGCGGCAAGTGGAATCTTCCCAGACCAGGGATCTTCTTTATAAAGCATTCACTGCAGCCTCGATGTAGTTGATGGTCAACATAGGCCTTGCCCTGCCCAGCTCACTAACACACATCCAGTGAATTAATGTCTTAGAGGATTTTGTAAAGACCCAAGCGGGACAGAAACATGTTTCCACTATTAGAACTAGAAGAAGCTCTACAGGTGACTTTTTCTCATGCTTCCCCCAGAACTGAATGTCTCTGATCAAAATGTGTGACAAGATATAGGATTCCCAACTTTTTATGATACAGACCAAAAGGATCCACAATCAAAGAGTGGCATCTACCAACACTATCATTCTTCTTAAGGATGGTGTAATACCAAAAGTAGGGGGTAAAAAGGATAATTTCAAAAAAAAGGGTGTTCTTTTCATTGAATAAATATAGCTCTATTATTAAAAAACAAAAGGAAAAAATCTCAACTCCCAGCTCTACCACTTCCT
The DNA here is from genome assembly GCF_029407905.1 of Bubalus kerabau. Taxonomy (NCBI): domain Eukaryota; kingdom Metazoa; phylum Chordata; class Mammalia; order Artiodactyla; family Bovidae; genus Bubalus; species Bubalus kerabau. The sequence continues at coordinate 80,492,995 of NC_073636.1, read as the reverse complement.
AGCTCTGTGACCTTGAATAAATCACTTCTCTTAGCCTCAGTGTACTCATCTGTAGAATAGGAAAAACACTCCTACTAACACCTGCCCTGAGAAGTGCCTGTGAACTTCTCAGTCACATAAGGTGTTGCTTGTAAGCCGCACCTTAGCGTGGCGCACGCCAGGGTTTGCAGCCTGCGCGCTGCTCACGCTTTGAGCCAGGCTGTTCCCTGGGGCGGGGTCCGTCCCGCGCGTTGGAGGGTGCTGAGCAGCTTCCCTGGGCTCCGCTCACCAGACGCCAGGAGGAGTCTCACCACCGCTTCTCACCCAGCCGTGAAAACCAGAGAGTCTCTCATTGTTGTTCAGTCGCCAAGTCATACCCAACCCTTTGTGACCGCTGGACTGCAGCACTTCAGGCGTCCCTGTCCTCCACCGTCTCCCAGAGCTTGCTCAAACTCACGTCCATCGAGTCAGTGATGCCATCCAACCCTCTCATCCCGTCGCCCCTTCTCCTGGCCTCAGCCTTTCCCAGCCTCAGGGTCTGGACATTCCCAGATGTTCCCTGGTGAGGGTGGGGTTAAACCGCCCTGTCCTAGAACCACTGGCTTACATATCCCCCCTCAGTGACCGGCCCAGGTTCCTCACCTCACGCTCAGAGGCTGGTGTATTCCAAACCTCGCCTGTAAGCGATGAGGATCCAAGACCCAGAGGCAGCACCTGTACTGCCAGCATTAGTTGTAGGGTTGCCGCGACGAAGGGCCACAGGCCGGCTCAACGCAGCAGAAACTTCTCTTCTCAGAGTGTTGGAGGACGCGCGTCCTGAATCCAAGTGTCAGCAGGGCCACGCTACCTCGAAGGCTTCTAGGGCCGAATTCTTCCTGCCTCCTCCAATTCCTGGGTGCTCCTTGCGTTTCTTGGCTTGTGGCCACATCACTCCAGTCTCTGCCTCTGTCTTCACACGGACTTTCTGCATCTCTGTCTTCTCCTTTTCTTTATAAGAACTTTTGTCACTGAATTTAAGATCTACACAAGTGATCCAGAATTATCTCATCCCGAGTTCTTCAACTTAATATTATTTGCAAAGACCCTTTTTCCAAATAAGGTCATGTTCAAGGTACCAAGGATTAGGACTTGGACTTGTATTTTGGAGGGGGCACAGTTCAGCACTCTATAATTATAAGGCTTGTCGGTGGTAGGGCTAGGACTAAGACTGAATTATCCTTTTTTAAAAATATATGTACACATATACAGGCGAAGACTTTATTTACAGGGCAGCAATGGAGAAACAGACATAGAGAATAGACTTACGGACGGGGGAGAGGGGAGGAGAGGGTGAGATGTATGGAAAGAGAAACATGGAAGCTTACATCACCATATGTGAAATAGATGGCCACCAGGAATTTGCTGCATGTCTCAGGAAACTCAAACAGGGGCTCTGTATCAACCCAGAAGGTGAGAGGGGGAGGGGATGGGAGGGAGGTTCAAAAGGGAGGGGATATATGTATACCTATGGCTGATTCACGTTGAGGCTTGACAAAAAACAACAAAATTCTGTAAAGCGATTATCCTTCAATAAAAAAATAAATTAAAAAAAAAAAAAGAATCTGCCTGCAGTGCGGGAGACCTGGGTTCGATTCCTGGGTGGGGAAGATTCCCTGGAGAAGGGAATGGTGACCCACTAGAGTATTCTTGCCTGGAGAATTCCATGGACAGAGGAGTCTGGCGGGCTGCAGTCCATGAAGTCACAAACAAAGAGTCTGACACCACTGAGTGGCTAACACCATCACCCATGCACACTAGATCTCGTCCTATATTCATATATTTAGTTTAGCTGGGCCAGGTCTTAGTCGCAGCTCCGGACTCTTGGTTGCATCACATGGGATCCAGTTCCCTGACCAGGGGTTGAGCCCAGTCCCCTGCACTGGGAGCGTGGAGTCTCAGCCACTGCACCACCAGGGAGGTCCCTGAAGTATTCTGACTCTCAGGATGGTTCCTTAACCTCTCCAGGTTTCAATTTCCTTCTTTGTAAAATGGGCTTAACTAAGGGATCCACCTCCTTCGGAAGCTTGGTTCACAGAAACCCAGTTTGCAATCATCGTTTTACTCATGAAAGTACAGTGTCTGGTTTAGAGAAAGTACTCTGGAAAGGTTCGCTATTGCTAGTGTGTTCATTATCATCTGTTTTATTATCATTTGGGCTTCCCTTCAATTAAATCAACAGAATATCTGTAGGGAAAGACAGATTCAAGCTATGACCTAGACGGTGACATCAAAAATTCTTTGTCCTATATTAGTATTTCCCCACATGAAAATTGCTGCAGGATGTAGAACCAGGCGTCCACCTTGGAAAGGAAAGAAAAGTAACAAAGCGTCAGGAAGGTACACTGTACTTTTCTCTCTCATTCCCTGTAAACTGTCAAGAAAGATGACATTTCTTTTTTTCACCGTTAGACTCTTAACTCCTGACATCATTGTTTGGTTACTTTTAAACTGACAGGATGGTCTTTTTTTAAAAAAAGATATTTTTCTGTTCCCCTCTTTGGGGAAAAAAAAAAAAAGGATTATCTGGCTGTGCCAGGTCTTAGCTGAAACATGCAGGATCTAACTCCCTGACCAGGGATCGAACACAGGCCCCCTACGTTGGCAGGGTGGAGTCTCAGCCATTAGACCACCAGGGAAGTTCCTATAGGACTGTCTCAGAAGGATTTTAATCCAGAAGAACATGTGTTCTCTGTAACTCTCTTCTTCTGGGAAGTTCTAACTGGGAGAAATTTACATACAAATTGATTTCATGCCCTTTTCTTTGTCGAGCTTAAGGCTGTTTAAATTTATCTCTTTCCATCTTTAGTAACTCCAATTGAGTTACTAGTTAAAATATACCCTGCTAGTCTCACTAATCTGACTACCTGTAATTGGAGGATTTAATTACCAGCAGTATTTTTATAATGGAACGATCCCGCCTTGCAGTTTAGTAACTCACTTTATCTCCGTGGCAGCAGCAAGGTTATCTGAAAGCCTGAAATATGAAGACGCAAGGCAGTGCAGTAGGGTCTAGGGACTTCCGGAGTGAACCGCACTTATCCAGCTTCGCAAGTGAACTCTGCCTGAAACAAGACTGCAAGCGAAGATCTCAGTCACACACTCAACTGCCACCTTCCTCTTCTTCCTTGCAATCCAGATCTTGAATTTTCTTCAGGTGATCTGGAGGTGGGTGCTCAAGGAGAGTGAGTTCCCAACAGCTTTCCACCCATCCATTGAGGCTTTTTGCCAGAGAATGTTCTAGAAGTGGGCATGTAAGCCAGTTCTGGCCACAGACAAGAGGGGGGAGCCGGAAAACCTGCTAGAGGACTTTAAAGGAAGATTTTCCTCCTCTAAAAAGAGCGATGCTCCCCCCTTTTCCTGCTTTGACACGGTTGTAGGAGGAGGTGCCGGGGCTACAGCCGCCACCCCGTGACTGTGGGGACAGTCAGGGGCAAAGTGAGAATGAGGAGAGTGACGCGGTGGACGGATGGACAGGTCTGCTTTCGTGATGGCGTTGGTCATCTCCTGAACCAGTCTTGGAACCTCTGGGTCAACCTCTGGGTTCTTGTTAAGTGTGAAGTAAAAGATGGACTTCTAGTTTGAGCCAAATTTCATCCATCTATTGGTACTTGTAATGAAAAAATCCTGACAAAGGGAAATTCACAGGGTTTCCCCTCTCCTGCCTCCCTTAACAAAGTGAGAAATGGAACTGCCTTTAACTTTAAATAAAGCATATCGTAGAGAAATCCTAAAATTATGGGCTTCACCCGCCCCCCGCCCCCACCATGGTGGCAAAGAACACAGTCTTTGGAAAAAGTACCTGTGCCGGGTTCAAAATCCCGCTCAGCTGCATACCTGTGACTTTACATGTGAAATGGAAATAACACCCAGAGGGAGAGCCGTTCACATTGCTGTCTGTGTGGTGGTCTCCTCCCTCGTGTAGTGCTGTTCTTTGTTTCATTGTTAGTTGGCTTGGGCTTCCATCGTGGAGAACCACACCCCCTTTTGGAGGCTGGAAGTCCAAGACCAAGACTGGTTTCTGGTGGGGGCTCTCTCCTCGCGTGGCCTTTTCACTGTGTGTGGATGTGAAGGAGAGAGAGATCTCTGGTGTCTCTTCCTCTTCTTAAGATTCAAGCATTTTAGCACCAAAGACAGTTTCTCTCTCCCCAAACAACAAGCAAACAATGTGTGCTCAGTCGTGTCCAGCTGTTTGCGACGCCATGGACGGCAACCCTAGAGGCTCCTCTGTCCATGTAATTTTCGAGGCAAGAATACTGGAGTGGGTTGCCACTCCCTTCTCCAGGGGATCCTCCCAACCCAGAGGTCAAACCCTTGTCTCCTGTGTCTCCCTCATTGGCAGGCAGATTCTTTACCTGCTGAACCATCAGGGAAGCCCCAGAGAGGACCTCCTTTAAACAGTTCATTAAACACCAAGATCAAGATGTTTTTTGCTATGATGATACAAACTTATGTAAGAGGTGTAGGGGTGTGTGTGTGTTTGCGTACCAACATAAGACAGAAACACATATGGTTGGAGAAAGGTTATTGGCAAAGATCAGGTCCTACATTTTGTTTTTCAATTTGTGATTTTTTTCCTTCCGTCATTTATTCAGCAAATATTTATTGAGCACTTCCTATGTGCCAGGCACCGTGTTTTATTTTATTTTGTTTGCTTGGATGTGCCTTTCTTTTTTGTTGTTGTTTTTGTTTTTTAGTAAATGATTTCTGTGATCCAGGAAATCTGGGAAACAATGAGATGGTCACAGAATCCTGGGTTTAGTATAACCTTCCAGATTTCTTTCCCCCTGTCTCCAGCGCATCTAACAAATTCAAGTCAGTTTAGAGTCTGTTCTTGTTAAAAAGACCTCCAGCGAAAGCAACTTCACGGCAGTCTTTAGCAGCTCTCCCAGAGCTTGCTCAGTTCTGTGTTGTTGGAGGAAATGATCTCTGTAACAGTCATGATTGATGCACTAAAGTGCCCTGGTGGCTCAGTGGTAAAGAATCTGCCTGCAATATGGGAGACCCAGGTTCGATCCCTGGGTTGGGAAGATCCCCTGGAGAAGGAAATGGCTACTCATTTTAGTATTCTTGCCTGGAGAATCCCATGGACAGAGGAACCTAGAGAACTACAGTCCATCAGGTTGCAAAGAGTCGAACACGACTGAGCGACTAACACTTTTATTTTGGGCTTCCCAGGTGGCGCTGGTGATAAAGAACCTGCCTGCCAGTGAAGGAGACATATGAGAAGCAGGTTTGATCCCTGGGTCAGAAAGATCCCCTGGAGGAAGGCATGGCAACCCACTCCAGGATTTTTGCCTGGAGAATCCCGTGGACGGAGGAGCCTGGCGGTCTACAGTCCATGAGGTCACAAAGAGTCAGACACGCCTAAAGTGACTTAGCACACATGCAAAGTGCTCATAGCATGGACCTGTGTCGAGGAACTGAAACATGGTGACGTATTAAATTTAGGAGATGTGTTAGGGTCAAAGAAACTGGTCCCAGCAGTTGTTGAAACTGCTTATGCAAGTATGTAACTTCACTACAGAAGACAGTCAGCTCTTCTGAGCCTCCACTGGCAAAGGCATTCGTTCTACAAGCTAATGTGTAGAGGGGAAAAAAATCAAGTATGATCAAAAATTGCCCTTGACCATCCTTTCTGTTATAATAGTAGAGCTGGCAAAGACCAGACAAAACTCAGGGCCAGGGGCCGCCCACGCCTCCTCTTCCTGGTAACAGGGCACACGACTGCCTGCTAATTTGTTCAGTTGTTTTAGTATTTATTTGGCTGCACCGGGTCTTAGGTGCAGCACATAGAATCTTCAGTCTTCACTGCGGCATGCGGGGTCTTCAGTTGTGGTAGGTGAACTCTTAGAGGCTTGCTGTGCATTCCTTGCTGAGCATGTGGGACCTAGTTCCCTGACCGGGGATTGAACCCAGGCCCCCTACATTGAGAGCTCGGAGTCTTAGCCACTGGACCACCAGGGAAGTCCCTGACCAGGTAATTTAAATCCTTCTTTTTTCTCTCTCTCTCCCTCTTTTCTCCCCACACACATATAGTAGAATTCAGAGAAGTTAAATGGACCTAGAGCTGACTGCACTTTAACAATAACTACCCTGCGTGGCTTTTCTGATGATTAAAAATACAATTCGTGTAAAGCAGCTAGTTCAGGGCCTCGCACATGGTAAACATCCAGAATATTTTAGCTCTCATTATTATTCCCACTATTACTTCTCTACTGAAAAAAAGTTCCTTCTTTTGAGAAATTCTTGAAGCCAGATTCCACATTTCACTCTGGCTTAGTCACCCAACCCCTACTTCCAGCAAAACTGCAGATACATAATTCTGTCTTCATCCCGTGAGTACTTTCATGGCACAGTCACTGGCAAAGAAGTGACCCATCAATCACTTATTGAGTGAATTATGAAATCTGTGGTTCAGAAGTGGTAAGGGTGAAATAGAGGAGGAAGATTATCTGATAACAGTGCTTGCCTAATACGGTTAAGATTTAAAAAAATAAATCTGATGTCTAATAAATGTCTAAAATGGCTTTAGCTTTGTAAAAGGTCGTATACTCTTTCCTTTATTTTATAAGTATTTCTTACATTCTTACCCAGGCTCCGGACAAGGCTCGGAAATCTGGTGATGACAGATAAGAGCCCTTGTAGACACACTGAGGAGAAAACAATCAAAAAGAACTGTTCAAAAGATTATTTCTGATTCCAGTGCTTCGTGCAGGAGATAAACAGAGAGATGGGACTGAAGAGGAGACCAGCCTCTATAGGGATTTGGGACCGGCCTGTGGGGAGAGGAGACGGGGGACATTTGAGCTGAGGTCTGGGGTGAGAACAGTGTCAAAATCTAGTAACAGTACTTAAAAAAAACGTTTAAAGGTGTGATATATTCTGAAAACAGCTTCGTTTGCATTTTCCCCTTTCAAGAGAAATCTTTGGCAGAGCATTTAAAAGTCTGATCATACCCAATCCTAGAAAGAATGCGGACAAGGGACTTCCCTGGTGGTCCAGCGGTTAAGGCCGGGCTTCCAGTGCAGGGGGCTCGGATTCAATCCCTGGTCAGGGAACTAAGATCCTACGTGCCATATGGCATGGCCAAAAAAAAAAAAAGAATGCAGTCAAAGGAGACCCCTTATGAACTTCTCTTTGGAGTGGAAGTTGATGCAACCCTTTGGAAAACATTTGGTGACATCTAGTTAAAACTGAAGGCGTGAATTTCCTACCACCCAAAAATACAATGTCTAGATATGGCCTTTAGATAGACTGTTAAAAATATCTCCTCTTAGGGAAGGAAGCAAGGGAATTTTCTTTTAAATTCTAAAGCCCAACTATAAAACAAAAGGAATTGACTCCACAAATATGTACAGAATACCTGTATATGCCAGGTACTAGTCGAGGCTCTAAGAAAACGATGGTGAATGAAACCATTAAGACTGTGGCCTCCTCGTCGTAACGACGGAAGACACACCAGAAACAACAAGCCCGGTGGACTGTAGCCCGCCAGGCCCCCCTGTCCATGGGGTTCTCCAGGCAAGAACACTGGAGTGGGTTGCCATGCCCTCCTCCAGAGGATCATCCTGACCCAGGGGTGGAGCATGCATCCCCTGTGGCTTCTGTGGGACAGGCAGGTTCTTTACCACTGAGCCATGGAGCATGCGTCTCCTGTGGCTTCTGTGGGACAGGCGAGTTCTTTACCACTGAGCCACCAGGGAAGCCCAGTTTGTGATGCTGGTTTTACATAAGAGGAAACTGAGCTTCAGAGAAATTGTCATTTGTCAGCTAGTCAGATGGAGGACCTACTGGCCCAACACTTTAGTCCCTGGACTACACCTGAGTCCATATCTACCCTCCCCACTGGACCCATGGGAAGACAGGTGTAAGCAGCTATTTACCATGCTGGGTGCCCACTGCCTGGCTCAGAAGGAGCTGCATAGTTTTGGTGTGACCGTAGGCAGACTGGAGAACCATCCAGAAGTAAAACCTACAGAAAAAGACAGACTTCAGAATTAGCTACTGAGATGCGGGAGTGGACCCCATGGAGAGAGGAAGAAAGAAGGCTCCTTCCTCCACGCCAAGCTCCGCCTCGAGCACCTGCCTCCTCTCCTTTCCTCCTTGAAGAAAATCCAACAGCTAGTCCTGGGCAGCTCCAGAGTGTGGACCCCAGCTGCCCCCATAATATGCTCAACCCCCGAAATACCAAAATCAGACAAAACTCTGAGAGATGCCTTCCATAAGGGGGCAGTAGGCAGAGAAGTGAAGGCGGGCAGAGGGAAATCAGAATCAGGGTCCCCAGGTTTGTCTGTATCCTCCACTGAAGTCCAAGTCCTGGCCTGGGGGCAGCAGCCCCCAGAACAGAGGAAGACTGACATCATCGCCCCCAGGAGGCATGCCGCCTGCTTCTGGAAGAGACTGGCCCTCATGGGGACACTTTGCTGAATGTGCCTTTTGATGTAGTTTTTTTTTTCCTAAGGAGAAAGTGTAAGAACACAGAAAAGTAGAAAAAAATAACACAATGAGCATCCCTGTCTTCTTCATGCTTAATAAGCAACTACTAACATTCCATATTAGCTTTAAGACGTTTCCATTTTAAAAAAATCTCAGATGATTCCTTTTATTTCCATCTTTCTTGGCAGTGACCTTGTTTCTCTTTCTACTCAGCTCCTAAGTTAAACATTAGCTTATTTCTTCTTTATCTTTCTTTCCTAAAAAATACGTTCAAATTTTCTTCCATCATTTCAGGTACATCTCACATTAAAAAAAAAAAAAAGCAGTTCTGCTTATTTATATGCAAGCATAATTACATAATTTTCATAAATACATGATTTTAATATCACAACCATCTAATTTTCTTCCTCTTTTTTTTCTTGATTTCTGCCAACATCTCCCTTCTCCATAATCTTCTCCCCTCTTCTCCCACTCAGCCCCTACAGACTAGCAGTCTTCACAATGAAGTTGCTATCATTTCATATTTTTATCCAGGTTTAAGTAATCCTCAACAAGGATAACTTATTGTTTTCCCTAAATGAGGTAGTATTTTACACATTGCTGCTGCTGCTAAGTCGCTTCAGTCGTGTCCAACTCTGTGCGACCCCAGAGACGGCAGCCCCCCAGGCTCCCTGTCCCTGGGATTCTCCAGGCAAGAACACTGGAGTGGGTTGCCATTTCCTTCTCCAACGCGTGAAAGTGAAAGTGCTCAGTCGTGTCCGACTCTTAGGGACCCCATGGACTGCAGCCCACCAGGCCCCTCCGTCCATGGGATTTGCCAAGCAAGAGTACTGGAGTGGGGTGCCAGTGCGTTCTCCAATTTTATGCATTAGTGCATTTTATTCTTGTCACTCCATCAAGAAATTCACTTGACACAATTCTTACAGATTTGTCCATTCTTTTTACTTATTGTCATACAGTAAGTAACCGTCACTTGGTAACCTTAGCTGAACTGGTTTCAGGCCCACTACTGCCCATGCTGAAATCCACAGATGGCTCAAGTCCCGGATATGAAATAACGTAGTATATGGTTGGGCTTCCCTGCGCATGGGTTCCACATCCAAGGATTCAAAGGGCCAACTATAAGATATTCCATAGTGTGGCTGTGCCAGCATTTACTCCTTTTGTTTCCAGCTTTTTGCTACTATGAAGGATGCTGCCATACACCTCTCTGCATCTCAAAAGCCCAGATGTCCTAGGAGTACGTGATGGCTTCAGCGGCCCTGCGGCAGCTGAGCCGAGAGGCTCACAGGGGAGCTCCACTCTGAACTGCCTTCCCGCATCTGTACTAAAGGAGATCAGGTCCGGAAAGGACTGGGGTCCCTGCCTGCGGATGGAATTTTTTATAGTCAAGTCCTTCGCTCACTCTGTAAGCCCGAGTCACTGAGCTGTGCGGGCACCCCCCAGGCGCTGTGACCGTGAAGAGGGAGAAGCGGACAGCAAACGCACCCGGAAATGACGTCACTGTGCGCGGAGGAGGCTGGGAGTTGCCGAATGCTGGAGGGAGGTGGTCTCCGCACAGGTGGCATGACAGAGATGGGGCTTGGTCAGTAATCAGAATGAGTCTTAAATTAGTGTGTATTTTCCTTTGTCCGTAGCTCTTTCTGATGGCTGAGGCTCGAGAGAGGGGACTCTTGCCATCAGAGTCTGTGCCTGTAAAATAGAAGCCCAGCCTGAGAAATCCTCATTTTTGGAAAACCCAGCAGGTGCTTCATCGCACAGTCAGGCTTGGGAAGGATGACTGTCAGGAAGCAGGTTGGAGCCCCCAAGCACCCAGAGCAGTGACTCGGGAGGGAAGAAAGTGGGGGTTTGAACTGAAAAAGCTGACTCAGAGAACTTGCTCACCCCTGACCAGAAAGTTATGCCTTCCAAAATCTTAAACTGCAAAGAGAGAGATCCCCCAGGGACCACCCCCCCCCTCCCCAGTCCCCAGGAAACACCTTAGGACTAGTTCCAGGGCTTGATTCATTTGATGTGCAGTTAAGAGATGTGAAAAACAGCAGTGGGCTGCCGGAAACCCAGCAGAAAGAAAAATCTAGAATTGCAAATGTAAAACTCCCACCCTCTGACAGAGATTATGCTGATGGCACTGAAAGCCAAAAAGAGAAGCAGAAATGACCTGATACCGGAGTATCTGAGAAGGGAAACACCAGGCGGCGAATCACTGCACCACCCCCCACCCCATTATTATTCTGGGAATAGTAATACCTACCTCAGAGGGTCTGGTTGAGGATTAAAAATAAGACCGTTGTCATGTCAAGCATTGAGCCATCCCGGGTGCTTCGCTGGGGCTGGTTCCTGGCAGCTCCCTTCCCCCAAGCAAATTCTTCTTCTAGCAATCCCCAATGTGAGAAATCCCTGTGGTTACTGTGGACGTCATCCGGGGACTTGGCTAGTGGCTTACCCAGGTGGCACATTGTAACTTTACTCTGACAGTTTGGAAAAACAAACAAGAGCTGTTCTGACCTTTCTGATGTCGTTTGCTCCTGCATCTCGGCCTCCAGCCTGCCCGTCGGTTGTGATCCTTATTAAAAACCTTGAGTGAGTGAAGTCGCTCAGTCGTGTCCGACTCTTTGCGACCCCGTGGACTGTAGCCGCCCAGGCTCCTCCGTCCATAGGATTCTCCAGGCAAGGATACTGGAGTGGGTTGCCATTTCCTTGAGGATGCTCCAAACCACGCTAAAGCAGGCCGGGGCTTCCATCCACAGGTTTTGCTTTACGGCCTCCTTTTGCCAACTTGGCCGGTGACTGACGTGAATGACGCCAGTGATCTTCCTTTTGTTCGTGTCACTGACTTTCTCCTATCCTTGGGCTTAATCTCACTCTTGCCCCAAGTTTCAGTTTTGTCTATTTTAGGATAGCCCCAAAGGAACCCTTAACAGCCGTTTCAAGGCAGTATTGTGAAAACAACCCAAATTGGTCCCTGGTTTGTTCTGTTTACACAACTGTGAGGGGATGGGGGGCAAAATGTTTGAAAGGAGTTTCGTTTAACTTTTCTCACTAAAAAAGTATTAAAATGTGAATTATTTTAATAATTATAATTATTTTAACACATAGCTATATGTTATTAAATATGTATTTTGCTTATAAATACATACACATTTAAATATGTATTTATGTAAATGGAGAAGAGAATGGCACCCCAGTCCAGCATTCTGCCTGGTGGGCCATAGAGCACAGGGTTGCAAAGAGTCGGACAGGACTTAAGCGACTTAGCATGGACACATGTGTTTATGTAATATGCAAATGTTACATATCACAAAATGGAGAAGGAAATGGCAGCCCACTCCAGTATCCTTGCCTGGAGAATCCCGTGGACAGAGGAGCCTGGTGTGCTGCAGTCCATGGGGTCGCAAAGAGTCGGGCACGACTGAGCAACTAACACACACACATATTACAAATATGTGCATAATCCATATGTGTTAAATTATACTGTATATTAAAATATGTGTATTATTATGTGTTAAAATGCAGATGTAAATATGTATTTAAATGCATAAACTATGTATACAGACACATATGAACCAAGCACTTGCTTCAGATGGTAACTTTGGATAATGTGGAATTTTTGTATGCATGTCAGCACTGGCATTCTTCCAGAGACTTATTTCTGTAGCCCCATTTGAAACACTTCCTGGATGTTTTTGCTGGTTATAAGAGTGATACATGCACTTGATTTAAAACATTTGGAAAAGGGCAGTATAGAAAAGAAAATATCCCTCTTGTCCACTCTCTCCCGAATCGGGGTTCTGCACTGAGCGCACTTCCTTCTGGCTCTTTTCTTGCAGTAACCAGTTTAAACCTTTAGTCCAGCGCCTCTGTTTGCCATTCCTCCTGGTATCCTATCTGCTCCTGGTCGCAAGCTCTGCCTAAATTGCTGTCTTAGAAAAATCCAGAATGCTTAAGAGAAGGGACATGGGGGCAAAGAGAGGAATGGATAATTCAGAAAAGCAACTACAAAATTAAAAGCATAATTTTTGCTGTATAATCCGTCAGTTGTACCCTCCTCTAACCCCATAAGACCCTTCTCCCTACACTGCACCTTCTTAGGGCGCTTCACAGTCTACCTGGGGTGAAAAGGAAGGGAATTTATCACCCTCAGTGGAAATGCTCAGGGTCAAATTATATACTCTTATGGTAAAGAGAGGGGGGTGGGCAGTGGTGGGGCTATGGCTTTAACAATTCCTAGGCAGGCTTTCGTGCTGGCCAACTAGCTTGCATCATGATAATACAATTTTGTATGTTAAACAACAGATGTCAGACAGAAGAAAGAGACAGGGTCTTTGCTTTTCTTCTCCTGTGGACCCTGCTCCCCCAAAGCAGCCATTTTTTCAGTTGCCATGACAGTGGTAATAGGAGTTTATCATTTTCCCATGCCTGCTGCATGCTAATGCCGAACCAGCTCACAAATGTTATCTGGTTAGGGAAGAAAGAGTCCAAACCGCAGTCTGCCGTGGTGCTGCAGAGGCAGACGCCACCACCGCCTTTTCCTTCTCCGCACAGTCCTCAGCTCCCGTTTTAGGGGGCAGTTTCTGTAAAGCAGAAGTTTTGATTTGTCTGACTATTACTATATCATTCACAATCAGCCTCAGAACTCCTGATGCTGTGTGCACTCACTGACAAAACAGATTAGTCACTGCTTTTTTTGAAAAGAAGCCGTAAAGGACAAAGCTCATCTAGATAGTAACCATAAGTAATATCTATAAATCAAATATGTATATTCAACATATAACAATTCTACTCTTTCTTCCTGAATACTAATCTCACTTTCAAAACATCAGGCCCATTTACACACTACGTAGAAGAAAGCTCTTTTGAGACCCAGCAAAACTGAGAAAATCATAATATTTTTATAAGAAGAGCACCTTCCTTCAATAAACAGAGATGATGTTGAAATTAAGAAAGAGTCACATTTGGAATGACTCCTTCTAAGAATGAAGGAAATTTATTCTGATAAAATAGAAAGAAAAAAAATGAAAAAGTGGTCATTAAGCCCAGATGATGGGCACGCAGATGTCCCTTATATTATTCTCGGTACTTCTCTGTGTTTGAAATGTTCTGTAGTTCCTGAAAATTTTGTGAATCAGCCTTTCTGTTTAGCTTTTAATTGTGTTAATTAACAGTGTTGGAGTCACAGCCCAATGCGGGGAAAAGAGAGAAAAAAGAAACAAAGTCACGTGGCAGAGGCAAAATTAACCCCAAAGTGATTTACAGCAACTTACATTTCCCCCTTAATTTCTAACAGAATGTGGTGGTGGCTGTCAGCTAATGTTCGCTTTTTTTCCCCTTCCTAATCCCTTAAAAAAAAAAATTCTTGCATCAATTGACCGCTAAAATGATTGCTTCAATTGTTGGTTAGAGTTTATTCTCCGGAATTGAAAAACCAGTTGCTTTTATATGCATTGTCTGCCTTATTTTTTAGGCATCTGGCACATTTTATTCCTTTTTTGTTATTTTGAGTTGTTCTTTTATCATTATCTGCAGGAAGCAGCATTAGCATGCCCGAGATAAGACGAGGGATCCAGATGTGCATATCAAAGGATGAACAGCTACTTATTAAGAAAAACTTTTCTTTTTAAGCCCAGCTTCTGTTCAAAGGCATAATAAAGCCTATGGCGTTAGTGACAAACTGGAAATTCAATGCCTTGTCACCGCCATGCATCCGAATGGGGGGAAGAAAAAAGGTCAAAGAAATTGGTAAGGTCCGCACTTTAGAGTTCTGAAAAGACAAAACTGGTAAAAGTTCATCTTCTCCAGACGTATGCATTTATACCCTGCTGTGTTTATTCACTGTTTTCTGGGGGAAATGAATGAGCCACAAATGGGCTGGCTGGCTGTTACGATTAAGGATGAATTTTAAATCACCAGGTTATTTTTTAGAAGAGTGGAGTATGTTGATGGTGAAAGCATCTGATGTTAATGTCATCGGCCGGCGTGTGCTTCTGCTGCAGTGAAAGCGCTTCGGAGCACAGGAGGCATGCATTTAGGTGGAAGAGCCCAGCGTTGTAATAGTTTATAAAGTAAACCTTCCGCTGCGCCTGTGCTTCTAAAATTAGGGCACTCCCTCCTCCCTCCGGTGTGTCTCTCTGTGTCCCTTGTGGAAACATAGATGCCCATAGGCAGGCATAAAGGCACAGATCTACACACTTATGTAAGGAACCGGCAAATCACTCCAGTACCGGACAGAAGAGCCTGGCGGGTGGGCTACAGTTCATGGGGTTGCAAACAGTCAGACATGACTTAGTGACTAAACAATAGCAATACACATATTTCGTGGTGGTGTTTTTAAAACTAATTTTGCCAAAACTTGTGTATACTCCCTTGATCTTGGCAGTTTCATTTGCCAGTCATTCCACTGGCACCCATAAGCTGACCTCATTCTTTTTCATTTATGCATCAGTGGTTTGTGAGTTGGCTGTACCATAATGTCCACAACCAATTCATTTTTGGCAGCCACTTAAGTTTCTTCCAGGGTTTCCCAATTGTGAAAAAATGATGCAAAAAATACCCTCATATGTAAATTTTTGTGTGCTCATCCTCTGTTCTTTCTGCACATTCGTTTTCTTTCTCGATTGTCCAAAAAAATATTTTAATTGCTGAGAAAAGTCATGCATCTATATGCTTGAGTCTAAAGTAAATTAGAAATAAGTTAATCTCTTATTTTCTCTTTTGACTTAAGATTTCAGAGAACTGTACTATCTGTTACAGTATCTGTACAGAACTGTAGATTGGTTCTGAAGGTATCTGATTTCACTTTTGTTCTTGGCTTCCTAAGCCAAGTTCTATAGTTGATTCAACAATTGATCTTCAGTAGTCATTTTGGTACGTGGATCTTTTTTTAAAGTTAGCTGAGTCAAATTTGTCAGTGAGGCTATCACTAGAGTTTTAAAAATATATAACTAACCCTCTTATTTGGTAAATAAGCAATAAAGAAACTTTGCCCAGGGTATATGGTGGTGGTTTAGTCACTAAGTCGTGTCTGACTCTTGTGAGCCCATGGTCTCTGTAGCCCACCAGGCTCCTCTGTCCATGGGATTGCATAGGCAAGAATACAGGAGTGGGCTGCCATTTCCTTCTCCACGGGATCTTCCCGACCCAGAGATGGAAACTGCGTCTCTTGCATCTCCTGCATTGGCAGGTGGATTCCTTACCACTGAGTCACCTGGGAAGTCTCATTATCCATTAGTGTTTTCTTTAAAAAATTGTAATACATGCAAAAAATAAGATGACACTGAGATGAATGAGAAGATACGCCAACAGGAAAAGCATCTGCTGCTGCTACTGCTGCTGCTGATGCTAAGTCACTTCAGTTGTGTCCGACTCTGTGCGACCCCATAGACGGTAGCCCACTAGGCTCCTCCGTCCATGGGATTTTCCAGGCAAGAGTACTGGAGTGGGGTGCCATTGACTTCTCCAGCTAATTGAAAGGCAAATCGTGAATCTACACACACTATGTGATCTACTTGTAGATGGGATGGTTGGCGTGGTGGACGGACGGATGGACTCATTAATGAGTGATCTCCAAGGTATGGAGCAGGTGAGGAAAGGGAAGAGAGAAGTTAGGTGTTTACATTTTCTTCATGTTAGTTATTTACAATGGGCATGTAAAGTTTTTCTCATTAAAAAAAAATCACTATTGCCTGTTGTCCCAAAGACAGGAAGTTAGACTGGTTATAACCAATTAACTGACCGACCTTTTTTTTTTTAAAGAATATTCATTAAAAGAATATAAAATTATTTTACATCCTTGTTGTTTAAGTTTTCATGGGGACAAATTCACATCGTTCAAAGTCCAAAATTGGAAAACGGTTTAAAAAAAAAAAGAAAATTTTCTGCCTCCCAGAACTAAGTTCCCTCCCCAGGGGTAATCACTGGTACCATTTGGGGGGTGTAAATTCTATTTATTTTTGGCTGTCCTGGGTCTTCACTGTTGCCCGAGGGCTTTCTCCAGTTGTGGTGAGCAGAGTTTGCTCTGTGTTGTACCCGGGGCTTCGGGCTTCTCTTACAAAGCATGGGCTCTGTGGGCTGAGGGAGTTGTCACTGACAGGCTTAGCTGCTCGGCGGCATGTGGGGTCTGCTGCGACCAGGATCAGTGCGGTGTCCCCTGCGTTGCCAGCTGGATGCTTAACCCCTGGACCACCTCACTAGTATCATTTCTATATACATCCTGTGTGTGCTCAGGCGCTTCAGTCGTGCCTGACTCTGTGCGACCCTATGGTTTATGTAGCCCACCAGGCTCCTCTCTGTCCATGGGATTCTCCCAGGCAAGAATACTGGAGTGGATTGCCATGCCCTCCTCCAGGCATGTGCATCTTATTAGATACATCTTAAGCATACTCAAGGAAATGCGTCTGTCTGTATAAATATAATATGAACATATATCATAAGTTTATGTAAGTATATGAAGAAGTATAAAAGTATTGTTTGTTTTCCCACCAATGGTAGCCTTCTATTCAATTGGTCTGTATTCGTTGTTGTTTTTTTTTTTTTCCCCCACTTAACTATATAGAAAGAGAATTATTTTTATTTATTCATTTGCTTATTTATTTTTAATTTTGCCTGTGCTGGGTCTTTCTTGTGGCACGTGGACTCTCCAGTCGAAAAAATACTACCTAGGCATTCTAATGCCATAAAACTTGAGTATGAGCAGTCATAGCTTCAACTAAACACAGCAGTTAGACCGGAAAGAGATAAATCAAAATTGCTTTTATACACAGAGGACTCAGGCACATGTCTGGGCGTGGCTGTGGGTGGGGTCTTACAGCCCCAGCTGCTATGGAGGCAGCGTCAAACTGGCGGGTGAGCCTGGAACCCCGAGCCCTCCCAGCGTGGCCTTCCAGCTTCCTGGGGAGCCTCCTGACCCAGCGGATACCCTGATACAGCAGCAACAAACGCTCCGCTGGGGAAAGGCTGGAGCTTGAGCGGGAGGCTGGCCAGTAGCTGCCTGATGCGGTCGTTCTCCTCCCGCAGCTCGTGGAGCACCCTCTCGGTGGACAGAGCCTCTGCCCACCTTTCCCGGGTCCTTCTCTCCTGTCAGAGGAGCTCGCTCCAGGAGGAAGAAGTGGCTCTCTCCAGTTCCCTCTCTCTGTCCTCTGCCATCTTCTCGTAGAGGCTGCGCTTCTGACTGGCATAGTCCAGTCTTCGGTACACGTGGGGACATCTCCTCTCCATCTCCAGGCGGCATGTTGCCTCCTCAGTCGACTTTCTCAGTAGCTGCTTGACCTGCTCCTGATGTAATTCAGGCAGCATTTCAAGTTTCAGCTGCAGCTTCTGGATCTCCCTCTCCAGCTGTGCGTTTTCAGACCGCAAGGAGGTTTGCTCGGTTTGGAGACGTTTTATTTGTCCCATTCGCTCTTCATTAGTTTGATTTTCTTCATACAGTTTTCTGGATATTTCTTCTTTTTCTTTCTTTTTCTTTTTAAAGGACACTTTTAAGTTAACAGCATGAATGAGACCCTTCAGATAAGCTTCCGACAGGCCCCCTGGGGGACGCTCACGTTCTGCTTCTCTGTTTTCTCCCACGTCCAAGTTGCTCCTCTCAACGGGACCCTCTCTCGAGAGGTCAGGCGAATGTCTGGTCTTCAGCGTGACGTCCACGAGTGACTTCAGTTGGCTCCTTTTATCGTCCAGCAGCCGCTGCGTTTGCGCATTTGAGCGTTCCAGCGCATCTTTTCGTCCCTTCAGGGCCTGTGTCCCGTGCCTCCATCCCTCCATTTCTCGGGAGAGCACTTTGAGACTTTGCTGAAGATGACTATTTTCATTCAAACCATCCCTCAGTTGTTCCTGGAGATGTCGCACCTTGTCCTGAGAGGCTTTCAAGATGTTTTTTGCCTTGGTCACCTGAAATTGGTGGCATTCCGCCATGTCTCCAAGTGACTGTATCTGTCCTGGAGACAAGCCATCATCAGCCCATGAAACGAAAGTTGGGGGGAGGGCTCGCTTTTCTGTACTTTTTCAAGGTCTTTCATGTCCTCAAGAGATGATCCTCTTGGGTTTCTGTTGAGGGCCTCCAAGCACAGGATTTGTAAGGTAGAAGCCCTGGCCACCACCACGGGCATCTTGAGGGCTTCATAGGTTTGTGCCCTGAGTCCAATCTTCTCCCTGACTTTCCTGTAGACCTCAGCACGGGCAGAACACCTCTTGGCCAGCTCTGCCCCTCTTCTTAGAGTGCTTCAGCTCTTGACTATGAAAAGCGCCATGGCCGCACACAGCAGGATCTCCCAAGAAAACCCCCAGGGACCCGGGACTCCTCTCAAGGCCGCAGAGACCAGCAGGAGAGCATCCCATAGACCCAGTGGTGAAGACATTCTGGGGACGGTCAGCAGGCCCTCGCTGATCCCACGGGCATCTCAGCTCTGCCTCTGATTTCCAGTGTCCCATAGGCCGTAACTGACCACACGGAACCCTGTGGTGTACTCTGTCTCTATGACAACCAGTTGCCTGGCAACGAGGGCGAACCACCCTTAGGGCTGAGGCAGGGGAGGTCCCGCAGGTTCTAGAAAGTCTCGCTCCCTGACTGTCCTGCTCACTGCACAGATCGTGGTATCACTTGTACAGGACATTCAGCGAGTGGACGTGGTCGGAGAGCAAAGCTACAGGGTCACGCGGTGCCACGCCCTACCCGCTTCTCTGCACACCAGAGCGTGTCAGAGAGCAGTGAGCCCTAGATGAGGTCTCCTGATCTCAACTTCCCTCTGCCTCAGGGAAGCCCAGGCTTGACTACAAAAGTCCCAGGGATGTCTCTCCTCTAAGACTCATTCACTCACTCTGGCGTGTGGTCAATGTTTGCGCAAGGACAGAGGACGGAAGGGTGTCCCCAGGTGGACTGCCAGTCGGGATTTCAATCATGAGAACTCAGGAGGAATGAATCCCAACAGGCAAGTTCGTACAAGTTCATGGATTTTCTGGGGAGCCTGTCTACCTCCGTTCAATCCAGGTGTTCCGCACGGGTTCGACTCAGGGCCCCCGGCTCCTTCACAGGGTGGCCCTGCCATCTTCAGCTCAGGGCCCCCGGGGCCGCCCGGGGTACAGTCTCCAATCCACCGACGCATCGGCAGCCTGTGCCTCTGCAGACGGAGCAGGTTCAGTTCACCACCTTTTACTTCTTCCAGCCCCATCTCCCTCTGCCAGAGCCTCTCGGTAGTCAGGCTCAGAGCCTCACTGTCCATCACCCAGCTGTCTGCCACGAGCAGCCAGTGGAGGGTGCGAGCAGGAGAGTGACACGGTCTGACGGATGTTTGAGAAGGACTAGGTGGGGAGACTTCCCTGGCGGCTCAGTGGTAAAGAATCCACCTGCCAATGCAGGAGACGTGGGTTTGATCCCTGGGTCGGGAAGATCCCCCACAGAAGGAAATGGCAACCCTCTCCAGTATTCTTGCTGGGAGAATCACAGACAGAGGAGCCTGGCGGGCTACAGTCCATGGGGTCACAAAGAGTTGAACACGACTTAGCAGTGAAACAACAACAAAAAGGTGGGGGGCAGAGTTGGAGAAGGCATCGAACCCAGGCCCCCTGCACTGGGAGTGCAGAGTCTTAGCCACTGGATCGAAGTCCCTCTCCTGCTGATGGATAGGCAATTTGGCAATATTTGCCGAAGTTAATCAGGTATCTTTGATCTTTGATCCAGCTATTCCATTTCTGGAAATTAAACCAGGAGATAGTCTCATTGTTGTGAAAAATTCAGTATGTAGCAGTTTATAATCTGCATTAATATTTATTATATAATTAAAAACATGGTAGATTTTTTTTTTTAACATTTCAAAAAAGAGTCTGTGAAAGATGAGAAGCAGAAGAGTGCCCTGTTCAAGAAAGAAGCTTCAGGATTTCCCTGGGGGTCCAGTGGTTAAGACTCTGAGCTCCCAGGACAGGGAGCCCTGGTTTGACCCCTGGTCAGGGATTTGGATCCTGTGTGCCATAGACCTGGCACAGCCAAATATAAATAGTTTAAAAGAAAGAGAGAGGGAGAGAGGAAGTAGTTTCCCAAATAATCCAGATTTTAAAAATACTTCCTGAAGAAGCTACTTTCCCTCTCTGAGCCTCAGTCTGTTCATCTATAGAGTGGGAATAATAGTCATGCCCACCTTACAGGGTCATGGTGGGGTTAAATACATTCAGGAAATGGTAGCTGCCATGATGCTCCCTGTTATGATACTGATCATTATGGTTACTTACTTAAATCTTGGTTTTGGATGAAGTATAAATGGTGGGTTCTTTGGCATGGCAGAGTCAGAAGCCTGAATTGAGGAAACCATATTGCACAACTTCCTTGGACGTCAGAAATCCTCACCATTTCCTCTGGAAATGTGAGTGTGGATGGCGTGTCACACACTAACAGCTGCAACATCTACCTCCCCGTTTCCTAAGCGGTCCAGTGACCTCCAGATTTCATTTAAGTTTTCTATTATTCTCTTCCGAAAGGGGACAATGGAGCTCTTGTTTGAACAGCTTTGGTGAGCCTAGAGGACGAATTGGTCTTTATGAGCAGCATCAAAGAGTTGTTTTCCATACGTTAGTTTGTCAGTTGCTTTCTTAATGCAGAGTTGGATAGGGGAATATACACGGTCGGGGGAGAAAAAAAATGATTTTGTGTCTACAGCTGGATGTCCATATTTGATAGGGATAAGCAGGATTTAATGTTACAGCTTTGCAAAGATAAAGCCTGTGTGAGTAAGAAAGCCTGAGTTGCCCAATCTCAATTTGCACTGGCTTTTAACCATCACTCTGTCGGGTTTGGTTATGTTTATTGGGTCACAGGAAGACAGAAGTGAGAGACAGCACCAGGAACCGACTTTGTTGAGATGTTGGCTATTACTTCTGTCCCTTCAAAATAAAACAAACACAATGGAACAAAAACCCTTGTGGGTTAAATCTGGAAAGCACAGTGAGAAGCCGCACAGCCGTAAACGGGGCATTCTCAAATGGGCTCAGGCATATCCTTTTAGGCTTTAGTAACTTTTATATCAAACAGAACAAGGCATCAAAAGCTGTGGTTTTGTTCTTAGATTGTAAATTTTTATTTCAAACAAGACAGAAAAAATTAAAAAGCTGCCAGATAGATGTCTTGACTCTCTTCTGGAGAATAAGTGTTCAAATTAATCCACTTTGGTTTTGTTGTTGTTTTTAAGCAACATCCACATAATGCCAAGGGAACGTTTTTATTCATTTATTTATTTTGGCTGTGCTGGGTCTTCACTGCAGCGCGGGCTTCTCTAGGTGTGGCAGTCGGCTTAATTGCTCTGCTACATTTGGGATCTTGACAAGGATTCTGTCCCTGGGTCGAGGAGATCTCCTGGAGAAGGAAATGGCAACCCATTCCAGAATTCTTGCCTGGAGAATCCCATGGACAGAGGAGCCTGGCGGGCTACAGTCCATGCACATGCGCACGTGATCCAAAGTCCAGTTCCAACTTCACATTTTTTTCTAGATTGCCACCATTTATTTTGTAACTCATCTTTCCCTCTACCGATCTGAAAGGCAGTCTTTATCAAATACTAAATTCCCACTTGGACTTCTTATCGAGGACTTTTGAGAAGCATATGTTGTGTGTATTTTGACTCACTAATTGCAAAGGGAAACTGTTTCCAAATCAGAATACACTAGAACTAAAGTCTTTTGGGGAACTCCCTGGCGGTCCGGTGCTTAGAGATCAGTGCTTTCACTGCCAGGCCCAGGTTCAATCGTGGTCAGGGAGCTAAGATTCCAGAAGCCGTGAGGCATGGGGAAAAAAAAAAAAGTCTTTTACGTTCGCTTTAGATGCTTGGGCTTGCGTGTGCATGCGCGCGTGTGTGTGTGTGTGTGTGCATGCGCGCGCGTGTGTGTGTGTGTGTGTGTACACACGGTGTTCTTGCAACTGTGAGCCCACTATGGTGTCTCATGTGTCTTGCCAAGTCAAGGTTTAGGAATAGATACATGACACCACTTTGAACAAAAAGATGACGGGAAATCTGCTGAGAGGCCTTCAGGGAGGGTTTTCCTCACCCTTAAAGAGGGCTGAAAGGCAGGGACTTGTCCTTTTGCCTCTGGGAACCACTGTCTCCCTGAGTTAAGAACTCTGCAGCGGTCTTGGGGCCGTGGTGGGAGGCAGCCCAGGAAGACAAGCTGCGGCTGGAGGCTGGAAAGAAGAAGAAACGGGAAAGCCTGGCTCCTGCAACTAAGTCACCGCCGCTAGAAACAGCCAGAGACAAACTCCTTGACAGACGGTTAATCAAGATTGCCCAAGCCCTGCTGAGCTGGGTTTTCCGTTCTTTGCAGCTAAAACTGTCCTAACAGTCCAGCTTCCCCAGTGTATTGAAAGATCTAGAACTTTCTCTTCTCCCCTGTGGAGCTGAACTGACCCTATCCCCTCTTTGAAGTCACCAAGTGTGGAACAGGGTGAGAAGGGAACTTTATCAAACTCAGTAGTTCACATAAAATTAGAAAAACACAGGGTACCTTCGGTATCCTGCGAGCCAAGCATGTGCCAGCACCGCCTGGCTTCTCGGAGAACATTGTTTCCTGAGGACAGACACCACCTCCCTGCTCCTAGTATGTAATTTCCTGTTTCTTATTTCTTTAAAGATAATTCATTTAGAAAATTGGCTAGAAATGACTCTGGGTGTTTTGGAGCTATTTTGCCAACATAGGAAATTAAAAGATTAGAGAAAGTTGAAGCAAAAAAGGATTCTTTGAGATCCTCTAGACCAGTGGTTTCAACCTTGCTGTACATTGAAATCATCTGGGAATTAAAAAATATATATATTAAAGGCTATCGCCTCCCCCGAGATTTCAATTTTATTGTTCCAGGATGTTACCTAAGCACCAGGATTTTTTTTTTAAAGCCTCTCAAGTGATTATCACTGTATTTTAATTTCATAATACTTTCCCTCAAACTTATTGAAAAATGATTTTTTTATTCCATTAATAGTTAAATGAACTGTATTTAAAGATTGAAGGCAGGAGGAGAAGGGAACGAGAGAGGATGAGATGGTTGGATGGGATCACCAACTCGATGGACATGAGTTTGAGTAAACTTCGGGAGTTGATGATGGACAAGGAGCCTGGCGTGCTGCAGTCCATGGGGTTGCAAAGAGTCGGACACAACTGAGCAACTGAACTAAACTGACCAATCCTTCACCTAGATTTCCTCACAGTTGACATTTGGCTATATTTGAATAATCTACTTTTAAGATCCATTATAGTAAGTTTTATCCATCTTTATTCATTTACTGAAAATAAAACTCTTGCTTTTCTTCTTCCCAAGACATTTATATTTTACATGTAATACATTTGCATCTTTCAAAAATTTTAAGTATAAAAAGATGCCCAGTGAAAGCCCTTCTTGCTTTTCTGCCCCCTCCCTGGTAGGAACCAGCTTTCTCACCTCTTGTGTACCATTCTGGAAATATTTTTATCAGTATGTTCTCTTATCTTCACATTGGAATAAAATTTGGCTAGATCTCCTGTACTTCTCTAATGCAAGATTACCTATTACCATAGTTAGCGTCCAGAAATACCTATTTGTTAAAAATTTTTGTTTTGTTTTGTTTTGTTTTAAATGGAAGAATTCCTTGCCGGGGGTTAAAAATTAATCAACAACAGAAGGGCTAAAGAAAGGCCGGACCGCCCCGCCCTGCCCCAGGCCCATTCCTCAGAGGAAACCCTTTTAACTCTTTCTGGTTGAAGTCTTTTTCATTCTCATTCCAAATTCCAAATATTAGATTTACACCACTGGTTGTGGAGTGTCACCTGGAGAATCTCATCTCCCGACTTCTTGCATAAAGTAACCTTTTTAAAAAAGAGATGCAAGATGACTCCTTTCTGGCTGTTTTTGAGCGGAGGACCCTTAGATGTTAGGAGCCCTCTTTCAAATGTTTCTAATATGCCAGAATGCTTTGGAAACATTCTTGTTATGCTTAAATAATTTGCATAAGCATATTGTTTTGGTTGAGCTACCGTGATGATAAACCAAATCTTAGCAGATTCTCTATTTCTCTATTATATCATGGGCTTTTGTATTCTTGTAAATAGGTAGCCTTGCAGATCAAAGTCTTAAGAGTTGTTATTATAGTCTTAAACCCTATCTTTATTTATTCATTCAACAAATACCAGAAAGAACCAGGGAGCTCCTGATGCCAGGATAAGGAAGATTCAGCTGTTTCATGAGAACAGGGTTTTGTTCTGGAGTCATGACAGTGTTTTGGAACTTGAGAGGGACAGTGGTCACACACGTGAATGCACTAAATACCGCTGGATGGTTCACTTCAAAATGGTTAATTTATGTTATGTACATTTATTCTCAACTTTAAAAAATGTTGAGGGGGGAAGGACAGTCTCATGGTAAGCCAGATTGGAAAAACCTCCTACTGTGCAGCGCTCTGAGGCCTGTGCAGTGTTACGGTCATATCAACTATCTGAGAAATGTTCCCCAAATGTCTCTTACCAGACTGGCCAGGTCATCTCCCTCTGGAACTTCTCCCAATACCTCTTAACATTCTTTGGAAACCAGCTTTAAGGAAATTTATTTATTGACATGGAAAGAAGTTCGTGATGATTTAGTGCACCAAGCCGTCACCAAGTGGTTTGTGCCGTATGATCTCTTTTTGGTGAACCTTTGTAAGTATATGTAGGCAGAGAAAATACATTGACGTCATTTTTGCCAACAGAAGTTATCTGTTTTATATTCTCACAAGTAAATTTCTTTTTCTTTTTATCTGTATTTTAAAATGTGTCTTCAAGAGTATGTACCTTTTTACGTAAAGTTTTTTTTTTTTTTTTTTTTTAAGGAAAGAACCCTCCCTTTATATTTTACTTTTGCCCTCTCCTACCTGCAAAATGGGCTTCCCAGATGGCGCTAGTGATAAAGAACCCACCAGCCAATGGTAGGTTCCTTACATCAAGTGACATGAGTTCAATCCCTGGGTTGGGAAGATCCCCTGGAGGAGAGCGTGGCAACCCACTCCAGTATTCTTGCCTGGGGAATCCCATGGACGAGGAGCCTGGAGGGCTAAATGTAGTCCATAGGGTCGCAAAGAGTCAGAACTGAAGTGACTCAGTACGTACCTGCAAAAATGCCTGAGTTTTGCCCTAGTATCCTTATAGACTTAATATACTGGACTCTGTGTCCATTAACATAGTGGAGAGGGTGAAATTTTGCAATGTGCATGCAGCTTCCAACTGGTTCTTTAGAGAAGCTTGGGTCTGCCTGTGCCATGGTTTTCCATTCTGTGAAGTAGATTCAGCTCGTGGGTTGTTATCACTAAGGGTTTATTCAGTACATTCAGCTCAGTTCAGTTGCTCAGTTGTGTCCAACTCTTTGCAACCCCATGGACTGAAGCACACCAGGCTTCCCTGTCCATCACCACCTCCCAGAGCTTACTCAAACTCATGTCCATTGAGTTGGTGATGCCATCCGACCATCTCATCCTCTGTTGTCCCCTTCTCCTCCCGCTTCAATCTTTCCCAGAATCAGGGTTTTTTCAAATGAGTCAGTTCTTCACATCAGGTGGCCAAAGTATTGGAGTTTCAGCTTCAGCATCCGTCCTTCCAATGAATATTCAGGACTAATTTTCTTTAGGATGGACTGGTTGGATCTCCTTGCAGTCGAAGGGACTCTCAAGAGTCTTCTCCAACACCACAGTTCAAAAGCATCAATTCTTCAGCCCTCAGCTTTCTTTTTGGTCCAACTCTCACATCCATACATGACCACTGGAAAAGCCATAGCCTTGACTAAATGGACCTTTGTTGGCAAAGTAATGTCTCTGCTTTTGAATATGCTGTCTAGGGTGGTCATAGCTTTTCTTCCAAGGAGCCAGCGTCTTTTAATTTCATGGCTGCACTCACCGTCTACAGTGATTTTGGAGCCCAAAAAAATAAAGTCTGACTCTGTTTCCACTGTTCCCGTCTATTTGCCATGAAGTGATGGGACCCGATGCCATGATCTTAGTTTTCTGAATGTTGAGTTTTAAGCCAATTTTTTCAGTCTCCTCTCACTTTCTTCAAGAGGCTCTTTAGTTCTTCTTCACTTTCTGCCATTGGGGTGGTGTCATCTGCATATCTGAGGTAATTGATGTTTCTCCCAGCAATTTTGATTCCAGCTTGATTTCTCCGGCAATCTTGATTCCAACAATTAATCCAAATAAAACCAAGGACTCCATGCAGCTCAGTCATCACACAAAGACACACTTAAAGAAGCACAATAAGGCAACAAATATTAGTTTACAAAGAATTCTTATCTCTTTTTTTTTCTATCTAAAAACAATTACCTGGAGAAGAAAATGGCAACCCACTCCAGTATTCTTGCCTGGAAAATTCCATGGACAGAGAACCCTAGCAGGCTATAGTATACGGGGTTGCAAAGAGTCGGACACAACAGAGTGCGCGCACGCGCGCGCACACACATACAATAGGACCTTGAAAAATAAATAAATAAAAACAATTGGAGAGGGGTCCATTTAAAGCCAGTAGCACTCATTGTTGCTGCTGTTCAGTCGCTCAGTCCTGTCTGACTCTTTGTGACCCAATGGACTGCAGCACACCAGGCTTCCCTGTCCTTCACTATCTCCCAGAGTTTGCGCAAACTCATGTCCATTGAATCACTAATGCCATCCAGTCATCTCATTCTCTATCACCCACTTCTCCTCCTGCCCTCAATCTTTCCCAGCATCAGGGTCTTTTCCAATGAGTCAACTTTTTTCATCAGGTGGCTAATGCTTTGGAATTTCAGCTTCAGCATCAGTCCTTCCAATGAATAGCCAAAAAATATTCAATTTCCTTTAGGATTGAGTAGCACTCACATTCCTTGTATTAATTTCCTATTGCTGCTCTAACAAATTATTACAAACTTCAGTGATTTGAAACAACAGAAGTCTATTCTCTTACAGTTCTGAAGATCAGAAGCCAACATTCTTCTCCCTGGACTGAAGTCAAGGCTGTGTCGCAGGGCTGGCTCCTTCTGGAGGCTCCAGTAGAAACACTTGTCCTTTGCCTTATCTAGTTTCTGCGGGGCGCCTGCATCCCTTGGCTCCTGTAGGCTTCTTCATATCACCCAACCTCTTGCATCTGTTGTTACATCTTTTACCTCCTTATTTGACTTGCTGCTGCCCTCTTATAAGGACCCTTGCAGTTGTATCTGGATAATCTGGGATCATCTTCGATTTTCTAAAGATTCTTAATTTAAGCATATGTGCAAAGTCCCTTTTGCCACATGAGGTAACATACCCACAGGTCTCAGGGACTAGGGTGTGGCATCTTTAGGGGTGGTGGTATTCAGTCTATCACAGCCCCTATCATTTCTTTGGAGCCTCCTGGTCGGTCCAGGGCTTCCCCGGTAGCCCAGCTGGGAAAGAATCGGCCTGCAATGCAGGAGATCCCGGTTTGAAGCCTGCAGACACCTTCCCCACATGCTGCTCCTCTTTCTTCCCAAAGGACCCCCTGAGACTTCTGCTCTTGCCCACCTGTCTTGTCTGGAGCTCTGTTTACAGCAAAGAATCTGGCAGCTTCAAGTCCTGATATACCCCCTCTCCATCCTGTACACACCCAGTGAGGGGCAGCACTTTCTTGAGCCATGGGAAATTCTGATTACAGCAGCGATTCAGTTGTCTGGTGTTAAGCCATTCATTACGTTCTCCGTCTGTGTTGCCGAGCCCTTTATTATGTATTGGGAATAGTACTGGTTAAGAGTCCAAAAGAGCAGAAGTACGTTTATTATGTCATTGTGACATAGTCATTGTGATGATGGTGATGTCCTAAGTCTCCATCCAGAGGTTGTATAAAGTAGTGGTTGAGAGTGCAAATACCCAAGCTACACTTTCTGGGTTCAAATCCCAGCCCCTCCACTTACCAGCTGTGTGAGCTCCACTATCCTCTCAATGCCTGTTTCCTCACTTGCTGAAAGACTATCCAAAAAAATATCTACCCCATTTGCTTGTATTGAGGAATAACTAAGAGAAAGGATGTAATGTGTCTGACACATAGTAGGTCCCCAGCATTTCCTAATTCCTTTCTCCTTAGAAGTCAAGAGTAACATATCAGATCAAGCTTTCCCCTTATAGTACTGACAGCTGGGTCCAAACTATGAGATAATAGTCTTATTTCCATTTTCACAGGTGAAAAGATTTTCCCAGAAGAGTAAGCAGTGAGTGAAGAACTTGCCTAGGCCAAAAATTAAATGCATGTACATACGCATATGTTGAGCTTTAAGCCAACTTTTTCACTCTCCTCTTTCACTTTCATCAAGAGGCTCTTTAGTTCTTCTTCACTTTCCGCTGTAAGGGTGGTGTCATCTGCATATCTGAGGTTATTGATATTTCTCCCAGCAATTTTGATTCCAGCTAACCCTAATCCATCACTTCATGGCAAATAGATGGGGAAACAGTGGAAACAGTGGCTGACTTTATTTTTCTGGGCTCCAAAATCACTGCAGATGGTGATTGTAGCCATGAAATTAAAAGACGCTTACTCCTTGGAAGGAAATTTATGACCAACCTAGAGAGCATATTGAAAAGCAGAGACATTACTTTGCCAACAAAGGTCCATCTAGTCGAGACTATGGTTTTTCCAGTGGTCATGTATGGATGTGAGAGTTGGACTATAAAGAAAGCTGAGCACCGAAGAATTGATGCTTTTGAACTGTGGTATTGGAGAAGACTCTTGAGAGTCCCTTGGACTGCAAGAAGATCTAACCAGTCCATCCTAAAGGAGATCAGTCCTGGAGTGTTCATTGGAAGGACTGATGTTAAAGCTGAAACTCCAAAACTTTGGCCACCTGATGTGAAGAGCTGACTTATTGGAAAAGACCCTGATGCTGGGAAAGATTGAGGGCAGGAGGAGAAGGGAATGACAGGTTGGATGGCATCACCGACTCAATGGGCATGAGTTTGGGTAGGCTCCAGGAGTTGGTGATAGACAGGGAGGCCTGGCGTGCTGCAGTTCATGGGGTCACAAAGAGTCGGACACAACTGAGTGACGGAATTGAATTGAACATACACACATATATGCATGTATGTGTGTGTGTGTGTGTGTGTGTGTGTTTAAGTTTGGGGAAAAAATCAACCTCAGAAAAGTACATGACAAAGAGAAAGAAAAAAAAAGAAAAAATGACAAACACTGTTAAAAGTGACGGATAGTCACAATTTTTTTTTTTAATTAAGGACCAGGAGTTCCCAGGTGGTCTAGTGGTTAAGATTCCAGGCTTTCACTGCGGTGACCCAGTTAAATTCTTAGTCAGAAAACTGAGATCCTGCAAGCTGTGCTGCTTGGCCAAAGAAAAAATTAAGTACCAGGAAGTACCTGCCAAATGAAAAGCTTCCATCTAAGGTAAGCACTGTTGGAGCTTTGGCAGGCTCTAACTGTATTTCTCTGAGCGTATGTGAGCCGCTTCACTGGATCTGTTCTGTGTATTCACTCTGCTCTGCCGTCCGTATCTGTAAATTTCAACAATACGCAGTGAGCAGCTTTATGAATCACTTTGTCTTCTCATTATGTTTTTCATTTACAAACTAATAGCTGACCTGTTTCAACTTTTTAATCTGAAGTAATTACAGATCACAGAAAGTGTGAGAATAGTCCAGAAGGGTCCCTGGTACCTGCCCCTTGGCTTCCCTCAGTTTTCCCCAGTGATGACACCCCCGTAACTACAGCACGTTATCAACGTCAGGAAATGACCAGCGGCACAGTCGATTCAGGAGACTGCAGACCTTCCTCAGACTCACCAGTTTACATGCGCTTGTTTTTGTTCTTTAATTTGTCTCTAAATGTAGATCTATGACATTTTACCTCTCAGTTCAGTTCAGTCTCTCAGTCGTGTCCAACTCTTTGCGACCCTATGAACTGCAGCACACCAGGCCTCCCTGTCCATCACCACCTCCCGGAGTTCACACAGACTCATGTCCATTGAGTCGGTGATGCCATCCAGCCATCTCATCCTCTGTCGTCCCCTTCTCCTCCTGCCTTCAATCTTTCCCAGCATCAGGGTGTTTTCAAGTGAGTCAGCTCTTTGCATCAGGTGGCCAAAGTATTGGAGTTTCAGCTTCAGCATCAGTCCTCCAATGAATATTCAGAACTGATTTTCTTTAAGAATGGACTGGTTGGATCTCCTTGCAGTTCAAAAGCATCAGTTCTTCTCGATTTTATCTCTACTTGCTCTTCCAAAGGACTTCCCTGGTGGTCTGGTGGCTGAGGGTCCGTGCTCCCAGTACAGGGGGCCCTAATTTCAATCCCTGGTCAGGAAACTAAATCCCACATGCTGCAACTAAGACCCAGCTCAGCTAAATAAATAAAAATTTTAAATGCAGTCAATACAGAAATATGGTGTGCAGAATATTGAAACCCGCTGTGATGTTTGGGATGTTTTCTCCAGGTTATTCTCGGTGTGTATGCTGGTTTTTTTTTTTTAACAACTAAAAGGATGTTCTGAGATATATATATATATATTTTTTTTTTTTTTTAATTTGCCTTTAAAAAACAATCATGGACATCCTTCCATAATCGGAACAAGTTAAGATCTGCTGCAGTGTGAATGTTTTTAGGGTGAAACATCTGCACGGTGGCTGTTGACCTCCCGTGGAAGTAGGCACTCGGTTTATGCCCAGCCTCTAAATTTCTGTGGAAAACACAAGTCCCACCTGTCAGCATTTCTGAACCTGAGCCATGCCGTTTCCTGAGCTAGATCCCTGCCCTGCCCTGGCACAAAGCCCCCAGGGAGCACATCTTCCAGACCTCCTGGCCGAGTGCACCACTCCCACACCTGCCCAGACATGAATCACTATCACCTTTTACGAAACATTTTTATGAGACCTCCACCGTAACCGCTTCCAGTGAAATCTTTCTGGACCCCCCTCCCTGCCCCCACCCCCCTACACCAGGACAGCTCTTCCCAGGATGGATGTGAACAGCTCCATTTCTGCCTTTATGCATTTGGCATAAAGATTTCTTGCGGCTCGTAAGCACCTTGGCCATTTTACCATTGTCAGGAAGGATGTTTATGACCCAAATATGAAAACTTGGTGAGAATTAACACTTCAGCAAAAGGGCTGTGTTATTCTTGGCAAGAAATACCTTCTCAAGACGACCCAAAGCAGGCAGGGCTCCGGGTGTGAAAACACGCGTGCTGGTGACATGCTCATGCTCAAAGCTTAAGCATCGTCTAGGATTCAAACGCCTGACTGCTTGCTGTTCAGTAACGGGGCGGCTGAGCAGTCTAACGGCTTGCCAGCTTCCTGTTTGGGTGTTTTTATGGCATTATGATTTTGCCAAGTGAATGAGGCAAAATAAAACAGGAAAAGAGATGTTGGATCAGGAGTTTAATAAAAGTCCGTTTTGTCTTTGGAAGCCTCCCCCAGAGTGGCTTCCTCTCCCAGGCCCCGCAAGCCTCTGTATTGACAGATGCCATTTGCTCATTTACGATGTGATAATAAAAACCTTCAGCCTTATTCAGTGTGACCCTTCTCCCCTGACAGGAGGGCACCAAATGGCTTGGAATCAGCAGGCATCTTTTTTCATTAAAGATGATAACTTCACATGAACTGCAGTCAAAGGATGCTTCGGAAAAGTCACAGAATTTGGTCAGTGAAAGGAAAGTCTAATGAGAACAGGCTAACACTCTGGAGGGACCCTGAAATACGTGTGTTTGTAAAATGACCGAGATTTTACACCAATAAAGACTATCTGACAAGCATAGGTGAATGCTGAACTACAAAATACAAAATCGTGGATAGTTCTTTTTAAACCGGAGGCTCCGCTCGTTTTTGCAGTTGCGTTATTTGTATGAAATAAAGACATTTAAGCAATAAGTACCTAACTAATATCAAAGTGTAACCCACCTGCTAGTGTCTTATACAAAGGCATTTTCTTTGATTTTCTATCATTAACGCATACCTAGTATTTGGCACAGAAGATAATGAAAATGTAGATCGAAGGTTGCATAGGTTTTTTTATCCCACAAGTTTATATTTCATGAACTTTCATTGATCTCAGTCATTTTCAAGCTAACAGTGTTTTTTAGCTAGTAGAGCTGTATAGAGCTTTTTGCAGAACACATATTATCATTGGTGCTTCTCACTGATTCAGACTGTAAATTGATTAAAACCACTAGTTTCAAACTCGGCCACACGAGACGGTTGGGACTGCTATATCCTGCGGTGGCGGTGGTGCTATTCAGTGGTGTCCGACTCTTTGCGACCCCATGGATCGGAGCCCACCAGGCTCCTCTGTCCGTGGGATTTCCCAGGCAAGAGTACTGGAGTGACTTACCATTTCCTGCTCCAGGGGATCTTCCCAACCCAGGGATCGAACCCAGGTCTCTTGTGTCTCCTACACTGGCCGGCAGAGTCTTTACCACTGAGCCACCTGGGAAGCCCGTGTTCTATCCTATACATGTCATAAACTATAAATGAGAATTGTTGGTTTTGACCACAGATGTCTTTTAAAGAAGATGGACAGATTTCTCCATCTGCAGAGGCTAAGCAGATATTTTTATAGACCACCAACTCTTGTGGATCCTTCCTGAAATGTTCCACCTACAAATAAACCTCTATGTTAAATATGAGACATGGCCTCGGTTGAAAAGCACATTTGTGATGTATCATATTCTCCATATTTTGTCATTTCTGGTTATTTTTTCCCTAACCATAAGTGTGAATCAGTAATTTGGATCAGCTTCAGCCTTTTTAAAAAGAATATATGTTAGTTTCTATTATTTGGAATATATCAAAGGCTAAAATTATTGAGCATGTACTGTGTGCCCAGCTTAGTTCTAAATCCTATTAGGGCATTAACTCATCTCATCCTCACCACACAACAAGAAGTATTCTGAATATTCTTGTTCTCCAAACGGGGGAATTAAGAAAAGAAGCAGGCAAGTGGCTGAGAAATAATTAACGATGATCCTATTAACAGAAAGGTTGTTTCCAGTTTTTTATATCACAATGCAGTGGTGAGGGCCTTGTCCATCAGTTTTTACACACACCTGTCATGATTTTTGTAGGCTTATGTCCTTGGCATGAAGTTGCTACACCTAAGGTCAAACGTCTTTTTCATATTGAAAAGTGTTATTGCCAAATTATTTAGGCTCAGTATTCCTTCTTTCTGTGTGGGGCAGACTGTTTTTAGCTCACGTCGTCATTTCTTTAGATAGATGACAGAAGGATAGGGAGATGGAGGGATGGAGGGAGGATGGTCAGAGAGAGCTCATTTTCTAAGAGTTTTGAATTAACAACATTTTATACTGGTTCTTCCCCTGACCTGCCACCCTCACCAGTGAAGGGAGTGGCCTAAAGGACTGGGATAGTTTTCTTAAATTTATGGGGAAACTATCTGTAGAGTACAAACAATTTTATCTCATCTCCATTTTGTTAGCAAGTTCCAGAAGCTAAAAAAAAAAAAAAAAAATCAGTTACTGTCATAAATTTATTCTGAGAGGCAACTGACAAGCCAAATGGTGAGTCCCAGCAGTGGCCCACCCTGCAAACAAGAGACTCCCTAAGTTTGAAGCAGGAGAGTTTCCCTGGAAAAACACTTGGTCATCAACACTCCTGGTCCCACCCCACCACCCCTTCTGCAGTGAACACAGAGCAGAGGCAAATTGCTTTAACTTCAAAAAAAAAAAAAAGCAGATTGATCTGAAATGAAACGAGACCTTCAAAATTCACAGTTTAACGCTCATAAACTCTGATAATGAGCAAGGTGTCTCAGCATGTCTGCACACCTTCATCCTCAGAGAGACAGAAACTCACGGGAGCACTTCCCCTCGACTTGCCATCTGTGAGCTGGAAGATCAAAGGCCCGATGCCAGGACGGGAAGTGGGGAGAATTAGTGTCCCTCTAGGAGCCTCTCGCCCCCACAGCAAGCCTCATGGTTCTCCTTAGGATCATGAGCTCTTCGGCTCCTAATTCGGGGTTTCATTAAGGGCATCAGTTCAGTTCAGTCACTCAGTTGTGTCCGACTCTTTGCGACCCCATGAATCACAGCACGCCAGGCCTCCCTGTCCATCACCAACTCCCGGAGTTCACTTAAACTCATGTCCATCGAGTCGGTGATGCCATCCAGCCATCTCATCCTCTGTTGTCCCCTTCTCCTCCTGCCCCCAATCCCTCTCAGCATCAGAGTCTTTTCCAATGAGTCAACTCTTCACATGAGGTGGCCAAAGTACTGGAGTTTCAGCTTTAGCATCAGTCCTTCCAAAGAACACCCAGAACTGATCTCCTTTAGAATGGACTAGTTGGATCTCCTTGCAGTCCAAGGGACTCTCAAGAGTCTTCTCCAACACCACAGTTCAAAAGCATCAGTTCTTCTGCCTTTGAATGAAGGCGATGGAAGGTTGCTGTTTCTTTTGAAGTCCAGCTGTTAGAATTGTGATTCCGATTTGGAAAGCCCGTGGCTTGTCACCTTCACACAACAAATGCTTGGTAACTTTTGCAGTTATCATTAACATGTTCTTCTTGTTTAGTTGCTCAGTCATGTCCGACTCTTTGCAACCCCATGGACTGTAGCCCACCAGGCTCCTCTGTCCGTGGGATTTCCCAGGCAGGATTATTGGAGTGGGTTGCCATTTCCTATTCCAGAAGATCTTCCCCAGCCAGCGACTGAACCTGCATCTCCTGCTTAGCAGGTGGATTCTTGACCACTGAGCCCCCTGGGAAGCCATTACTAACGTGACTCATTGGCAAATGATCTGCATGACTCCATAAAGTGATCTTATCCTACTTTGATGAAGTGCTATAGAAATTTCTAGACTGGAGTCTGGCATGTAGAGGAGCTTGACAAACTTATGCTACGAAGCAGGGCTGGTTCACTACAGTCCCCACACCCACCCCCTCCCCTGGGTAGCTGAGTGAGGCTCTGGGAGCTGACATCCTTTGCCTGAGGTGGGGTCTGAGCCTTGGTCTTTAGAAGCCTGTTCTGTCTTTTTTCTCCACTCCAAAATCTGCGTGGCTGAGCAACTGATTTGCTGAGGTTTCTGTACCCTTTCTGGGGCAGCCATCAAGTAGAAGAGACTGTTCTGCGCATGTCACTGGTAACAAGGCTGAGCCTGTGGAAAAACCACAGACTTTGGAGCCCCACGTCCTCGGGCTCAGTCTTCAACCCTGACGCTGTAGCTGTGTGATCCTGGGCAGATCACTTTACCTCTCGGGGCCTCAGTCACCTCATATGCAAACTGGACGTAATAGTATGCAAATTTGGGGATCCTTGGAGGATTAGATGATATAGTACCATTTATTACATACTGCCTAACAAGATCTAAGAATCAGTATAAAAATAACACTAAGTCGCTTCAGTCGTGTCTGACTCTTTGCGACCCCATGGACTGTAGCCCTCCAGGCTCCTCTTCCATGGGATTTCCCAGGCAAGAACACTGGAGTGGGTTGCCATTTCCTTCTCCAGGGGATCTTCCCAACCCAGGAATCGAACCTGCATCTCTTATGTCTCCTGCATTGGCAGGTGAGTTCTTTACCTCTAGCACAACCTGAGAAACCCGTAATAATACCTGATAATAATGCCTGAGAATCTCTATTCGGTCGGATGTGGAGACCCCGTCAGGCTTTCCAAAGATGTGCTTGTCCTAAGCGTCAGAAGCTGTGACTGAGCTGTTACCTGACGAAGAGGATAAGGCAGCAGATAGATTTCAGGTCAGCTGACCCTGGGACGGAGAGAGGACGCTGGTGGCACCATAAGCGTTTGTTGGTCTGTTTGGTGTTACCAGGACTCAGCAATTTTTTCTGTAAAGGGTCAGAAAGTAAATACTTTAGACTTTGTGGTCCAAGGGGCAGTGTCCTCAGTGCCTTAAGTAATCATTCTTGCTGAAAGACTGAAGTTGTTTCTTATCCTTTACGTTTTAAAATGTAAAAACCATTCTCAATTCAGACTAAACCAGAGGCGGTGGGCGGGTGATGGTGTCTGATTTGGCCACTGAAGTCTGCTAATTCCTGGTATCTGTGCAAATATCTATTTAACTTCCAAAAAAGGATAATGCTAGATATATAGATTTTTATCGTTTTTTAAAAAACATCATCTACAGTGAATATCTTCTTAGAATAAGTTATTTATCAATTCCATTTTTACAACTGCGAGCACAGGCTATATTTGGGGGGAGAGTTTATTATGGTGGATACGAGCATGGTTTAGAATTCTGTCTCCATCATTTCCTGGTTGTGTGATCTTGGGGAGGTCACTTCTCTCTACACTTTCATTTTTTCATCCGTAAAATAGGTAATCAGTGATTCAACTAAAAGGTATTATGGGCTAACTATATGCTGGGAACTCTTCCAGATGCTGAGGACTTAGAACCTGACAAAAACCACTGTTCTAGTTGGAATAGGTGTGAGAGGAGGTAAGAGGCAATAAACAAGCAAATAAATTCAATAGTATGGTAGGCACCTCATCCTTCCCTGTGGTACAGTGGATAAGAACCTGCCTGCTAATGCAGGGGACAGGGGTTTGATCCCTCGTCCAGGAAGATTCCGGGGCTTCCCAGGTGGCGCTAGTGGTGAAGATGCAAGAGACAAGGGACTGATCCCTGGGTCGGGGAGATCCCCTGGAGGAGGAAATGGCAACCCACTCCAGTAGTCTTGCCTGGAAAATTCCATGGACAGAGGAGCCTGGCAGGCTACAGTGCATGGGGCTGCAAAGAGCCAGACACGACTGAGCACACACACTGGGCCGATTCCACACGCATTTCACATGCATTTAACAAACTTGTCTTAGACTTGGTCTAAAAAAGTCCTGTAGTAACTATCCTCCAGACGGCCTGATGGTCCTCACCTCCTCATCCACGTCACCAATAGAAGGTTGGGAAAATGACAGTGTACACATTCCCGGAGAAGCTCATAGACCTTGTAGCTTCTGCATTGCTCTCTTGGATCACCTACCTGGTCTGGGGGAAGCCAACTGCCCTGCCATGAGGACACACAGGAACACCCTGGAGATGCCCACGTGATGAGGAACTGAGCCTTCCACCCACACCCAGGACCTGCTTGCGGGTCGTGTGAGCGCACCACCTTGGAAACAGGTTTGGCAGCCCCAGTCAAGCCTTCACGGGACCCCAACCCTGGCCAGCAACTGGTCTGCAACTTCACCCAGCTAAGCTACTTGTGAATTCATAGGAGACCCACAACATTTTTGAAGGAAGTGTATTGGCGTAAACACAATGAGCTTTGGACTGAAGTGAGCACAGACAGTACAAAGGGAAAAGAGGCCTTTGAACCCTAACTTCTGTGGGCCAGAAGAAGGCTGCAAAACCACGCAGCTGTGAACAGCGTCTGCATTTCATGGGAAAATAAGGTTGACTCAGAGAAGAGACTCCCTGAGTCTGGAGGGTAGATCTAAGAGATGTAGTCACTCACTGCACGTCACAGAACTAGTAACGATGCTGCCAGGTTTCAGACTGATGCAGTCTGGCTCTAGAGTCCTTGCTCTTCGCCTCTGCATTATACCGTGTCTATAATGGATGGTTGGAGGGGTAGATAGGCAGACAGTAGTATAATTTCAGTTCTCTGAATTATCTATGCTCATGTAAGCACACACACAGTCAGAGTTCCAGACACCAGTGGCCTGGAGTGTGTTGATCTGATAGATTGATGATCTCCATGACATTCGCTTAGAGAATGGCTCAGTTCAGTTCAGTTCAGTTCAGTCGCTCAGTCGTGTCCAACTCTTTGCGACCCCATGAATCGCAGCATGCCAGGCCTCCCTGTCCATCACCATCTCCCAGAGTTCACTCAAACTCACGTCCATCGAGTCGGTGATGCCATCCAGCCATCTCATCCTCTGTCATCCCCTTTTCCTCCTGCCCCCAATCCCTCCCAGCATCAGAGTCTTTTCCAATGAGTCAACTCTTCGCATGAGGTGGCCAAAGTACTGGAGTTTCAGCTTTAGCATCATTCCTTCCAAAGAAATCCCAGGGCTGATCTCCTTCAGAATGGACTGCTTGGATCTCCTTGCAGTCCAAGGGACTCTCAAGAGTCTTCTCCAACACCACAGTTCAAAAGCATCAATTCTTAGGCGCTCAGCTTTCTTCACAGTCCAACTCTCACATCCATACATGACCACAGGAAAAACCATAGCCTTGACTAGATGGACCTTTGTTGGCAAAGTAATGTCTCTGCTTTTGAATATGCTATCTAGGTTGGTCATAACTTTCCTTGCAAGGAGTAAGCGTCTTTTAATTTCATGGCTGCAGTCACCATCTGCAGTGATTTTGGAGCCCAAAAATAAAGTCTGACACTGTTTCCACTGTTTCCCCATCTATTTCCCATGAAGTGATGGGACCAGATGCCATGATCTTCATTTTCTGAATGTTGAGCTTTAAGCCAACTTTTTTACTCTCCTCTTCCACTTTCATCAAGAGGCTTTTTAGTTCCTCTTCACTTTCTGCCATAAGGGTGGTGTCATCTGCGTATCTGAGGTTATTACACAAAGAAAAGTGTTAGGGAAGGCGGTAAAGATAAGGAGGGACACTGACCTTCCTACACCACCTGTGCAGATTTTTACTCCATCTTATTATTATTTTTTTTTTATCTTATTTTTAACACCCTGCTTCTAAGGGTGTGGGTCTGCCTTCTGAGCCTTCGTTTTGTGTATCATTCTTAATTTTTGTTTTTTGTTTTTTTGTTTTCTTATACAAGTAGTTATAGCCTACATGAGCAATGCAGGAAAACCAGAACTGACCAGGAAGCAAAAAGAAAACAAAGAGTTTTCGTATTCCCACTAATGAGAAATGGCTCCTGCCTGCATTGTAATAGGTTTTGTTTGTTTATTAAATGCAATATATTTGTGTGACTTGTTATAAGGAGCCAGTTTGGTTGTGACTAAATATTTTGTTGAAAACGCTTCAGTAATTTTTTTTCCCCCAGAGAGATTCCTACACCCATAGTTAGTTAATTTCTCCTTCCAATAACCGTGAACTAAGATAAATACACAGCAGTGTGTTTTCACCTTTGTGTGGGTTCCAAAGAGGATTTAATAGAAATATCTCCTTAAAAATCTTCACAGCCTTTTGTTTTGCTACTAAAACCCTTGCCTGATACCGTGACTATGCAATATAAAAGTAACTAATTAAAAAGTAGATTTACTTAGTCAATCATTTGTTTGGATTAAATGACAAAGGGCTGACTGATAATTTTTCCCTCAATCAACTAGATGGTTAGTACTGGGATTTTTTTTGTCCCTACCACATTGACAAGTTGTTTTGAAATTGTGTGGACACAGACTAACCACTCCATCTCATGGGGGAAAAACTCAGTTAATGATGGGTCTTTCCAAATATTCAAAGACTGTGTATAGGTCTGTGCTGGCAATTCTGCTTTCTAAAGAGAGAGATTTGGAACCGATATGGGTGCTTTTAATGCTGATTTCACTGTAACCATTACATTCTTTAACTTAAAAGCTGATCCTTGTTGGATTTTTCCTCACCTTAAAAAAGAGATTCCGGCTTGGTGGGAAAAAAAGGTAGAAGAGTACAGAAATATACAACGTAGAAAGTGGAAAACTTCTCTCACCTCCCTGCCCCTCCCAACAGCCCCCCCCCCCCCGCCGCCCCCACCAAACCACTGTTAACGACAGTTTATTGAAATATTTTACACTGTGACTTATTGCAACAATTTCAGCAGCAGCAGGGGAGAAAAAAAAAAAAACTATAGCAAAACTAAACTAGAAAACAGTATTCCCCCCAATCCTTGGTTTCACTTTCCAAGGTTTCAGTGAGTGAAGTCGCTCAGTCGTGCCCGACTCTTTGCGACCCCATGGACAGTAGCCTGCACCAAGCTCCTCCGTCCATGGGATTTTCTAGGCAAGAGTACCGGAGTGGGTTGCTGTTTCCTTCTCCAGGGAATCTTCCCGACCCAGGGATCGAACCCAGGTCTCCCACATTGTAGACAGACGCTTTACCATCTGAGCCACCAGGGAAGTCACCCATGGTAAACTGTGAGCCGAAAACATTAAATGGAAAGTTCCAGAAATAAACAATTCAGAAGTTTTCAATCCTGTGCCACTGTGGTATGGGGGTGAAACCTTGCACCCTCTGCTCTGTCCCACCCAGGAGGTGACTCACTGCTTTGTTCAGCATATTTACATTGTATTGTATACAACACCCTCCTGCTAGCATAGGAAGAACACCGTCTATATACAAGATTCAGTACTATCCGATGTGGGCTTCCCAGCTGGCGTTAGTGGTGAAGAACCTGCCTGCCAGTGCAGGAGACACAGGAGACACCAGTTCCATCCCTGGGTTGGGAGGATCCACTGGAGGAGGGCATGGCAACCCACTCCAGTATCCTTGCCTGGAGGATCCCGTGGACACACGAGCCTGGTGGGCTACGGTCCACAGGGTCCCAAAGAGTCGGACAGACTGAAGCGACTTGGCTCGCAGCATCCAGTGTGTCACATACTGGAACATATCCCCTGCCGACAAGGACGGACCATTCTACAGCAGGTTGCTGCTGCTGCGAAGTCGCTTCAGTCGTGTCCGACTCTGTGCGACCCCATAGACGGCAGCCCACCAGGCTCCCCCGTCCCTGGGTTCTCCAGGCAAGAACACTGGAGCGGGTTGCCATTTCCTTCTCCAATGCATGAAAGTGAAAGTGAAAGGAAAGTTGCTCAGTCGTGTTCGACTCTTAGCGACCCCGTGGACTGCAGTCCAGCAGGCCCCTCCGTCCATGGGATTTCCCAGGCAAGAATACTGAAGTGGGTTGCCATTACCTCCTCCAGGGGATCTTCCTGACCCTGGGCTTGAACTTGTGTCTCCTGCATCTCTTGCATTGGCCACCTGGGAAGGATCTGTGGTAAAGAATCCACCCTCCAATGCAAGAGATGCAGGAGACACGGGTTCAGTCCCTGGAGGGATGGAAGAAAATCCCCTGGAGGAGGAAATGGCAACCCACTCCAGTTCTTGCCTGGGAAATCCTGTGGACAGAGGAGCCTGGCGGGCTACAGTCCACAAGTCCCAAAACAGCCAGACATGCACAACT
Source organism: Bubalus kerabau (assembly GCF_029407905.1). Lineage (NCBI taxonomy): Eukaryota > Metazoa > Chordata > Mammalia > Artiodactyla > Bovidae > Bubalus > Bubalus kerabau. The sequence continues at coordinate 80,451,568 of NC_073636.1, read as the reverse complement.
TAGTGACTACACAACAACGACATATGCGTTCTATAGATTTTCACTGAAGTGTGTCTTTAAAAACAGTATTGCTTCTCGACAATGCTGTCTTGATTGACAGGGTTAACCCTCCAGCCTCCTGAAGCCAGATAAACAGAGATAGGCCAGGTATTTAGATTTTTCATCCATACGACCTTCTCTCGTAATGCCTAATTCCATTCATCTGCGTCAGCATCTTAAGTTCCTTGAGAATTAAAATTGCCAACATTAAGTTTCTTTGTCAAGATCTGTAACGTCAGATTTTTTTTTTATTTTTCGAGTTTGGAAAAGCATGAGAATAGGGCCAATCTTAGACATTTTGGGGAATTTTTTGGTGTTTCAAGATACTAAGTTTGTATTTTGAAATTTGAGTCTGTTCCACATAACCATGAACCCCAGTTCTGAGTAACCAGAATGTTTGATTCTATGCTAAGGTGTTTCATTGTATAGAAGCTTGTAAAATGTTCCATCTATGGCCTTTGGTTCTTCAGAAATTGCTTCCTCACAAAGGAAATTAATTTTATATTAATTTTAGCAATATTAAGGTATCACTTCAAATCTGAAGTTTAGGAGATCAATTAGGAAAGTTTAAAAAAAAGGCAAGGAGGGCAAAAAAAATCCACTATTGTTATGCTTTTACCTTCTTAATTTATCTCCTCTAAGGAAGATTCCACCTGGAAAGTTAACTATTCACATTATAGATAATACAGTGAAATGTGAGCTCTTGAACCAACAGAAATGGTTTAACTGGTTAATCAGCCTCATTCCTTATCTCCAAACTAACCTTCCCTCTCTTATTTTGAAAAATAAACAGAGGACTTATGAGACACTGGGTGGGTCCCTGGGGCATTCTAATAGCTGTGTTCTGGCAGAATCATTGTTGGGATAAAAAGGAAGGCAGAGACAAAGCTACCGGGCGTCCTCACGAAGAGATGGAGAAAGCCATCAGGCCCCTCTTATCCACAAGGGCCCGCACTCTGGACTTTCCACATGGCCTTCGAGCGCGGTCACACTCAAAGTCACACAGAAGCTGAAGCAGGGACCTGCTCCTCCGCCTCCACTTTTCTCTCAGAATATTCCCGTGCTCTTTAACCACCCTCGTTTACAATACCCTTGAATATATTCAGCAGAAACGTATTATTCATATTCCTCATAGACTCCTGAGCTTTCGCTGCTCTACTTTTACTTCTGTGAAAGTTTTCAATCACACAGAAAATCAAGTTTTATCACTACATGGACACACACCGTCTAAATAGAGCCATTGTTGACGTTTTGCCATAGTTGCTTCATGAATCATTTCTTTCTTCCTCAAGTATTTCAAATGATAGATGTCATGACTTTTTGTCCCTAAATTCCCTCAGGTTGTAGCTACAAAACTACAGAGGGATTAAAAAAAAAAAAAAAATACAGTCCTAATTTGGGAATCCTAATTTTCCCCCAAATACCCTTCCCAGCTGGTATATTTCAGCCAGGATGCAATCAAGGACCACGATTCCACGTGGTTGCTGTGTGTGCTGTGTCCCCTGTAAAGTCCAGAACGGCCCGCCCTCCAAGCCCATCCTTTTGCTTTTCTTATGACATTAACTTTCTGAAGCGCCAGTTTGACCTCCTTCAGGAATATTTTGTACAACTTCAGTGTCTCATCACTGGATCACACTATATAGTCCGGATGAGTCAATGTTTTATAAATTATCTAACTAGCACACTTATGTCACATTGCTTTTTAGATTTCTTTCCTCTTGCCTTTTTTTTTTACTCTATTAAAAGTTATAATTTAAAACAGCACGCATTTAGCATAGCATGCAGATTTGACAATATATCAAACTGTTGGGTTAAAATACCCTACTTTTTAAGTTTTCTGTATACGTGTGTCTGTGTGTGTGCATGCGCTCAATTGCTCAGTTGTGTCCAACTCTTTGCAACCCCATGGATATAGAGTATATAGTATATATTACCTATAACTGAATATATCATTATGGTTGTAATTATATGTACACAATATCCTGTATATATACAGAACATATTATATATAATATACGTACACATAATATGTAATATATATTGTACATACAATTTATACAGAATGTATATAGAATAATTATATGCATATTTGGAGTATATATATATATATATATATATACAGAGAATCTCAAAAAACTAGATGGGACTCGTGACTCTGACGGCCACTAATCAGATACTTAGTAACTGCGGGCAGATCCTAGTTTGGGGGTTCTTTTTTATTGAAGCAGAGTTGATTTACAATGTTTCAAGTGTACAGCAAGCAGATTCAGTTTTATATTTTTATATATGTATATAGGTATATATCACCACACTTTTTCAGATTATTTTCATCATAGGTTATTACAAGATATGGAATACAGTTTCCTGTGCTTTACACTAAGTCTTTGTTGGTTATCTATTAATATTTTATATATAGTGATGTGTAGCTTTAATCCCAAATTCCCAATTTAAAACCCTCCCCCGTCTTCCCTCTTTGACAATCATAAATTATACAGTTTCTCCTAATTTGGGGCTCTTCTTCCCTCCATTCATCATTAGATGTCCCTCACACCTAAATCAATTCTCTAGTCCATGTCATATAATGCAGTCAGCGTCGTGTGTAGCGCTGACTGCCCCGGGCCGTGTGACCTGTAATATGAATTTGTTTCCAAACCCAGCGGGCGGTTTCGGCCTGGCTTCCCCGTGTCTGCAGAGACACCTTCTGACGCTTTGACAATCACTTCCTGGAGATTAAGCTGAATTATGTGGCCAGCAGCTCATGCCTCTTTTTTCCCCTTGTCGCCTTAATTTCATGCCAACTTTTCTGGGATGGCGGAGTTTTCCTCCTTCCGTACCAAAGCCCTCTGCTTGCCAGCACTGTAGATTCTAATCTGTGTTGCCGGGAAGGATTGTTTGATCTGGAGGGGTCAGTTGCACTGCCCGAGACAGAGGACACGAGCTGCATGGCTGGTGCTTGCATGAAGCCACTCAGTGCTGGGCTGGTTTGCTCTGAAGGAAACAGTTGCATTTTGAAAATGTTCGAGTAACTGCTCACATTTAAAACCTTAAGGGCCGTCACACAAGAGATCATATTCTTTTGACAAATGGGAAGTTCTGGTTACATCAGGCCTGCTTTCCTAAGAGGCTCTGGTTACCTGGCTGGGCCCAAGGACAGCCTGCTCTGACTCCTCACAGTGCAGAGAGGGGAGCCGAGGCCTTTGGGGGGCCATGGTGACAGAGTCACCCAAGCTGTATTGAACCAACTATGCATCAGATATAGGCATAGCAAAAAGAGACACAGTACCTTCCTTCAAGGGACGAGGAAGATGAAACAGAGCTGAAGTGGATAGACATTAATCATAATCATTCAGTAGAAAATGACTGAGCCCCACCATGTGCCAGCCACCAATCCAGCAGGAGACGGAGCAGTGAATGAAGCCAAGTCCCTAATCTCATGGTGCTCGCACTGGGGGTGAGGGAAGGCAGACAGACAATAAACAAAATAATCTGAGCGAAACACATAATCAGTTAGATAGCTGTAAGTGCTGTGGATAAAAATAGTGCAGGGGAAGCCAGGACTGATTGGTAGGCGTTGCCATTTTATAGAAGTCACAGAAAACTAACCAATCTGATCACATGGACCACAGCCTTGTCTAACTCAATGAAACTATGAGCCATGCTGTATAGGGCCACCCAAGATGGATGGGTCATGGTGGAGAGTTCTGACAAAACGTGGTCCACTGGAGAAGGGAATGGCAAACCACTTCAGTATTCTTGCCTTGAGAACCCCATGAACAGTATGAAAAGGCAAAAAGATAGGTCACTGAAAGATGAACTCCCCAGGTCAGTAGGTGCCCAATATGCTACTGGAGATCAGTGGAGAAATTACTCCAGAAAGAATGAAGGGATGGAGCCAAAGCAAAAACAACTCCCAGTTGTGGATGTGACTGGTGATGGAAGTAAAGTCCAATGCTGTAAAGAGCAATATTGCATAGGAACCTGGGACGTTAGTTCCACAAATCAAGGCAAATTAGAAGTGGTCAAACAGGAGATAGCAAGAGTGAATGTCTACATTTTAGGAATCAGGGAACTAAAATGGACTGGAATGGGTGAATTTAACTCAGATGACCATTATATCTACTACTGTGGGCAAGAATCCCTCAGAAGAAATGGAGTAGCCATCATAGGCAACAAAAGAGTCCGAAATACAATACTTGGATGCAATCTCAAAAACGACAGAATGATCTCTGTTCGTTTCCAAGGCAAAGCATTCAATATCATGATAATCCAAGTCTATGCCCCGACCAGTAATGCTGAAGGAGCTGAAGTTGAATGGTTCTATGAAGACCTACAAGACCTTCTAGAACTAACGCCCCAAAAACTTGTCCTTTTCATTATAGGGGACTGTAATGCAAAAGTAGGAAGTCAAGAAACACCTGGAGTAACAGGCAAATTTGGCCTTGGAATACGGAATGAAGCAGGGCAAAGGCTAACAGAGTTTTGCCAAGAGAATGCACTTGTCATAGCAAACACCCTCTTCCAACAACACAAGAGAAGACTCTACACATGAACATCACCAGATGATCAATATTGATTGATCACCAGATGATCAATATAATCAAAATCATATTGATTATATTCTTTGCAGCCAAAGATGGAGAAGCTCTATACAGTCAGCAAAAACAAGACTGGGAGCTGACTGTGGCTGAGATCATGAGCTCCTTATTGCCAAATTCCGACTTAAATTGAAGGAAGTAGGGAAAACCACTAGACCATTCAGGTACAACCTAAATCAATCCCTTATGATTATACAGTGGAAATGACAAATAGATTCAAGGGATTAGATCTGATAGACAGAATGCCTGATGAACTATGGACAGAGGTTCATGACATTGTACAGGAGGCAGGGATCAAGACCATCCCCAAGAAAAAGAAATGCCAAAAGGCAAAATGGCTGTCTGAGGAGGCCTTACAAATAGCTATGAAAAGAAGAGAAGCAAAAGGCAAAGGAGAAAAGGAAAGATATACCCATTTGAATGCAGAGTTCCGAAGTTCTCTCTTCCAAAGGGGAGATAAGAAAGCCTTCCTCAGCGATCAGTGCAAAGAAATATAGGAAAACAATAGAATGGGAAAGACTAGAGAGCTCCTCAAGGAAATTAGAGATACTAAGGGAACATTTCATGCAAAGATGGGCACAATAAAGGACAGAAATAATATGGACCTAATAGAAGCAGAAGACATTAAGACAAGGTGGCAAGAATATACAGAAGAACTATACAAAAAAGATCTTCATGACCCAGATAATCACGATGGTGTGATCACTGGCCTAGAGCCAGACATCCTGGAATGTGAAGTCAAGTGGGCCTTAGGAAGCATCACTACGAACAAAGCTAGTGAAGGTGATGGAATTCTAGCTGAGCTATTACAAGTCCTAAAAGATGATGCTGTGAAAATGTTGCACTCAATATGCCAGCAAATATGGAAAACTCAGCAGTGGTCACAGGACTGGAAAAGGTCAGTTTTCTTTCCAATCCCAAAGAAAGGCAATGCCAAAGAATGCTCAAACTACCACACAATTGCACTCATCTCACAGACTAGTAAAGTAATGCTCAAAATTCTCCAAGCCAGGCTTCAACAGTACATGAACTGAGAACTTCCAGATGTTCAAGCTGGATTTAGAAAAGGCAGAGGAACCAGAGATCAAATTGCCAACATCTGCTGGATCGTCAAAAAAACAAGAGAGTTTCAGAAAAACATCAATTTCTGCTTTATTGACCATGCCAAAGCCTTTGACTGTGTGGATCACAATAAACTGCGGAACATTCTTCAAGAGATGAAGAATGACCACCTAACCTGCCTCCTGAGAAATCTGTATGCAGGTCAAGAAGCAACAGTTAAAACTGTACATGGAACAACAGACTGGTTCCAAATTGGGAAAGGAGTATGTCAAGGCTGTATATTGTCACCCTACTTATTTAACTTCTATGCAGAGTACATCATGAGAAATGCTGGGCTAGATGAAGCACAAGCTGGAATCAAGATTGCTGGGAGAAATATCAATAACTTCAGATATGCATATATGACACCACCCTTATGGCGGAAAGTGAAGAACTAAAGAGCCTCTTGATGAAAGTGAAAACAGGAGAGTGAAAAAGCTCGTTTAAAACTTAGCATTCAAAAAACGAAGATCATGGCATCTGGTCCCATCACTTCATGGCAAATAGATGGCTCAACAATGGAAACAGTGACAGATTTTCTTTTCTTGGGCTCCAAAATCATTGCAGATGGTGACTGTAGCCATGAAATTAAAAGACGCTTGCTCCTTGGAAGAAAAGTTATGACCAGCCTAGACAGCATATTAAAAACAGTGACATTACTTTGCCAACAAAGGTCCATCTAGTCAAGGCTATGGTTTTTCCAGTGGTCATGTATGGATGTGAGAGTTGGACTATGAAGAAAGCTGAGGGCTGAAGAATTGATGCTTTCAAACTGTGGTGTTGGAGAAGACTCTTGAGAGTCCCTTGGACTGCAAGGAGATCCAACTAGTCAATCTTAAAGGAAATCAGTCCTGAATATTCATTGGAAGGACTGATGCTAAAGCTGAAACTCCAATACTTTGGCCACCTGATGAGAAGAACTGACCCATTTGAGAAGACCCTGATCCTGGGAAAGATTGAAGGGAGGAGAAGGGGACGACAGAGGATGAGATGGTTGGATGGCATCACCAACTCAATGGACATGAGTTTGGGTAAACTCCAGGAGCTGATGGACAGGGAGGCCTGGCGGGTTGCTGTCCATGGGGTTGCAAAGACTTGGACATGACTGAGCGACTAAACTGAACTGCCATTTTATATCCAAAGGTCAGTGAAGGTGACTTGAAGGTAAAGCAGAACAAGGGAGGGAGAGAGACATGGAAATGACTGGGGGGAGTGTTCCAGGCTGAGGGAACAGCCAGTGCAAATGTCCAGAGGTGGGATCACACCTGGTTCCTTCTGGACCACAAGGAGGAGCTGGCGACAGGGAGAGTGGGAAGAGCCATGGTCAGTGGGGCTATGGGATCCAGGCTTTGGACTCAAACAGATGAGCCTTGTCATCTGATCTCTATGTTCACGGATCCCTCTGCTTGTTTGGTGTAGAACAAGGCAGGGCAGGAGGCTCCAAGGAGAGCAGCCTGGAAGCCATCCCCATCCCCAGACTTGGAGCAGGGGAGAACAGTCAGATTCAAAGCACACTTCAGAGGTGGAGATAGAGGCTTGGCTGGCTTGGGGAAAGCAGAGAAGAGAAGATCAAGGGGTCCTGTTTCTTTTGACCAAGAGGCAGGATCAAGTGACTGGGAGCCAAGCTGGAGAATTCTCTGAGCAAAGCAGGCTTGGGGCTTCCCCCATGGTCCAGCAGTGAAGTGTCTGTGCTTCTACTGCAGGAGGCGCGGGTTCGATCTCTGGTCAGGCAACGAGACTCTGCCAGCTGCACAGGGCTGTGCTGTGCTTAGTCGCTCAGTTGCATCTGACTTTACCACCCCATGGACTGTAGCCCACTAGGCTCCTCTGTCCATAGGGATTTTCCAGGCAAGAATACTGGAGTGGGTTGCCATGCCCTCCTCCAGGGCAGCTTCCCAACCCAGGGGTAGAACCCAGGGTCTCCCGCACTGCAGGCAGATTCTTTACCAGCTGAGCCACCAGGGAAGCCCAAGCTGCACAGTACACCACCCCGCATTCCCATCTGGGCATCGCCATGTGAATCTGCTTTGGTTGTTGAGGTTCCTAGAAAGGACATCCCTTTATGAATTAAAAAAAGAAACCACCACAAAGAGAAGGCTTTTGTCTCTGCCTCCTTCTACCAGCCTGGAGCAGGTGCAGCCATCTTGTAACCATGAGGACAAATGCCATGTGCTGAAGATGGCAGAGAAGAAATGTGGAAACCCTTCCCTAAAGGCATTCTTGGCAATAGAACTGACCCCAGCTTTCCTCTCCCAAATACGTGGTGGCATGCAGCACATAAATCTTTATCTGGAGAAACCATGGAGTTTGCTGTTACCTGTAGACAAACACATTCCTGAATGATCTATCATGGCATACACAAGACAAAAAGGATCTTAGAAAAGGTCTAGCACATAGTCGAAGTGTGTTCCTCAGAAGACTAGTATTATGAAATGTTAGTGGTCGTATATATGAAGCATGGACAGGGTGTTTGTCAAAGAGCACGGGAAGTTCTCATCAACAACACAAACAGGGTTTATTTCTGCAGGACTTGTCAGGGCCTTCAGGATGCCAATGGACCTATGAATTTCCTAAGGAAGAGATACCCTGAGCTATTTGACTATAAACCGTCCTTTTACAGGGAAGCATTTCTTTGAATTGTTGTTTTTGTTCAGTCACTAAGTCCTGTCTCTTTGTAACCCCATGAACTGCAGCACGCCAGACTCCCTTGTCCTTCACTCTCCTGGAGTTTACTCAGACTCATGTCCATTGACTCAGTGATGCCATCCAACCATCTCACCCTCTGTCGTCCCCTTCTCCTCCTGCCCTCAATCTTTCCCAGCATCCGGGTCTTTTCCAATGAGTCAGTTCTTCACATCAGGTGGCCAAAGTATTGGAGTTTCAGCTTCAGCATGGGTCCTTCCAGTGAACACTCAGGACTGATCTCCTTTGGGATGGACTGGTTGGATCTCCTTGCAGTCCAAGGGACTCTCAAGAGTCTTCTCCTACACCACAGTTTGAAAGCATTGATTCTTTGGTGCTCAGCCTTCTTTATGGTCCAGCTCTTATATCTGTACACGACTACTGGAAAAACCATAGCTTTGACTATAACAGACGTTTATTGGCAAAGTGATGTCTCCACTTTCTTAATTTCTCTGAATAAAGCTTCTCAGAACACACTGAAAGGCGGTCCATGAGTTTAGCGCATGAGGACCTGACAATACCGGGCCGTCTGACACCCAGTTAGGGGTCCATGAGATGGCCGTTGTCATCGGGCCGCTCTTCTTGGAGGTCACAGGAGCTAATTACAGCCCCTCTCTGGAGGTTTCTAAAAAACTCCAGAAGAAGAAAAAGTCTTCTTTCTCTGTCTGAATGTTGCCGAGATCTAGTGTTCTATGGCCAGGATTGCAGCCTCGTGGGGATGTGGACCTGAAAGACTGGAGCCGACAAGGAGGAAGCTACAGGAAGGACAGATGGGATTGTCCTGGGGGTGTGAGGCCCTCAGGAGCATCACCCACGAAGCCAACTCCTCAGGAACCCCGTTCTGTCCTCATCTCGATTTCCTCCGGGAACCTCGGTGTCTTCTCCTCACATATTGTGACACAAAGCAGCCTGCCTCCCCGCCACACCCCAAACCTCCATTTCTGGCTGACACTGATGGGCAGATGGGGGCGTGGAGGATGGCAGAATGGAAGGTGGAACCTTACCTTCCGCCTCACAAAGGCCTAGGTCTCCTTGCAGGAGTTCAAGGGCAGGCACTTTTCTGCCTTTGAAAACACAGTGTTTCCTGGGCCTGAGCAAAACAGCAGCATTGGTGTCTTGACACTGAGGGGGTTCAGTTCAATTGCTCAGTTGTGGCTGACTCTCTGCGACCCCATGGACTGCAACACGCCAGCCCTCCCTGTTAATCTCCAACTCCCGGAACTTGCTCAAACTCATGTCCATTGAGTCGGTGATGCCATCCAACTATCTCATCCTCTGCTGTCCCCTTCTCCTCCTGCCTTCAATCTTTCCCAGCATCAGGGTCTTTTCCAATGAGTCAGTTCTTCACATCAGGTGGCCAAAGAGGGTTCAAAACAGCCCAAAACCAATGGCTGTGAACTCAGGCACTCGAAAAACAGCAAGTGCCAAAAAGTCTGTCCAATCTCTCCTGATCTTCCTGAAAGCCGGAGATGAACTCCCCCAGGAAAGACGGTCCCCCACACCTGGAGGAGGAGAACATTCTAGTCACAGGAGTCCTGGGGGTGGGGGCTGCTTTAAGCCCAAGAAGAACCAGAAGGTTCTGCATATGTTTGTTTGTTTGTTTGTTTGCCACAAGGCTTGCAGGCTCTTAGTACCCCAACCAGGGATTGAGCCTGGTCCCTGGCAGCAAAAGCACCGAGTCCTAACCCCTGGACCACCAGGGAATTCCCAAGACTGCACAAACTTTGCTGAGAAGCTCTCACCTGCCTGTAGCGTCCGTATAGAGTTTACTTTTCCATAATCTATTAGACTGAGCATATAAGCACTTAGGCCCAACTGCTTGCTTGCTTCTTTGGTCCGATATACCCCTTTTTAAATGTATTTTTATTTGGAGTAAAATTGCTTCGCAATGCTGTGATAGTTTCTGCTGTGTGTGTGTGAGTCACTCAGCCATTTCGGCTGTACAGTGAGTATCAGCTGTAAGCATACAGGATGCCCCTCCATCTGGAGTCTCCTTCCCAGCCCCCCTCCCCAGCTGCCTTCTGGATCTTCATGTTCCTGAAGGGCTCCCATGTCCATGTCATAAAATTATTAAAGTACTAAATAAAATTGGCAGTTGACCCTTGAACAACGCAGGAATTAGGGGTGCCAACCCCTGGGCAATTCAAAACCCAGAGGTAACATTACAGTCATCTGTGGATTCAGCCAAGCATGGGTTGTGCAGTATGTATTTAGTGAAAAAGATGTGCACCTGAGTGAACCCACACAGTGGGCCCCATGTAGTGCAGAGCTCAGCAGTGCACACTTTTCCCTGTTCCTCTGTCCTGTGTCAGCTTAATTCTCAGGCTTAGTCAGAGACCCTAAAAGTAGAGGAAAAGTTTTGCCTCTCCTACAATATTATTATTCTTTTTTAGGAAGCTGGAATGATACCTTGTTTATTTTTTATTTTCAAATCTGAGTGCAAAACAAACAGGCACACAGTAAACAGCTTTTAAGTGATCTTTTCTGTCTGCAATGATCTAGAAATATGAAATAGTACAACAGCAAAAAAATGGTTCTGTATAGTCAAATCAAATATTCCCCCAAACCACAAAATAAAGCCCATGATCTATATGAAAGTGACAAACTCTCCACGTCTCTGTTCTCTCAATTTTGTTGTTTAGCTGCTGAGTCGTGTCTGACTCTTTGTGACACCCCCCTACCTCCCATGGACTGTGGCCCTCAGGCTCCTCTGTCCCTGGGATTTCCCAGGCAAGAATACCGGAGTAGGTTGCCATTTCCTTCTCCCACCTCTCCTACAATATTATCTGTCTTAATTCACAGCCGTATTTTCTTTAAAGTGAAATATCGTTAACTTTGCCTTCTGTGCCTTGTCCTTAGATGTCCTCCCACCCAGGAGAGCACCATAGTTGGGATCAAGCTTCGAGGAGAGGCTGGTCTGAGTCTTCCCAGGCAGGATCAGTGGGGAAGGTCATGATTTCAAAAAGTTATCTTAGGAAATGGAGACTGGATCCGTCCTGGAGGGAAAGAGGCGGAGCTGAGACACTAGCCCGGGGCAGGGGTTTCCAGGCCCCAGGAGCTGGGTGAGGCACCCCGCCCTCCCTTTCTCTCTTTCCACCACACTCCTCCCGTTTCCCTGGGTCTCCCTCCCATCAGCCCGTACCCCACTGTTCCAAGACCAAACCAGCTCTAGGGGAAACAGCTGAGTCTCACTAATCACAGTACGAGAAAAATCTAAATCAACCACAACTTTCATTTTTTAAGACTCTTCCTCAGCGAGCTATAAACGCAAGCAGACCGAGTCTTGTCGTATCGTGCTTCACTTTATTGTGTTGGGGAGATACAGCACTTTTTATAGAAATTGAAGGTTTGTGGCAACCCTGCATTAAGCAAATCTATCAGCACCGTTTTTCCAACAGGATTATTTTTTTTTAAATACTTATTTATTTGGCTGCGCTGGGTCTTAGTTATGGCGTGTGAGATCTAGTTCCCTGACCAGGGATCAAACCCCGGGCCCCCTGCACTGGATGCACGGAGTCCCAACCCCTGGACCACCAGGGAAGTGCCAGCAAGTTTTTTAAACAAGTACACATTTGATTCGAAATATCTATGCCCCTGGGAATATTTCAAGGCACCAGTTCTTCTGATTTCATGTTTTTTTATTTCATATTTTTAAGACTAAAATATTACACCAGCAAAACTATCAGTATTGCAGTTCTTAAAACCCCTATACAAGGATATTAAAATCTTCCAAAGTGGCTTTGCAATGAGTAACTGCTAATTGCAAATAAAATTTAAAAGGAAGGGAGAGTGGCTGAGTAAATACAGTCCTAGACACGGGGTATGTGGGGTGAAGGATTGGAATTCCACAGAAGGCTTTTCGGCGTGGCTGTACAAGTAAAGAGAACCCTCCACTTGTTAGGTTATGTTTGATCATGTGCTCCTGTTAATAAACTTGCAGGACTCCAATTGGGCAAACACCCAGCCGTGCTGCAAAAAGGCTTTGTCCCCAGAAGATATTTAAATTTCAAATGCATGCCTAAAATAATAAGCCCAAGCCTAGTGTGGGTTAAATTCTCTGTATAACTTGAGGGGTTGTATCATTTCACTCCAGCTCTTTGGAGCTCTGGAATTGGGTTTTGTCCACTACCCCGCCCCACCCCTCCCATCCCCCCACTCCACCCCCAAGCCTGTCTGCCTTTCTCTCTGAAATCTCTAGTGGCAATTAGCCTAAAAGATATACCTCTCTGCTCTGGTTTGGTTTAAAAAGGCATTAATCTTGGTTGTGGGGAATACTCTATGCTAATGTGTGTTTTATTTCAGCAAGTCTTATTGATCTGCACTTTCCATTCTTCCTTATTAATGTCCAGCAGCCCAACTTTTAAAGGGTCCAATTTCAAAGAGATGACATCCTCTCCTTGGGAAGTACTCCCCCTCATGTTTCTGGAAACACAAGTAGACTCTGCCCGCCGCCTCCCATCCATATGCATGGATGGGTTAACGTGAGCATCCTGGGTTGGAGGGCTCTAGATGCAGGCCTGGAAGCTAAGGGTACCTGAAGGAACATTTCTCACTGCACAGCTGAGTGTGTGTGTGTGTGTGTGTGTGTGTGTGTGTGTGTGTGTGTGGTGGGGGGCACTGGGGAGGGGGTGGGAATCGAAATCACCTCTTTTGAATTTGAGAATCTCTATCTTCTGTTTGGGGCTTCCGTAGTAGCTCAGCTGGTTTAAAAGAAAAAAATCTGCCTGCAATGCAGAAGACCCTGGTTCAATTCCTGGGTCAGGAAGATCCCCTGGAGAAGGGATTGGCTATCCACTCCAGTATTCTTGGGCTTCTCTGGTGGCTCAGACAGTAAAGAATCCTCCTGGAACGCGGGAGACCTAGGTTCGATCTCTGGGTCAGGAATATCCCCTGGAGAAGGGCATGGCTACCCACTCCAGTACTCTTGCCTGGAGAATCCCATTGACAGAGGCGCCTGGTGGGCTACAGTCCATGGGGTCACAAATGACTGATCAACTAAGCACATGCACGTATCTTCTGTTTAGGGACCGTCTAAGCTTACCATTCACTCCTGCTATGCATGGCAATCAATGTCGTCACTTTAATGGCTGCTGTTAATGACAGCAATGGAAACTTAAAAGCAGAGATGGGATTGTTCCAACTGCTGGACCTACCCTTTTCCAATACATTTCTCATTTTGGGGTCATTTTAATTTTACAGAAAAATTGTGAAGATGATATTAAGAGTTCCTACATGCTCTTATTACCTCAGTTCAGTTCATTCGTTCAGTCGTGTCCGACTCTTTGTGACCCCATGAATTGCTGCACGCCAGGCCTCCCTGTCCATCATCAACTTCTGGAGTTCACTCAAACTCATGTCCATTGCATCGGTGATGCCATCCAGCCATCTCATCCTCTGTCGTCCCCTTCTCCTCCTGCCCCCAATCCCTCCCAGCATCAGGGTCTTTTCCAATGAGTCAACTCTTCGTGTGAGGTGGCCAAACTATTGCAGCTTCAGCTTTAGCATCAGCCCTTCAAATGAACACCCAGGGCTGATTTCCTTCAGAATGGACTGGTTGGATCTCCTTGCAGTCCAAGGGACTCTCAAGAGTCTTCTCCAACACCACAGTTCAAAAGCATTAATTCTTTGGCGCTCAGCTTTCCTCACAGTCCAACTCTCACATCCATACATGACCACTGGAAAAACCATAGCCTTGACTAGACAGACCTTTGTTGGCAAAGTAATGTCTCTGCTTTTGAATATGCTATCTAGGTTGGTCATAACTTTTCTTCCAAGGGGTAAGCGTCTTTTAATTTCATGGATGCAGTCACCATCTGCAGTGATTTTGGAGCCCAAAAAAATCAAGTCTGACACTGTTTCTACTGTTTCCCCATCTATTTCCCATGAAGTGATGGGACCAGATGCCATGATCTTAGTTTTCTGAATGTTGAGCTTTAAGCCAACTTTTTCACTCTCCTCTTTCACTTTCATCAAGAGGCTCTTCAGTTCCTCTTCACTTTCTGCCATAAGGGTGGTATCATCTGCATATCTGAGGTTATTGATATTTCTCCCGGTAGTCTTGAGTCCAGCTTGTGCTTCTTCCAGCCCAGCGTTTCTCATGATGTACTCTGCATAGAAGTTAAATAAGCAGGGTGACAATATACAGCCTTGACGTACTCCTTTTCCTATTTGAACCAGTCTGTTGTTCCATGTCCAGTTCTAACTGTTGCTTCCTGACCTGCATATAGGTTTCTCAAGAGGCAGGTCAGGTGGTCTGATATTCCCATCTCTTTCAGAATTTTCCACAGTTTATTCTGATCTCTTTACCTAGGTTCCCCTAATTTTCACAACTAACATATGGTTTGTGTTAGTCGCTCAGTCATGTCCCAGTCTTTGCTACCCTTTGGACTGCAGCCCACCAGGCCCCTCTGTCTATGGGATTTCCCAGGCCAAGAATACTGGAGTGGGTTGCCTTGCCCTCCTCCAGGGGACCTTCCCAACCCAGGACTTGAACCCATATCTCCTGTGTCTCCTGCATTGCAGGCAGATTCTTTACTCTCTGAGCCATCAGGGGAGGCCCACATATCACGGTACCCTTGTCAAAACTGAGAAATTAACATTGATAAAATACTATTAACTAAACTCCAGATTTTATTATGATTTCATCAGTTTTTCCACTGACTGTTACCCTGTTTGTGCTCCAGAATCTAATCCAAGATACTACTGTGCATCTTTAGTGGCTTTAAAAAAAAATCTTGTTTTGTTTTCATCTCATCGACCTCCCCACAGCATTGCTTTTTGTTTTCTGGGTTTTTTTTCCTTTTTTCTGTTTTTGCCATTAATAATAAGTCACAGGGGAATTCCCTGATGGTCCACTGGTTGTGTTGTTCAATCGCTTAGTTATATATGAGTTTATGACCCCGTGGACTGCAGCACGCCAGGCTTCCCTGTCCTTCCCCATCTCCTGGAGTTTGCTCAAACTCATGTCCTTCAATCCAGTGGTTAGGAATCCGCAGTCTGACTGCTGAGGGCCTGGGTTCCATCCGTGGTTGAGGAACTAAAATCCCACAAGCTCTGCAGCACAGCCAAAAAAAAAGTCACGGGAGAATACAGTCTTCTGAAATGAATCCTAGAATCTATTTATTTCCTAAGTGATGGTATACATCCCAAAGGCGGTACACACGAGATATTTCAAGTGTTATGCCAACAGACACTTTTCATTTCAAAAATTATGTGTATATTTCAATGGCTTTTAGAGAAAATGTAACAAGCCAGTAAGACCATTTTACAAACATCATTTGCCAGGATGAGGTTGAATGTAAAAAAGTGAGTCAAAATCAAGAAGACTTAGAGGAAAATGCTAAGTAAATAATTGTGTGATTCACAGATAAGTCAAGGAGGGTGCTTAAAGGCCTCAGTTTTGGAAACACTAGGAAAGCTATGACAAACCGACACAGTGTATTAAAAGCAGAGACATCACTTTGGCAACAAAAATCCACATAGTCACAGCTATGGTTTTTCCAGTAGTCATGTATGGATGTGAGAGCTGGACCTTCAAGAAGGCTGAGCGCCAAAGAATTGATGCTTTCGAATTGTGGTGCTGGAGAAGACTCTTGAGAGTCCCTTGGACTGCAAGGAGATCAAACCAGTCCATCCTAAAGGAAGTCAACCCTGAATATTCACTGGGAGGACTGATGCTGAAGCTGAAACTCCAATACTTTGTCCACCTGATGCGAAGAGACAACTCACTGGAAAAGACCCTGATGCTGGGAAAGATCGAAGGCAGGAGGAGAAGGGGACGACACAGGATGAGATGGTTGGAAGGCATCATTGACTCAACAGACCTGAACCTGAGCGAACGTCAGGCGATAGGACAGGGAAGACTGGCGTGCTCCATGGGGTTGAGAAGAGTCAGACACGACTTAGTGACTGAACAACAACTGGCAGCAGCTGGTCTTGTTTAAACCCTTTCTTACACACACGAGGAAACCGAGGCCTGCCCCGCCACTGCCAGGCCCACTTCTTTCCAGGTGGCCCCATCCCCACGGAGGGGACAGAGCCGGGCACAGTTCCCCAGTGACCTGTGTGTCCTGGCGGGTGACGGCCACAATTGCAGGCTTGAGATCATTCTAGTCCAGCAGACTCGAGAGTGGAACCTGCCAGGGGCTTCGGGAAAGTTGTCCTTCATCTTAAAAAGGGATGCGCTCAGAAACTTCCCTGATGGTCCAGTAGTTGACACTCTGTGCTTCCACTGCAGGGAGTGCAGCTTCCATCCCTGGTCCAGGAGTTAAGATCCCACGTGCCGTGTGGGGCAACTAAGCCCACGCATCGCAACTGGAGAGAAGCCAGCACCGGGCGACAGAGATCCTGAGCGCGGCCACTAAGTGCTGTGCAGCACAAAATAAATAAACTTTAAAAATCAAGAAAAGAACTAAAAATAGGCGGATCTGGTACACGAAGGGGGCTCAGTAAAGAGCTGTAGAATGGCTGGACTCTTGTGTGGCTGTGCCTCCACGTGTGTATACCCAACCTTTGTACACTGTGTGGAGATATGTAATTGGAGAAGGTGATTTGAAGGAAAATTTATCATTTGACCATAGGCTGTCACCTGCCAAGAAGTCACATTCACACTGGAGCAGAGGAAGGCACAGCACCCAGAGATGCTGAAATGGAGACAGATGCAGCCCCTTGGATGTTGCGATGCTGCTCTTAGGGTTGGGTAAGTCTGTTTTACTACATTAACACTAATTAGCAGAGGCAACATTATGGAGATTTCATGCAAGGAAGAAGGATATGTATGTCTGTGTGATTCTATGAGAATGCTGGCCCTGCGGTTGTACCGTAGATTGCTCTCATCTTCCCAGCAAGATTGTCCTTCCCTTACCACCCTGCCTCCTTCAGGACACTTTGTCAGCACTCCATAGGATCCTGCAGATCAAGGTGCCTTAATATGTATTCCACCCTGCACCTGCCCAAGGATCAGCCAATCAGAGATCTCTATTCCACTCTGGCTACCAACACTGCCTCTTTGATTGGTTCAGAGATGAATAAGGGATCACACTGAGCCAATCAGAGCCCTCCCTGGGACTCCTATGCCAGAGTTATTACGGAGAATACTTTTAAACTTAAGGAAAATTTCCCAAATCCAGTGCCTTTGTTGTTGTTGTTTAGTTGCTAACCTATACCCAACTCTTTTGCGACCCCGTGGACTATAAGCCCACCAGGCTCCTCTGTCCATGGGATATCCCAGGCAAGAATACTGGAGTGGGTTGCCATTTCCTCTTCCAGGGGATCTTCCTGACCCAGAGATCAAACCCCTTAAAGGTAATAAATAACATAAGTCAATTTATCCATTAAAAGAAGTCTAATGGAAAATACACCAAACTCGTAATAGTGCCTTTCTCTGAGGCATGTTGTAGACTTTCACTTTTATATCATATATTCATACCATATTTGAATTTTCAAGTGATGAATTTATTTTGAATTTAAAAAGTAAATAAATCCCATAAAATACAACCAAATTCTGAAATTTGTCTCCTATATTGGCAGGCAGATTCTTTACCACTGAGCCACCAGGGAAACCCCCAAGTGCCTTTAGAACCTTGTTAGTCTCGCCTCCAACTCTAAGCCAGGGAGGATCAATCTACTTAATCACATCACCCTGAAGGCAAAACAGATTTCTGTCCCTCCCTCAATGCTTTGTGGCCCATCCTCAGTGTTGATCCACAGATTTCAGATATTAGACTTTGGGAGGGAAAGGGGTTGGCAGTTATAAGGGAAAGGAAGTATTGGCCTCCTTCCTTTATTTAGAGTGTTCTTTAAAAAACAAACAAACAAAACCTGGTTGCTTATTGGTATCAACAAAGACAAGGTTTCAGTTCGGATGCTGAGTTCCTGGCAGCGGCGGGTCTGGGTCATTCTCTGTGCTTTTGTCTATGTATGTTGCGCAGCAAGTCGGTGCCAGTCGTGACGAGCACTGGGGTAAGGCAGCAGGCACACTGCCGAGGCTTTCAACCCGCAGAGCGGCAGAGGTTGCAGTTCTGCTCTGCTTCCTCATTAGGCATAAAAACTGTTTTCTAAATCCACCTACCAAGAGCCCCAGGCCAGCCCCGCCTGAGTGGCTTCACAGCCAGCCCCATCCTCTTCCTCAGGGTACAGGAGATTCTGATAATTCCTCGGATTTGTCCTCTAATCATGTTACCTGTTCATTCAACTCAATGGGATTTGAAATTTCAGAATTTGGTTTTACTTTATGGGATTTATTTATTTTTTTAATTCAAAATAAATTCTTTTCATCACTTGAAAATTCAAATATGGTATGAATATATGGTATTAAAGTGAAAGTCTACAACATGTCTCAGAGAAAGGCACTATTACGAGTTTGGTGTATTTTCCATTAGACTTCTTGTAATGGATAAATTAACACATGTTATTGATTACCTTTTAAGGGAATTATTCTCTTCTTACTATTTTTCCACCAGCTTTTTTCTCTAAACAATACATTATAGAACAGTGCATTCAAGACGTGTGCTGCTCAGTACAGTACCGTGAGCCTCATGTGGGTGCTGTTGTTCAGTCACTGAATCATGTCCAACTCTTGGCGACCCCGTGGACTGCAGCACACCAGGCTTTCCTGTCCTTCACTATCTGCCGGAGTCAGTGATGCTATCTAACCGTCTCATCCTCTGCCACCCTCTTCTCCTTTTGCCCTCAATCTTTCCCAGCATCAGGGTCTTCTCCAGTGAGTCAGTTCTTCGCATCAGATTGCCAAAGTATTGGAGCTTCAGCTTCAGCATCAGTCCTTCCAATGAATATTCAGGGTTGATTTCCTTTAGGATTGACTGGTTTGATCTCTTTGCAGTCCAAGGGACTCTCAAGAGTCTTCTCCAGCACCCCAGTTCAAAAACATCAATTCTTTAGTGCTCAATCTTTCTTGATGGTCCAACTCTCACATCCATACCTTATGTGGGTATTCAAGCTTAAATAAATACATAATTAAATAAAATTAAACCTTCAGTTCTTCAGTTACAATTGCCACATTTCAAGTGCTATGTGTGTTGAGTGGCTACTATACAGACATAGAACATTTTTATCATCACAGAAAGTTAGCGCTGCTCTAGATAACTTTCTGTCTTCCTCTATAGACTTTCTACTTCATTCTTTTTTTTAACCTCATCATTTTTCTTTGCATGAATATACATCAATGTATTTCATTTCTACTAATGGACATTGAGTTTGTTTCCAGTTTTTCACAGTTGCAGCAATGCTGCAAAATATATCTCCATACATAAAACAAGCCTCATTTGCGCCCTGACTCTGCAGAAATCTCAGAAGTGAAAATGCTCCGTCAAAAGTTATAAAACTTAAAAAAAGTTATACAACTTGATTCAAAGTTTCAGTTTTTAAAATAAAACCTTTGTTCTCCAGGAGCTGAGACTGAGAATAGATATTACTGTTGATTGATCAGACAATTAATCAATAGGAATATCTATTCTCAGTCTGTATAGGGCTTCCCTTGTGGCTCAGCTGATAAAGAATCCGCCTGCAATGCAGTAGACCTGGGTTCGATCCCTGGGTTGGGAAGATTCCCTGGAGAAGGGAAAGGCTACCCACTCCAGTATTCTGGCCTGGAGAATTCCATGGAAAAAGAGTCAGACACGACTGAGCATGAGAATTCCATGGAAAAAGGGCTTGCACTGCCCTGCACCGCATGTCCGTATAGGGTAGCAGAAAGGAGAAGTGTCCGTAGCTTTGGGTGAGTTTACTGTCCACAAATTATAGCAGTACAGTTGTGAAGTTGCATCTTAAGTGGAAATTTGGTTTGGAAGCCAGTATGAAAGTAAAAAACACATATGGTCATAAAACTACCCTGAAAAAAAATCCCTTAATTTGTAAATAAAATGCAGTCTGCATTTGCATGCCGTACCATATAAGTCTGATATAGCCTGTCATTCATTCTCTATGGTAGGAAGCACTGAATGTTTCAAGGGTGAAAAGCCAGATAAAGAAATGGTCACGGAACTTCCCTGGTGGTCCAGGGGTTAAGAATCCACCTTGAAATTCAGGGGACGTGGGTTCAGTCCCTGGTCGGGGAACTAAGAGTCCACATGTCAGAGCAACTCAGCCCGGCTCGGAGACTGCTGGGGCCCGCACACACCCCAGAGGGTCCTCATGCTGCGACAGAAGATCCCACGTGCTGACTAAGGGCTGACGCATCCGAATAAGTAAATAAATGTGTTTTTAGAAAAAAAGAAGTGGCCCCACTTTAGTTATCAAATTTTCCAACTATTCCATTCCTACCTGAAATGGGTAGGTTGAAAGTCCCAAACTCTTTTCCAGGCAGAATGGTCCATGACACCCAAAAACATTCTGGCTGGACAATATCCATTTAGTGACTGCCTGTAAGAAACAAACACTGCACCATAAAAGCCAGACATCTAAGGAAAACAAATAGCCGTCATTCATGAAATGTTGTTTATGCATCCAGTATTATAACACAATGCTTCTCAAGCCACTCACTATTTGAGGATATTCAAATAGACTGTGTATATACAGATTTCCACTTCTGGTCATGATGGGTAACACACTAGATCTACCCTCATTTATTATATAATTAAAAAACAAAACTGCACTGAATATTCAGTCTACCTTTTCAGACACTGGACGATAGGAAAAGATCATGACAAGTTGTCTGAGAAGAAGGAAACACACCCGTGAGCCTCATGGTTGCTGGATTTTGCCCACAGGCAGTCAGCAGTGCAGAACATTCCTCCAAAGAAGACACGGGTGGCCATCAGGCACGTGGAAAGATGCTCCGCATTGCTGGTTAAGAGAAATGCAAATCAAAGATACTCAGAAGGGCCTTCATCAAAGAGTCTACGAATAATAAATGTTGGAAGGAGTATGAAAGAAAGGGAACCTTCCTACACTGTGGGTGGGAATGTAAACTGGTGCAGCTGCCATGGAGAACAGAATGGAGGTTCCTTAAAAAAACTAAAAATAGGACTTCCCTGGTGGTCCAGGGGTTAAGAATCCACCTGCCGATGCAGGGGACGTGGGTTCAATACCTGGTGGGGGAACTAAGCCAAACAGTACAGCCCCACCTCCCACCCCCGCCAAAAAAAAGTGATGATAAATGGTACATTTCAAAATGAAAACAGGGTCAATCCACCAAATGACATAATGCTAAATCTATATATTCTTAGTAACACAGAACTGAAAGTAAAATACAAGTACATAGTGTGGAACTCAAGACAAAAATATCAATTGTTTGACATACGGACTGGGAGTTTGTGAGATAAATGTCTATAAATTTAAGTGCTGGATCAAAGCAGATATTGATTAAAAGTGTGATGGATACTGCCTGTCAATGGGAGAGGGTGGAGTAAAGTCACAGTTGCTATTAACAATAACCTAATAACAGCCAAGATTGTTTTGAGTACCTACCGCAGGCCAGGCAGTTCTCACTTATTAACTTTTTACTCTCAGGGAGGCACTCTGCTTCTCTCCCATTTTCTGGAAGACTTCCAGGGTAGAGGATTATGAAAAGGACTGTGAACGTAGGGAGGGCAGATAAGCAAGCCATGCTCATCACAAATGCTGGAAATCTTCATTAATGTGCATGTTTAATTTTTCCTGCGTTCCTGGGTAGCTAAAAATGGAGAAGACAGTAGCCATTTCATCTTCATGACTTTTTTCGCTCTTATTTTGCTCTAGGCTGGAAGCTAGAAGGCTGGAAGCTGCCTTCCAACACAGTTTTCTTAACGGACATTGAAAACATGAATTTCAAAGTTTTCACACATAATCTTCTTTGGATTGTTTCTCAACCATTTAGCCAGAGTAAAGTGCTTCACCGAAATTGAACACCACGCTCCTCTCCTTCCCAGATTTTCACCTCAGTACCCCTACCCTGCCCCCACCCAGCTTAACATGCTTCCTTCTATTGT
This sequence comes from Bubalus kerabau, assembly GCF_029407905.1. Classification (NCBI taxonomy): domain Eukaryota; kingdom Metazoa; phylum Chordata; class Mammalia; order Artiodactyla; family Bovidae; genus Bubalus; species Bubalus kerabau. The sequence goes on along the minus strand of NC_073636.1, from coordinate 80,429,226 downwards.
GAAAAGAAAATTCCATGAATGCAGAAGCAAGAGACTCATGAATTTTCCTTTTTTCCCTCCTCAAGGTGCTTACCTAAGATGAGCTTTGTGATTGGAATGCAAAGGGGCATCAAACGGACTCCGAATCACATTAGAGAAGATAAGCAGTTATCAGATGGTTTGACTGATTGGGTGGTTAGTATTTTCCTGAGGAAGCCTCTTTCAATATCGCCTTCCAAGGGGCTTAACAAACTAGCTCTAGCCTCCTAAAGTCATGGTTGCTAACTTTTGCTTTTGGCACACTATTTATTTTTTTTTTTCTGATCCAGGTTTTGATTTTACAAATTTTACAAAAGGGCTGGAGAATCTCCCAATGTTTTTGCCCAAGAAGGCAACCTCCAGATCACTGAATGTTATCCACTGTAATCACGGGATCATCTCTCTCTTTTCTAAAATGGAAGATGTGCGACAAAGTAAGTTTCTTTTAGGATTTTCTTTCAAGATGCCACCTTTCATTTCTAAAAGTAAAATTCCAAGCTGAATTGAGAGCCAGCGGCAATGCCTCCTAATGTGAAAATTCTCATGGATTAAAAAAAAAAAAAAAGAGATCCTCAACTGCTCCCAAAACATACTAATCATTTTTAATCAACCTGATTTTTTTTTTTCCCTTTCTGACTAAAGACATTCTCAGCATTTGGAAAAACCCATTCACCAACAAGTTGTAACAGTCATTATAATCATAAAGATGACAAGGATTTTAAAAGCCAGATGCTAACCTGGTGACAAAGAGCTTAACAGGACTCGTGGGCCGAGAAGCCCAGGGAGATTTTGAGTCTGCAGCGAGTGATTTGAAGGGAAATCCTGACTCCAATTATAAAGCAAAGACAAAATCCTCTCAGTCCTTTCAAACCATCCAACTTCTCTGACCAAATTGTATTGTTTCTCCTCCCCACAGCCTCCCCCCTCCAGCATTTCCATAAACAATATAAACATCGGACCAAACCCCTCGGTCAGCAAATAAAGGCAAAGAGCTAAGTAAATTTGCTTCCCAGCAATTATTTTTGTGAGGTCATGGAGTTAAGCATTAAAAGCGTACTACTGCAAATGGAAGTATTCAGTAACTGTATGATTTGTGCTGCGGAACTGACAGAAGACCCAGACTCTCTCCTGCTTTCGTACCCACAGAAATAACTGACCACGGGGGTCTTTGTTCCCTAAATTCATCTAAGAGGAATCTTTCACATGAACGCCCCTGCATTCCTGTTAATCCCCTCCCGCACTCTGCTTCCCAAAGAAAACCCATTTGGTCATTTGGTCTGAGTCTCCACCTGCAAATTATCAGGATAATTATGATCGGGGGGTGGGTGGGGGGAAGAAAAAGAAAATAGAAGCAAGCAAGAAAAAAAGGGAAAAAAAAATCCACCAAGATGTTTAGTATCCAGAGAAGGGATGAGCAAACTTTTTCTGTAAAGCGACAGAAAGTGAATGTTTGTAGCTTTGTGATTTTTAGTTTCTGCATGAGACTGCCCACCGATGTATGTGAAATGAAAACAGCCACAGACGCTACTTAATTACATGATAGTGTCAGCTGGGCTCCAATAAACGTGTGGACACCGAAATTGGAATCTCTATAATTTTTACATGTCACAAAAGTAGTATTATTTTGGTTGTTTCTCTACCATCTCAAAATGTAAAAAGCAGTCTCACCTCATGGGCAGATTTGGTCCGGGGACTGTAGTTTACAGACCCTTGATCTAGAACAATCTGGCCTTGGAAACCACTTCTGGTCTGAATGATGTGGATCAGTTTTGATGGGTCTTGCTACTTTCACTGGAGAAGGAAGTGGCAACCCACTCCAGTACTCTTGCCTGGAAAATCCCATGGATGGAAGAGCCTGGTCGGCTACCGTCCGTGGGGTTGCAGAGTCGGACAGCTACTGCTACAGGCAAATGTATACATTTGACAATACAGCTGGAGGGTGATTTCTGGATTTAATATCCTATTCAAAGATGTAGGGAGGAATTCCAGGAATTTAAGCCAGGAAACTAGACTTCATGCCACATATATCCAAAAGTACTCACCAGGCTTTTAATTACAAATTAAACCATCCAAATCCTAGGACACTTAGCATTCTGGTCAAACAGAAAACTGTCACCTAAGTGCCTTCCTGTAAGCCGTGTGCCTCAACCTCAGCACTCATGGCGTTTGGGCCAGGTGGCCCTTGCTGAGGGGCCACTCCCAGCACTGTAGGCTTCTATGCCCACTAGATGCTGGGTGCATCTCCCAAGTCGTGACCACCCGAAACATCCCCAGATACTGCCAGACACCCCCAGGGGGACAGTCAGCCTCTGCGGAGAATCACTGATCTACATCAGCTCTGCCAGCAGACCTTTCTGATGGAGGAATTATTCTCTATCTGGACCGTCTCCTAACTGTGAGACAGTTGTCCGTGCTGAGAACTTAAAATTTGCTGGTGTGCCAGAGGAGCTGAGTTTTAAATTTATTTAAGTTTCATCACTTTGAAGTTAAATTTAAGTAGCTAAGTGTGGCTAGTAGCGATTGTATTAGATGTGCTATTCTAACTGACCATCTCTGCCCCAGCCCCAGCATAGAATGGGAGCTCAGGCCCTGACTTTCATTCCCTTACTCTGTTAGTACGCATTTATTGAGTATCCGCTGCGGGTCTGGCACTGTGCTGAGGATACAAGATGAACAAGAGGAATGCAGTCCCTGTCCGGATCGAGAGCTCAGTCTAGTGATGAGGAGAGAGAAATATAACTTAACAGAGAGTAATTGAAACTTATGATCAGGGCTCTCTGCAATAGAAAAGGCAGGTTGGGGGAGGCTGTCTTTTAGATCACGTGTTCTAGAGATAGCTCTCCAAGTGATATTTAAATTAAAATGGCCGGGATTTCCCCAACAGTCCAGTGGTTAAGATAACAGCATCCAATGCAGGAGGCACGAGTTCGATCCTTGATCAGGGAACTATAGAATCCACATGCTGTGCAGCCAAATAAATAAATAAATGCAGTTTTAAAAAATTAAAATTCCATTGTGATTTGCTTGACACGGTGCGCAACGGAATGGAACAAAGCCTATATGACTGTTAGCTGCTTCCTTAAGAGCCAGCATTTCTTGAACTTCTATGACATTCCCTCCTTGCTGGCAACTCTTCTAAGCCTCACGACGTTACACCTATTATCCCATTTTACGGATGAGGAAAACTGAGGCATGCTAACTTGTTCAACAGTGCATATCTAAGATGTGACAGAGTTAGGATTAGAACGCAAGCAACCAGAGGGTGTCTGGGCCTGCTGTTCTATGAACCGTAGCAACTCATGTGGATCTTCCAGGGCACCCTGGGACCAAAACATACCGGTGTCGGTTTTTAAAGAGCCAGGCCTTACAAACTAGAGGTAGGGAAATAATAACAAGACGTGCTTTCCTCAAGATGTGAGGGAGAGGGACCTCCGCATTCCTCATCTCTTGACTGAAATCTCCCAGCCACTGAGAACTCTAGGTAATAAATTGTAACTCGTCTTGGCTGTGTGAAATCTCTTGTTTCCGGGTGCTAGGAAAAACACTGCCAGTGCTTCATAATTTCTGGTGAAATATGAGGCAGAGTCAGCTAGGAGTCTCTCAGCTGCACATACGTGAGAAATTTCAGCTCACACGTCTCCAGCCCTGAAAGCTCGACCATCGGAACGAGGCGGCTGCCTCTTCTGACTACATCCCCGCCACGGTCGTCCTCCAGAGAAGGTCAGTCCTCACTGCTGCAGAGGTGCGTGCTTCAGCCTCCCAGCCGAAGCGCATCTGCAACCGCACGTCAGCACGTGGTTCTCGCTCAGCCTCTTGCAGACAGGCGCAGAGCGGGCGGGACACCGCTCTGCTGCTGGGCTCAGCTCTCACTCCTTAAGCACTGTCTTTTCTCCGTCCATATTTCTCTCCCTTGTGCTCTGTGTTGATGTCATTGTTTAAAACGGTCCCTGAGCGCAGGGCTGACGTTCTTGCGATAGTTCCTAGATTCAGGAGGCTGTGTGTGCCCTAGGGAAATGCACGTGCGACAAGCTCCCCCCAAATCAGTCCCCATGCGCAGTACTCCCGTTCTGCCCCTCCTTAATCTGATTCTGCCCCTGTGGGTCATGGAGGTGGAGTCACACGGAGCCCCGGTCCTCTGTGCCTGGCCCCTTTCACCTAGCAGAGCATCTCTGAGGCCCACCCATGTTGTAGAGTGACTCAGTACTTCATGCCTTTTTGTTTGTTTTTATCAGCTTTCTTTGTTGTTGTTGTTTTAATTTATCCTCGCAACAATTTTTCAGTGTATGTTATGGTGTCGCTAACTATAGACCCATCCTTGTACAGCTGATCTCGAAATTTTTTTTATTTTGTTAGCTGAAACTCTAAACCAGTTGAATAGCAACTCTGGGCTTTCCCCTCCTCCCAGCTCCTGATAACCCTATCCTTGGCCACCATCCTTCTGCCCTTTATTTCTACAGATTTGATTTTAGGTACTTTATATAAATGGGATTATGTAGTAATTGTCTTTTATGATTGATTTATTTCACTTGGCATAATGTTCTCTAGGTTCATCCACATTGCAGCATATGACATGATTTTCCTTTTTAAGGCTGAATAATATTCCACTGTATTATGTGTGTAGGCCACATTTTCGGAGAAGGAAATGGCAACCCACTCCAGCGTTCATGCCTGGAGAATCCCAGGGATGGGGGAGCTTGGTAGGCTGCCGTCTATGGGGTCGCACAGAGTCGGACACGACTGAGGCGACTTAGCAGCAGCAGCAGGCCACATTTTATTCATCCATTCCTCTGTTGATAGACACTTAGGCTGACTTCACATCTTGGCTACTGTGAATAACATGACGATGAACATGGGGGTACCAGTATCTGTTTTAGGTCCTGTTTTCAATTCTTCAGGACATACCCAGAAGTGGGAGAGCTGGGTCATATTGTAGTTCTATTTTTAATGTTTTCAGGAACCTCTATACTGTTTTCCTTAGTGGCACCATTTTACAACCACACCTATGGGGTGTGAGGGTTTCAGTCGCTCCACATTCTTGCCTGCACTTGCTACTTTTTTTAATATGGTATCCATCCTAATGAGTGTGAAGTGTATGTCCTTGGGTTTTTTTTTTTTTTTAATATTTATTTATCGCAGTTGCACCAAGTCTTATGCAGCACGCAGGGTCTTTAGTGGCAGCGTGTCCGCTCTAGTGCCCGGATCAGGGATAGAACCTGGGCCCCCTGCACTGGGAACGCAGCGTCTTAGCCCCTGGACCGCCAGGGAAGTCCCTCCTTATGGTTTTGACGTGCATTTTCCTGATGATTGTTCAGCAGCCTTTCACGCACTTGTTGACCATTTGTATATCTTTTTTGGAGAAATGTCTATTCAAGTGCTTTGCCCATTTTTTAATGGTTGGTGTTGTTATTGAGTTGTAGGGTGGCTCAGACGGTAAAGTGTCTGTCTACAATGCAGGAGACCTGGGTTCGATCCTGGGTCAGGAAGTTCCCTGGAGAAGGAAAAGGCAACTCACTCCAGTACTCTTGCCTAGAAAATCCCATGGACGGAGAAGCCTGGTGTCCATGGGGTCACAAAGAGTCGGACATGACTGTGCGACTTCACTTTCACTTTATATATTCTGGATATTAACCCTTTTCTGATATTTGGTTGCAAATATTTTGCTGGGTGACTTTGCACTCCGTTGATGGTCTCCTTGGCTGTGCAGAAGCTTTTAAGTTGAATGTAGTCCCCTTTGTCTACGTTTTGCTCTTGTTATCTGTGGTTTGGGTGTCATATCCAATAAATTGCTGCCCATTCCAATGTCATGAAGCTTTCCCGCGATGATTTCTTCTGGGGGTTTTATAGTTTCAGGCCTTACGTTTAGATTTGTATTCTCTTTAGAGCTAACGGCTGTATATGGAGTAAGATAAGGGTTTGTCCTCATTCTTCGGTGTGTGGATACACATTTCCCAGCACCATTTGCTGCAGACAGTCCTTTCCCCATATTGTCATCTTGGCACCACTTTTGAAGACCATTTGGCCACGTACATGGGTTTATTTTGGAACACTCTATTCCGTTTCATTTATATTTCCTTTTTATGACTGAATAATATTCCATCACGTGGATATACTATACTTTATCAATAAGTAGATATTTGGATTATTCCACTTTTTTGGCTATTATGAATAATGCTGCTGTAAACATTTGTGTACCAGTTTTTGTATAAGCATATGTTTTCAATTCTCTTGACTACATACCTAAAAGTACAATTTCTAGATCAATGGAAATTCTATGTCTAATGTTTTGAGGAGCTACTAAACAGCTTTCCAAAGTGACGGCACCATTTACATTCCCACCAGCAATGCATGAGCATTCCACTTCCTCTGTATCCTTGTCAACACTTTCACTGTCCATTTTTTAAGTTTTGTAGCTGCCCTGCTGCTGCTGCTAAGTCGCTTCAGTCGTGTCCGACTCCGTGCGACCCATAGACGGCAGCCCACCAGGCTCCCCCGTCCCTGGGATTCTCCAGGCAAGAACACTGAGGTGGGTTGCCATTTCCTTCTCCAATGCAGGAAAGTGAAAATGAAAGTGAAGTCGCTCAGTCACCCTAGAGAGTATGAAATATATCTCATTGTAATTTTGGCTTGCACTTCCCTGATGACTAATGATGCTGAGTATCTTTTTATAAGCTCATTGGCCATTTATATATCTTCTTTGGAGAAATGTATATTCCATCTTTTTGCCCATTTTTCATTGGGTTATCTGTCTTAAAAATAATAAAATTGTTAAGTTGCAAGAGTTCTATATATATTCCACCTATTTGTCCCTTATCAGATATACGATTTGCAAATATTTTATGGCAAAGAGTTAATCAGGCAATAAAATGATCAGACTAGTGGTTTACAAAGATATCTTGTACCAGCTAATCCGTCCTTAGCTGTTAACCAAGAGAGGGAGTTGATAATGGTACCCCGTGGATTTCTTTGTATGTCAACTCATCGACCAGGAATGGTGTGATTTTATTAGTGGTGGCTAGAATAGTGATTTTATCTGTGTATGAGTCACCATGTATTAGACACTGTCTTGAGCATTTTACATGTTTTAGTCCTTCTGTGAGGATTCTCATCCAGCCCATTTTGTAGGTGCAGAACCCAGGGAGAATCTGTGTCCCTTCCCCAGGGTCACACAGCTAGTGAGTGATGGTGCTCAGATTTGAGCCCAGGCTTCTGGATCCCACGTCAGAGTATTTAATCACAGTACCATGGTGAGACTCGGGGACACCTGGGGATCTTTCTTCTCCTCTGAGATCTCTTTCCTACTTTGTAACCGAGGGTGGGCTCTCAGGCTCATCATTCTAAAATTGGGTTCTTTACTCAGGTAATTCATAGTGCCTTTTTCTTCTCAAAAGTCTGTGATGCCTTGGCCACACCTCCCTGAACCAGGCCTCTGTCGTGTCTGACTCCTTGCAACTCCGTGGACTGTAGCCCACCAGGCTTCTCTGTCCATGGGGTTCTCCAGACAAGAATACTGGAGTGGGTAGCCATTCCCTTCTCCAGGGGACCTTCCTGACCCAGGGTTGAACCCCAGTTTCCTACATTGCAGGCAAATTCTTTACTGTGTGAGCCACCTGGGAAGTCCTCTGAGCCACCAGCGAAGTCCCATTACCTAAGTGTAAACTGCAATGAAAATAGATGTTAGTAATATAACAACTATCGACATAGTTATTATCGGTTTCACTTTACTAATAAATATATTTGGGAGGGAGAGTTTGCTGGTCGTCCAGTGGTTAGGATTCCATGCTTTCAGGCCGAGGGCATGGGTTCAATCCCTGGTCTGAGCATTAAGATCCTGCAGCCAAAAGAAAAACAATTCCAGTCCAGTGGCGGCGCGATGGCGTGGTCCCGAGACCACACTGCTGCTGAGTGTCACCAAGATGCTCACTGTAGCCTTCCAGCACCAAACGTTGTAGGGCTTTTCCTCCCATAATACTTCCCTAGGGATATTATTTTCCTAGAGAACCAAGGGAGCAAATATATAGATTTCACATATGAATTAATTGGGTTTCCCTGGTGGCTCAGACAGTGGCAATGCAAATGTCAATCCCTGGATCGGGAAGATCCCTAGAGAAGGGAATGGCCACCCACACACCAGTATTCTTGCCTGGAGATCTCCATAGACCGAGTCTGGTGGACTACAGTCCATGGGGTGTTCAGTCAGGTTCTGGAAATACCATAAAATCCTGCATGACAAAATAAGTCACACACTTTATATTTCACTCAAGTGAAATGTAGATATATGTTTCCAAGTTAAATATTAATTGTATTCCATCAAAAGGAACTATGAAAATAATAGAGATTGTGTAAAATGCTGATATTACAATTTAATAGCTATGAAAAAATTCAATTATGAGATTTTTTAATTGAGCTATCACTCACATATAACACTGTATAAGTTTAAGGTGTACAACATGCTGATTTGATACATTTATATATTGTAATGTGATTACCATCACAGCCTGAACTAATATCTCTGTCACATCACATACTTATCTTTTTTGTATGTGATAACAAACATGTCAGATCTAGTATCTCAGCACTTTTTTTGCTTTTGTTCTTTGGCTGCTCTGTGCAGCATGTGGGATCTTAATTCCTCGACTAGGGGTTGAACCTGCAGCCCTCACACTGGAAGTGTGGAGTCTTAACCACTGGACTGCCAGGGGAGTCCCTCTTTGTACTTTTGAAGTATTTAATACAGTTTTATTGACCAATTCTCAGTTTTAACTGCGTAAAGTTAAGAAGGGTCAATATACAGGGTGGAATACAGGTTTTTCTTTAAAAAAAAAAAAAAAATATATATATATATATTTCCAAATGAGAAGGATATAAAGGGTTAAATCATTTCCTTTTTTGCTCAAATTATAGACTCCAAGATTAAGCCTGAGGTATCTAGGTATCTCTGTGCATCCCCGAGGTTGGTGTTTTTCATCACTGATAGGTAGCATATCTTTTGGGGTGGGGGGGCAGGGAATAAAAACCCCCAGCCTTAAATGAAGCCTATTTCAGGAAGAATGCTGACTGATTAGTACAACTCCACCATATTTATTTGCCAAGGCACTCCTCTCCCTGCTGAGAAGCAAAAGTTGTCCTTGCTTCTCTTTTCTTTCCAAGCATCGCTGTTCATTCCTCACCAGTGAGGAGAGAAACACGAACAGTCAAGTCCTCGGATCCTTCTGTCCAAACTCAATGGAAAATTGCCTTCTTGCCGGGTGGACCCAGCCGACTTCCTCCGCAGTGAGCAGCCTGGCGAGGAGAAGCCTTGGCGACGTTTAATAAGGTTTAATTCAGCTTGCGGCTGAAGCAGCTTGGGCGTGTGAATTGTCGGAAGCGCCCCAGAACTAAAGATGCGCCCTTGGAAGCTTCCGTCAGGAAGGGGTGGTATCCAGGGTCATAAATCGCCCTGTGGCTTTTCAGGAGTTTATGCTCCCAGGCCTCTTGCACAATAGGCTACAGGATGACTCTTAACACCTCATTAAGGTTGCTTTTTTACCAAATGCTAATAATAAAAAGGAGCCCTAAAAAGCCTGGCTCATTTTTATTCAGAATCCTCTCCTCTGAAATATAACAAGATGTCATAAAGTGCAAATACAATGGCATGCTCACATCTCGGGTAGACTCATTAAAACCCTTGTGTTGACAGGAATCCGGGGAAGTCAAGGCTGGGCTCTGGGTGGGAAACTGTCTTACCCTCTGGGCCACGGCGCCTGCAGTCTGCCGAGAACGGCAAGGCCAGTGGGGCCGTAATGCCTTTAAGGCTTCATCTCCTGCTGTGAGATACCATCTCCAACTTTTTCTTTCTGATCACAGCAGGGCTTTGCCAATGGGGCCTTTTCTTCCGCTGTCCCCAGAGTTCTTCTACTTATTATATGGTCCGTGGCACCTATTAGGGCCAAAACTAATTAAAAAAAAAAAAGCTCAGTGCTGCGAAGAGTGATGTATGCATAACTCCCAGGACAGTGAGAATAAACGAAGCCCTGGAAGCTGTTTGCAGAGACTCTGGTGTGACACCAGGCAGTGGGGCTGGAGACAGACTCCGCTGCCATCCAGCTGTGTGCCCCTCTCCCTGCACCCTGGTTCCTGCTCCATAACCTAAGACTGGAGGCTGCAGCGCCTGCCTCTGAGACAGGTTCTGAGAAGTAAAGGAACCAGATGGTGCTGGCAGCTTGCTGGGCATGAAGCCTGGCAGATAGAAAGCCCTCGATGAACGGTACTTCGTATTCATCCATTCATCATGCAACAGGTATTTCCTGGGCACCCTTTTTTGTGCCTAGCGCTGTTCCAGCATCAGACAAACACAAAGTCTGTCCCCTCCTAAGCTGACCTTTGATTGTTCTCCGAGGTACAGGAAGGGGAGGACAAAACGGAGCTAATGGCTACCGCGCCCCTGGCGAGGCCTGAGACTCTAGGTGAATCCCTCAAGCTCTGGGGCAATAAGGCCCCTCAGGAACCAGGGACCTTTTCTTAGTTTATATTTTATTTTATTTTTCTGGCTGTGCTGGGCCTTTGTTGCTGTGCAGGCTGTTTCTAGTCGGGATAAGCAGGGGCTCCTCTCTGGTCCTGGGGCTCGGGCTTCACATCATGGTAGCTCCTCTGGTTCTGGGGCACGGGCTCCCCATCGCGGGGGCTTCTCTTGCTGCAGAGCGCGGGCTCTAGGGTGTGTGGGCTTCAGTAGTTGTGGCCCATGGGCTTGGTTGCTCTGTGGCACGTGGGATCTTCCCCGACCAGGGATTGCACCCGTGTCCTGTGCCTTGACAGGTGAATTCTTAACCACTGGACCCGCAGGGGAGCCCCGCAGTGGGTAATTCTTCACTGGGGGAGAAGGGGGCCGTCCTGTGCATTGTGGAATGTTTAGAACACCCCTGGTCTCTGCCACCAGATCCCAGTAGTGCAGCCCCCACTCCCCTCCCCGCCAGCTTGTGACAACCGCAAGTGTCTGCAGACATCGCCACGTGTCCCCTGGGGACAACATCGCTTCAGTTTCCTCAAGCCTGAGCTGGAAGAACGGCCTTATCTATTTCACAGATAGTGGAGATGTGGGAGAGGAATGAAACTGAGCCCAGCCTGGCACCTCGTAAGCCTCAGGCTTTCCCCTCAGTCACAGGTGCTCTGGGCTCCGATACACGCAGAAATGTGGCGGGAATCCTCTGCTCCCGCTGTCTCAGGGGCGCCCTGGTGGTAAAACAAGCAGGGTGGGGTCCACCCAGTCACGGCCAGGGCCCATCTGCAAGTGATTTACTGACCACCTTTGGAACTTGGCCTTTGCCGATGAAAAGGTCCAGACAGTTACAGAGAATTAGACTTGACTTTTGAACACACAGACGCAGTTCAGCCACGAGCCTGACCCTCTGGGGGCCTGCTCACCTTCCTGGCTCACGAGGACAGCGCTGGCTTCCAGACCCTTGTTGGTGGAAAGTTTCTAGAAAGCCCAGAGATCCCCATTTGTGCGTACATGCGTGCTGAGTCGCTTCAGTTGTGTCTGCCTCTTTGCGACCCCAGGGACTGTAGCCCGCTAGATTCCTCCATCCATGGGACTCTCCAGGCAAGAACACTGGAGTAGGCTGCCATTTCCTCCTCCAGGGGATCTTCCCCACTCAGGGATCGAACCCCTGTCTCCTGCGGCTGCTTCTGCATTGCAGGCAGATTCTTTTCTACTGAGCCACCAGGAAGCTCTCTCCATTTGTTCAGGAAGGAGGCTGAGTCAGAAAAAAAAAATAAAAAGGAAAGATAAATAGATCCGTTCAGAGCATGAGCTGTGGAGGCATGGATACTGTTTCAGTGTGACCTTGGGCAAGTCACTTCCACTTTCTGAGCCTCAGTTTCTTCACCTGTCAGTTGAGAATCACAATAATACTACCACTACCCCCAATTGCTTATGAGGATTAAAGGAGAAAACGCCAATAAAGAACCCTTGTTGCCTGATCCACAGTAGAACCCAATAAATGGTAGCTCAACATGAAACAAAAAAATTCTGTTGCTGAACTGAGTCCCAGGCTTGTCCTCAAGGTACAGAGAAAGCAGAATGACCAAGCCACCCGGGTCTGCCTGTGACTTCCCCAAATCTACTACCTGGAGTTCTGCAGTACCTGGCGAGCTAGGGAGAGTTGACCACCCTGAGAAATGACTTCAAAAGTAATTTTCTGGTCCAGGGTCCTGGACCAAGGGCTCAGCAAGGTGAAACGGGGACTAGTGGCCAGTTTGGGAAAGGCGGCGAGCCCCTCACCACGTGGGCTCCTCCGAGAGGGAATATGCTTTGTGAGTTTCAAGGAGAGGTTTACGAGCACTCTTCTTGAAGGTTTAATGGTCCCGAGTGATTTATCTTATCTGGAGAGTCATTGCTATGGGAGAAACCTGCTCCTCCGAGCTTCTGCTTTCCTTTACCATCAAACCTTTCATCTTCTCGGAGAGTCGTCTCCCTCCTCCATAAATAACCTTATTACGGCCACACAAAGGCAGGGCCCAGCCGCCTGCAAGACAGGACTCCTCAAATCATGGTTTCGTAAACCAGTTTGGCCAGAACATGGGACTACCTCATAGGATCCACTGGGGTGTTTTAAATGAGCGGAAGGATGCAGGGGGACTAGGGTGGCAGGTCCATGGGATTAAACAGCCCAGAATCACACGTGACCTGCTCTCAGAAGCGGGGGCTTAAGGAGAAGTTATCTGCCAAACTACCTTCCCTTGGCTGTCTCTGAGTAATTAAGACACAGGATGCCTTTCCACAGTGGAAATCCTGTCAAGTGTGGTAAACAAAAATGTTTACATATCGTTCTGCTTTTAAGCAGTTCTGTCCAGTAGAACCTCCCACACTGATGGAAGCACCATGCAACATAGCCACTAATCAAAGTAATTCTTGGGCCTTGGAGACGGTGCTCATGTGACTGGGAAGCTAAAGTCTTAACATTATTTTACCTTAATCAATTTACTCTTAAAGAGCCATATGTAGCTGGTGGTTTACCATATTGGGTAAGGCAGTTTTTAGGGGATAAACGTACAATAACAAATATCATCTCAAAGGCTGTGCTTATCCTTTCCTTTTCAGATCCCAAAAGTATGGAGGGGATTTCAGCAACTCTATCAGAGCAGTGGTCCTCTGCTTTTGTCCTGTTACATCTGCTGGTCACAGTGTTACACACCAGCTCGGGCTTGGGGAGGAAGCAGGTCACTGGAGCTTTGCTTTCCATTCCTGTGATGGTCAAGAGAAAATCTGGACACTTAGAATGAATTAAACCCCAGAAAAATGTTTGCTAGAATGCTATTAAAATGTTAAATTACAGAATGAATGCATCTTGTATTAAAGATTGAAGAAAACACCCAAACAATTTTAAAAGACTATAAAATGAAAAGTGAACCAAACATATACCACCTCTCCTTTCCCTGTCCTGCCACCTGCCACCACCGCTCTTCTCACAATCGCTCTGGGTGAATTATTTCAGGCCTTTTTCTCTATATATTTTTAAAAGTATGTGTGTTTTTGAAAAATAACCTCGATATTTTTTTCAAAACTTGGGTCAATAATGCATGCTGATCTACATGTTGCTTAGTTTTTACTTTAATTTTAATAAGAAGCAGATGAAACATTTCTGTTGCAAAAATAAATATGAAAACATGTCAAAACTATACAAAAAAACAACCCAGGAAGTTGGTGTCACGGCCCTCCTTTTTCACTCTCTTCTTAAAGAGAATCAGTACCATGGTGTGTAGCCTTACAGACTTTCCTGTACATTGTCACCCATATAAAAATATATTGCTTTATTTTTGTGTGTTCAAAAATACGTAAACTGGATCAAACTGTACATATTTTCCCTAACTTTACCTTCTCGCTTGAAAACACTGCCGCTGCCAGTACCTGGCGTATGCCTCATTCTCTTCACCTGCTTCGTAGATTTTCTGAATGTGAGTGAAGCCGTTTGGCTCATCTGTCCCTAGTGGAGAGCTCGCTGGTTTCCAGCTCATCACTAGCGGCACAGGGCCGGCCCTGCTGTGCCCTTGTGGGAGCTGTCCTTCTGGACATACACCCGGAAGAGGGGTTGCTGGGGGAAATGGGATCCGCATCTAAATTCTCTTGTGTACTGAGCTGAGCACTGCGCCCCTAAAATTCTTTTCCTTCCCAGAACCTCAGAAGTTGACCTGGTTTGGTATTTCCATGGGTCATGGAAGGTGTAATTAATTAAGATCAGGGCATACTAAAAGTGGGGCTTCCCAGGTGGCTCAGTGGTAAAGAACCCACCTGCCAATGCAGGAGACATGGGTCAGGAAGGTCCTCTGGAGAAGGAAATGACAACCCACTCCTGTATTCTTGCCTGGAAAATCCCATGCACAGAGGAGCCTGGCGGGCTACAGTCCACGGGGTCACAAAGAGTTGGACACGACTGCGCAACTGAGTGCACGCACACACACATACTAAAGTAGGTTGGGCCCTTAACCTAGATTTGGTGCCCTTTTAAGAAGAACGGAGACAGGAGCAGAGGCTTGAGGAAGATGCTGTGTGAAGACAGAGGCAGAGATCAGCCTGATGCAGCGACAAGCCTCAGAACAGTCAAGGTTGCCAGGAGTCAGCAGAAGCTCCTGGAGCCTTCAGAGCCTGGCCCCAGTGACACAATGATTGTAGACCTCTTGCCTCCAGAACTGTGAGAAAATCATCTCTGTTTTAAACCACCAAATTTGTGGTTATTTGTCAAGGCAGCCCTAAGAAACTGATATACCCTTAAAACAGTGACACTCCTGCTAACCAACATGTAAGTGTTCTTGATAGTGCTCAAGTCCACACCCTCAACAGCACTGAGTGTTACCCTCTTTTTATTTATTTACTTGGCTACCCTGGGTCTTAGTTGCAGCATGTGGGATCTAGTTCCCTGACCAGGGATGGAAGGCTGAGTGCTGAAGAATTGATGCTTTCAAACTGTGGTGATAGAGAAGACTTTTGAGAGTCTCTTGGACAACAAGGAGATCAAACCAATCAATACTAAAGGAAATCAATTCTGAATATTCATTGGAAGGACTGATGCTGAAGCTGAAGCTCCAATACTTTGGCCACCTCATGCGAAGAGCCAACTCATTGGAAAAGACCCTCATGCTGGGAAAGATTGAAGGCAAAAGGAGAAGGGAAAGCAGAGGACGAGATGATTTGATAACATCACTGACTCAATGGACGTGAATTTAACCAAACTCTGGGAGACAGTGGAGGACAGAGGAGCCTAACATGCTGCATTGGGGTTGCAAAGAGATGGGTACAACATAGCAGCTGAACAACAATAACAAAAAGCTGGAGGAAAGCAATTTGAGGAGAGCCCTTCAAATCTTTTTAACAAACGTCTTAATAATTGTATATTTGGAACTATCTCAAATGTTCAGAGAAAAGCAAATAAATAATATAACAGATAGACCTGTTACTCTATCCCTATTTAGTCAACACTAAGACCTTCAAGTCCATGATTCTTTATCTGCACTCACAGAATATAAAAAGCCCTGAAAACCAACAAGTGCTGTGAGGCTGTCTATTACCCTAACATTTCACCTCATTTGGAATGCTGACATTTCATTGGCAATACAGCACTGTGTTTGATTACAGGGGCTGCCCCAGGTTCCCCTGGGAATATTGTGGAGCTCTATCAAATTAGTTTTAAGTATCTTTTCATACAATTTCTATTTTGTTCAGTCACTCAGTCATGTCCAACTCTTTGCAACCCCATGGACTGCAGCACACCAGGCCTCCCTGTCCTTCACCACCTCCCAGAGTTTGCCCAAGTTCAGGTCCATTGAATTGGTGATGCCATCCATCCTCTGTCATCCCCTCCTCCTCCCTCCTTTAATCTTTCCCAACATCAGGGTCTTTTCTAATGAGTCAGTTTCTATACAATGTTAAAATCATAACAGATAGAGTTATCCTCCCACTCAACTTTCACAAGCTCATTTCCCTCTGTCCTTCCCTCAAGGGAAAACCACACCCTGAAGCTGGAGTTTCTCTTTTTTCTGGCTGTTCTGATAATTTTACCTAAATAGTTGTGGAGGGCTTCCCAGGTAGCACTAGGGGTAAACAATCTGCCTGCCAATGCAGGAGACAAGAGTTCAATCCCTGGGTCAGGAAGATCCCCTGGAGGAGGCCATGGCAACCCACTCCAGTATTCTTGTCTGGGAAATCCCATGGACAGAGGAGCCTGGTGGGCTACAGTCCACGGGTTCGCAAAAGGGTTAGACATGACTTAGCGGCTAAACAATAACAATACTTACGGAAAGAAATGATATCATTTTGTGTTCTTCACTACAAAAATAAAGCACACTTCATCCAGTTTCAGTTTTATCTTTCATACCGTGTTCTCTGACTAAAATGTTAGAAATCAATAACAGAAAGATGACTACAGAAACCCTACACGTTTGGAGCATTTAAAACACATTCTGGACTTCCCTGGTGGTATTCAATTAGACGAATATACCAGAGTTTGTTTATCCATTCTCCTGGAGATGGACTTTTGGGCTGTTTCCATTTTAGATCTATTGAGAATAAAGCTATTATGAACATTCTTATATAGTGTTTGTGTAGACATAGGTTTTCATTACTTAGAAACGAAATTGCTGGTTAGAGAACTTCCAAACAGTTCTCCACGGTATTTATCCCACCAGCAATCTGTGAGGTTTTCAGATGCTGCACATACAATCCGGTATCGGGTGTGATCACTCTGTTTTTAACTTACTTATTTTTAAGCGAAGGATAATTGCGTTACAGTGCCGTGTTGGTCTCTTCCATACATCAGCCGTAGGTGTACCTGGGTCCCCACCCTCTTGAGCCCCCCTCCCCCCATCCCACCTCCAGGTTGTCACAGAGCCCCCGTCTGGCTTCCCCGAGTCACACAGCAGATTCGCACTGGCTGTCTGCTTTATACATGGTGGTGTGTGTGCTCCCACACTACTCTCTCCATTCGTCCCACCCTCTCCTTCCCTTGCCCTGACCCCACCCGGGTCCGTAAGTCTGTTCTCTGTCTGCATCTCCACTGCTGCCCTGCCGATAGGTGCATCAGTCCCATCTTTCTAGATTCCATACATGTGCGTTAATATACGACATGTGTTTTTCTCTTTCTGCCATACTTCACTCTGTATAATAGACTCTAGGTTCATCCACCTCATTAACACTGACTCAATCACGTTCCTTGTGGTCAGTCTTTTTATTTTATCCATTCTCCTGGGTCTGTACTGATAGCTCATTGTGGTTTAATTTGCATTTCTCCAGTGAGCATTTTTTCATGCCGAGTTTCCTTTTTAATAGATTTCACTCTGACTGCTGGTAGAGACCAGACTGGAAAGGTTCAGAAGAGGAAGTGGATCCACTTAGAAGTGGCTCTTAGAAGGGGTCTCTTAGAAGGCTAGCTGCAGAAGTGGTGAGGATGGATTAGAATGGGGAGATACACATATCTGGGCTTCCCTAGTGACTCAGAAGGTGAGGAATCCGCCTGCAGTGCAGGAGATGTGGGTTCAGTCTCTGGGTCGGGGAGATCCCCTGGAGAAGGGCACGGCAACCCACTCCAGTATTCTTGCCTGGGAAATCCTATGGACAAAGGAGCCTGGCGGGCTATAGTCCATGGGGTTGTAAGAGTCGAACATGACTGAGCGACAAACACACTCAGTAAAATGTAGATTTTACCTCGCAACTCGCGGGATCTCTCTTCCCAGACCAGGGACTGAACCCAGGCCATGACAGTGAAAGCCCAGAATCCTAGCCACTTAGCCACCAGGGAAGTCCCAGGATGGGGATATGTTTTGAGATAACAGCCAGCAGGAGTCCTTTGTAGATTGGATAGGAGTTGCAAGACAAAGAATCAAGAAAGATGTTCAGCTTTTGCCCTGAAACAAGGGGTGACTGGTGATGTCAGTCACTGCGGTAGCAACTACTGGGGAGGAACAGGTCTGGAGGGAACAGGTCGCTTGACTCTTGCGAGACCAAATGTCTATTAGGTGTTCAATGGTGATGTTTGAGGAGAAAGATAAGCCAATCTGGAACTCGAGGAAATGGTTACAAATGGAGTCATCTACCTGTTTAAACCCGTGTGTGTGTGTGTGTGTGTGCGCGTGTGCACACCAGTGCTTAATTGCTCAGGGTTGACTCTTTGCAACCCCATGGACTGTAACTCGCCAGGCTCCTGGGTCCATAGGATTTTTCAGTGCCGAATACTGGAGTGGGTTGTCATTTCCTTCTCCAGGGGATCTTCCCAACTCTGGGATTGAACCTGAGTCTCCTGTGTCTCTTGCTTTGCAGGCAGATCCTTTACCTGCTGAGCCACCAGGGATGCCCCCTTTAAGGCCATCAGATCAGATCAGTCGCTCAGTCGTGTCCGACTCTTTGCGACCCCATGAATCGCAGCACGCCAGGCCTCCCTGTCCATCACCAACTCCCGGAGTTCACCCAGACTCACGTCCATCGAGTCAGTGACGCCATCCAGCCATCTCATCCTCTGTCGTCCCCTTCTCCTCCTGCCCCCAATCCCTCTCAGCAGCAGAGTCTTTTCCAATGAGTCAGCTCTTCGCATGAGGTGGCCAAAGTACTGGAGTTTCAGCTTTAGCATCATTCCTTCCAAAGAAATCCCAGGACTGATCTCCTTTAGAATGGACTGTTTGGATCTCCTTGCAGTCTAAGGGACCCTCAAGAGTCTTCTCCAACACCACAGTTCAAAAGCATCAATTCTTCGGCACTCAGCCTTCTTCACAGTCCAACTCTCACATCCATACATGACCACAGGAAAAACCATAGCCTTGACTAGACGAACCTTTGTGGGCAAAGTAATGTCTCTGCTTTTGAATATGCTATCTAGGTTGGTCATAACTTGCCTTCCAAGGAGTAAGCGTCTTTTAATTTCATGGCTGCAGTCACCATCTGCAGTGATTTTGGAGCCCAAAAAAATAAAGTCTGACACTGTTTCCACTGTTTCCCCATCTATTTCCCATGAAGTGATGGAACCAGATGCCATGATCTTAGTTTTCTGAATGTTGAGCTTTAAGCCAACTTTTTTACTCTCCACTTTCACCTTCATCAAGAGGCTTTTTAGTTCCTCTTCACTTTCTGCCATAAGGGTGGTGTCATCTGCATATCTGAGGTTATAGGGATGGCTAAAGTCACTAGGCAGTGGGTGTCAACTTTGGCTGCCCTTCTGAAATCAACTGGGGAGCTTCAAAAATACTGATGCCTGGGCTCCACCCCAGGGATTCTGATGTAATATGTCTGGGGGTAAGGCTCAGGCTTAATGATTTTTAGAAGTATCCTGAGTGATTCCCCTTGGACTGCAAGGAGATCCAACCAGTCCATCCTAAAGGAAATCAGTCTTGAATATTCATTGGAAGGACTGATGTTGAAGCTGAAACTCCAATACTTTGGCCACCCAATGCGGAGAGCTGACTCATTTGAAAAGACCCTGATTTCTTTGCTGGAAAAGATTGAGGGCAGGAGGAGAAGGGGACAACAGAGGATGAGATGGTTGGATGGGATCACCAACTCGATGGACGTGGGTTTGGGTAAACCCCGGGAGTTGGTGATGGACAGGGAGGCCTGGCGTGCTACGGTTGATGGGGTCGCAAAGAGTTGGACACGACTGAGTGACTGAACTGAACTGAGATGAACTGAGTGATTCCAAAGTGCAGAGGTTGACCACCTCTGATGGGAACAACACAGCTCTGTAGAGCAAATCTCTGGGCTTTCACCTCATGTAACTGAAACTTTGTGTCCATTGACCAGCCCCTCTCCTCTGCCCCTGGCAGCCACTATTCTACTCCCTGTTTCTATGAGTTTGACTGCTCTGGATGTAAGTGAGATCACGCAGTATCTGGCCTTCTGTGACTGGCTTTACGTCACTTGGCATTATGTCCTCATGGTTCATTCATGGGATACTTCATGCCAGGCTTTCCTTCCTTTTCAAGGCTGAATAATATTCCCTTGTACGTGGTTATCACCTTTTCTGTAGTCATTCCTCCCTTGATGGACATTTCGGTTGCTTCCACATCCTGTTTGTTTCTTTGGTTGGTTAATTTCTTCGCCACACCACGGCATGTGGGATCTTAGTTCTCAGACCAGGAATCTAACCCATGCCCCGCTGCAGTGGAAGCGTGGAATCTTAGCCACTAGGCCATCAGGGAAGTCCCTGCACCTTGATTATTGTGAATAATCCTGCAAAGAACATGGGAATGCAGATCTCTTCAAGATCCCGGTTTTAATTCGTTTGGACACATACCTGGAAGTCAAATTGCTAGATCGTGTATTAATTTTGGTTTACAGTTTGGTTTAACTTTTGAGGAACTTTCATGCGCCCCAGTTTTTATTCCTGGAGTTTTCAGGTACATGAACCCAAGCATTAGCGCAGAGGGTAGTGTAAAAGGCAGGTGCTGGATTCTGAAGTCTGACTGCCTGGATTCAAATCCACCATGCGACTTTGGGCAAGCTTTTTAACCTCTGTGAACCTCGGTTTTCTCATCTGCACAATCAAAATTTATCTATTAAGGAAATACTGATTGAGTGCTATAATGCTTCTAACACAGGGGATGGTGACTGGTACAGAAGAACTTTGGCCCTCTTGATGCTTACATTCTGTTTAGAAAGATAAGTAGATTAAAAATTTACTTCCTAGTAAAATACATGGCAACTTTTATCGGGATCAATGCTAATGAAAAAAGATTAAAGCAGGAAAGAGTTACAAAAAGCACAGCTTTGTGCCCACTCAGTCGTGTCCAGCTCTTTGTGATCCCATGAACGGTAGCCCACCAGGCTCCTCTGTCCTTGGAATTTTCCATACAAGAATACTCCAGTGGGTTGCCATTTCCTTCTCCAGGGTCTTCTGGGGCCAGGGATTGAACCTGCGTCTCCTGCATCTCCCGAATTGGCAGGCAGATTCTTTACCACTGAGCCATGGAGAGGCCCTTGAAATGCTTCCTTGCCATCATCAAATTGTCACCAGGAGGGAAATTTAAGAGTCAGTTTCTCTAGAGACTCACTGCAGCCCCCAGCCCTGCTCTTCAGCCCTCAGAAAAGAAACCTGGAATCCTTTTTAGGAGAGCTCTCCTTTACAGATCTTGTTAATCTAAGGAGTTCTGTTTTCTCTATAAATAAGGCAACAGTCCCCAGTGTGGCCTGGGTGGTATCTCCTCACTGTGTATGGTATCTGGGGCAGAATGGAGGTGAGGGAGTTTGTGGAAGGAAGCAGGGGAAAGATATGGAAGAAACCCAGAAGAGCCTTTTACTTTTGAAGAATGTGATAGCCTGTCACCCTTGAACCCAAATTACGCTGTTTGTTTGTGGGGTGGGGGCCTTTTGCAGAAGCTGCAGCACCGCACTCTTACCGACTGTGCTGATCAAGCCCTGTTCGTCCCCTGCACTCTGAGCCATCAGGAGTCTCGGGAGACGAGTGGGTATCACATGTCTTCCTAAACAACCCCCAGAGCTGGGCCGGAAGTTAAACAGTTCCCCAGGTTTTCTTTCTCTGTTCCCTGCAGGATCAAATACTCCCTACAGCCAGAGGCCTAACTGTGTCTTTTCATCTAAACTGGGATCTCCACGGAGTCAGGGGTTATGTCTTCTTTGTTTTTGTAATCGCCACGATCTGGCATAGAGCACCAGGCAAGGGAGGCATGAAGGAGTGGATGACAGATGGATGGATGGATGGATGGGGAGATAAGTATATGGAAGAAAGGAAGGGAGGTAGGAAAACAGGGAAAGGAGGAAGTTTGGAATGAGTGGAGACGTGGAAAAAGAAGGGAATGAGTAAGGAAGGGAGGAGGAAGGGAGAAGGATGAATAGATAAATAGATGGTGACTGAGTGAATGAACAGATGTATGGACGATAGATAATAATAGTGAGCATTTTGTAAGCCCTTATTATGGGCCAATTTCATCTTCTCCACCATTTTCAATATATGAAAACTGAGCTTCAGGAGAGCTGTCAGAAACCCAAAATGATATAATTCTGCCTGACTCCTGAGTGAGCACACTGACCCATTATATCCTGATGTTGAATATATGGATGGATAAATGAATGATTTGTCTGCATGCAGACTTTTCTTAAGGGCTTCCTGGGTAGCTCAGCTGACAAAGAGTCCGCCTACAATGCAGGAGACCCCGATCAATTGCTGGGTAGGGAAGCTCCCCTGGAGAAGGAATAGGCTACCCACTCCAGTATTCTTGGGCTTCCCTGGTGGCTCAGACAGTAAAGAATCTGCCTGAAATGTGGGAGAGCTTGGTTTGATCCCTGGATTGGGAAGATCCCCTGGAGGAGAGCATGGCAGCCCTATGTAGTATTCTTGCCTGGAGAATCTTCATGGAAAGAGGAGCCTGGCAGGCTACAGTCCATGGGGTCTCAAAGAGTCAGACACGACTGAGCGACTGAGCTCAGCACAGTACATCACACAGACTTTTCTTAAAGGACGTACAGAAACTAAACGAGGACAAAGCTGATGTCTTCAGCATTACCTTTTCTAGCAACAAACCGGAACGTTTTCCCCGCCCTGCTTTGCAAACCAAACAGTGGAGATTGGAAAAACAACAGCAAAATCGTGTAGGTGTGTAAGAAGGTTCCAACTTACAAATCTGGGGGCCTTTGACCGTAAAAAGGTTAGAAAAACTGTGGATGGAGCAATGGTCTGAGAGTCTAGGAAGAAACTGATTCTGTACCCGGTTGTCCCAGTTTTGACCACAGAACTTGCATGGGCTCTCTCAACCTCGAAATCCTGCGGGTCCCGTGAGTAGCTTGGACTGAATGACTGTGAATGTGAAGCCCCTCCCCCAGACTCTTCTGGTTGAGATTTACACCCACCCTTGGCCAGGACAGGACGTGGTCCCCTCTGTGATAAGAGGCAGTGTCGGGAGGGGGGTGATGAAGCCTGTGGGCTCTGAATCAGGCAGCCTGGGTGCCATTCCGACTCGAGTGGCCTTTTAGACTCCTGATTTCACCTTTGTGTCTCAGTTTCCTCTTCTGTAAAGGCAGACACGACATACTTTATACCTTGTAGAGTGGTCGGCGAGCGTTATCACAGTGTCTGGCCACTGGGAACCTCAATTTCATGTCAGCTCTTATTGTTTTTTTTTTTTAAACTTTTTGTTTCTACTATTCATTACAAAATTAAAGCTGTACAGATAATTCAGCTTTATTTTAGAATAAAATTATTTCAAATACAGAGATAAAAATCAATCAAAATTTACCTTTAGTGCCCCATTGGCCATTACTCTCCCTAGAAATAACGGCTTTGTCTATTGTCCTTCTAGAATTTCTTTTTATGTGAATTCAGTCATTCCATGTAAAGGCTTTTTGCTTGATAGTGAGTCTTGCAAGGATTTCTACAGAAGGGCCATGGATCTGCCTCACTATTTTTCATGCTACATTGTAATTCATGGGTTGTTTGATTTGCAATTGTTTTTAGGCTTCCCTGGTGGCTCAGATGGTAAGGAAACTGCCTGCTATGTAGGAGACCCGGCTTCAATCACTGGGTCAGGAAGATCCCCTGGAGAAGGGAATGGCTACCCACTCCAGTATTCTTGCCTGGCGAATCCCATGGATAGAGGAGTCTGGTGGGCTATAGTCCATGGTGTCCCAAAGAGTCAGACATGACTGAGCGACTAACATTTGGATTACAATTTATCTAGCTGTTCTTCTATAAGTGGACTTTCTCCTTTTCTTGAATTAATTTTTAAGTTCACTAATAATATATGAACATATTCTCTTTGCAAAAAAGCTAAAATATTGGAAATAAGACTGAAGTCCACTTTGACGACCTGCCTGCCCAAACTTCTCTTCCACCTCTCCCCCCTTAGAAACCTCAGCCATCCATTTGAAATGTAGATTTCTAAGACTTTTTCAACGCACATCCATAATGACACATCTGTAGAGAATACATAGCATTGCTTTGTGTTTTCTGGTTTTGTCTTGCAACTTGCTCTGAGTCACTTACTAGTATATGTAAAGCTTCCAAAGTCTCCATAAGCCTGACTCTTTGTCTTTCAGTCCTACAGAATATGGCTTTCTTCTAGCTATAGTTTGGATATATCCCATGCCGTAATAGTTCCCTGTTGGTTGACATTTGAATAGTTTCCAGTTTTTCCTCTCTCACCATTAACGCACCAGCCTACATCCCTACCCACCAGCACCGGGGACCTCCATTCATCAGTAATTTGAAAGCCGTGTATGTGATACAGAGTAACCGACCAATGAAAGCCCTGTGTTCTTGGGACTTTAAACTTGGTGATTTTTTAGAAGCGAGTGTACTTCTTTTCCATCGGTTTAGACAGTGTGACCCAGTGGGAAAGAGAAAGGCTGCAGAGCCAAATAGTATTCATTTCACCCCACCTCTTGCCGCCTTGAGTAAAGCTTACTTCTTCAGAGTTTTGATGCCCTCAGTTGCATCCCTCATAGAACTAATTGTGAAAGCTGACTTAAATAGTGTGGGGGTCACCTGCCCCTTGGGAAACCCTCAGCAGATACAGATTGTCATTGTTAAAATCTAGTCTATCTCCTATCTCTCAAAGGATCTGAGGTGTCTAGTTTAGACTTTTCGTGCTGCTGACTTTTAAGTTAACTCTAGCAACCTCTTTCTAAAGTGACAATACAATAATAAGCAAAAAACCAAAACAAAATAGAATATTTAGATTTCCTGCCAACTACAAATCAGCATTAGGTAGCGGTACCTGGCCCTCAAGAGAGAGGACACTTCTAGAGGCTAATTCTGACGATTTGGGGCTTTTCCCACTCACCCCAACCCGATAATTAATAGGAGTCAGGAAGAAGCCCCTCTATTTCTAAGTGCCGATTCCCGCCTTGCTGGCACTCCAAACATCTGAAGGAAAAACAGTTTGTTAATTGCTGTCTAGACAGTTTATTGCGGCAATAAGATCAAAACCCAGAATCCTAAGGTTTGTGGTATGAATCATGCAGACTAAACAATTGTTTTATTGCATTTACAGAGAAGTTGATTTATCACATCACTGGGTAATAAAATTCCTTCATGGTTTATCCGAAATAATTGTGCTCCTTTTACGCCACTCTGTGATAACTCCACCTCTCTGGGGCTGTTAAAATGTGTTCTCTGTCACATCTAAAGAGCTTCTTATCCGGTGCCCTGTTGTCATCAAGGGCGAGGGTTCGATCCACCCCGGGAGCCTTTGTGAGGGCGGGCGGCCTGAAGAGAGTGGCTGTATCTGCTCACGCCAGTGAGTAGAGAGTCCCTGAACCTGAAAACCTCTCGTTTGTTGGCAAAGGCCAACTTGGTGTTTGGGTTTTTTTTGTTTTTTTTTGGCCACACTGTGCAGCCTGTGGGATTTTAGTTCTCTGACCAAGGGATTGAACCTGTGCCCCCTTCATTGGAAGCACAGAATCTTAACCACTGGACCACCATGGAAATTCATGGCAAAGACCAATTAGATGGTTTCACCCCATTGACTATCTGGGTGAAATGGACAGGTACCTCTGAAGCTCTGGGCTGATGCTCCCTCTGCTTGCTGCTGAATGTGTACCCTGATCGCCTGTGGACTATGAGAGAAAAGACAAACAGTCCACCCTGCATTCGTTACCCCCTCCCAGACCCCACAGCTGCCTGTGGAGTGGGGTTGCCTCCACGAAACAGAGGCTCAGGGAGTTTAAGGGCCTTCTTTGGGTGCTACGTCCAGGGCTTTGTGACATGGGAAGCCAAGAGACTTCGGAGATTAGCATCAAATAAATTGCAATATCTTTTCTAAAGGAGGTACACCCGTTTTGCTCTTCTCTTTTACGTCCCTGCCCTGGCGACAGTAAAAATCCATGGTGAGGAGCAGCTGGTCTCCAAACCCCTGGAATCAAGTGATAATTTTAAAAACTGAGGGACTTCGCTGGTGATCCAGTGGTTAACACTCCATGCTTCCACTGCAGGGGGTGTGGGTTTGATCCCTGGTCAGAGAACTAAGATCCCACATGCCGCACGACGTGGCCAAATACAAATACAATTAAAAATTGATGTGGAATTTGTAAAACATAAAATTATTTTAAAGTGAACAGTCCAGGGAAATTTACTGCTAAGTCGCTTCAGTCGTGTCCGACTCTGTGCAACCCCATAGATGGCAGCCCACCAGGCTCCCCCGTCCCTGGGATTCTCCAGGCAAGAACACTGGAGTGGGTTGCCATTTCCTTCTCCAATGCAGGAAAGTGAAAAGTGAAAGTGAAGTCGCTCAGTCGTGTCCGACTCTTTGCGACCCCATGGACTGCAGCCCACCAGGCTCCTCCGTCCACGGGATTTTCCAGGCGAGAGTACTGGAGCGGGGCACCATATTGTGCAACCAGCACCTTGGTCAAATACAAAACGTTTTCATCACTTGACAAGAAAATCCCCTGTCCATTAGGTGGTGCTCTGCGGCTCCCTCTCCCGCCAACCCTGTCAGCTGCCAATCCTTATGGATTTACCTACTCTGGATATTTCATGCAAGGGAATCTGTAACGTGGCCTTTTATATCTGACTTCTTTCACTTGCCATAATGCTTTTGAGATTCATCCACGTTGTAGCATGTATCAGCACTTCGTCCCTTTTTACGGCTGACTAATATTCCGTCGTGTCTACAGCCCTCCTTTTCTTGTCCATTTGTTATTCGATGAGCATCGGGGTTACTCACCGCTTCTGTCTGCAGTGCTTCAGTGCACATGTATTGAGCACTTGTTTGCAATTCTTTTGACTATTGCACCTAGAAACACAACTGCTGGATCACACAGTGATTCTGTGTTTAGCCTTTCAGGAAGCCACCAAACTGATTTTCAGAGTGACTGATTTTCAGAGTGAGGGTTTCAAGTTTTTCCACAAGCTTGTCAACACTTATTATTTTCCATTTTTGTGTTTCTCTAAAAGATATTTTTGCCGTGGACCATTTTTAAAGTCTTTATTGAATTTGTTATAATATTACTTCTGTTTTATGTTTGTTTTTTTGGCTGCAAGGCATGTGAGATCTTAGCTCCTCCACCAGGGATCGAACCCTCACACTGGCATTGAAAGGCAAAGTCTTAACCACTGTACCGCGAGGGAAGTCCCTCTGTTTTCTTTTTTGCTGACTAGTATCCTTCTGGGTATGAAGTGGTAACCCACTGTGATTTTGATTTCCATATCCCTACTGACTAATGATGTTGTGCATTTTTTCATGTGCTAGATGGCCATTTGCCCAACTTCTTTGGAAAAATCCTTTGCCCATATTTTGATTGGGCTATTTGTTTTTTCCACTGTTGAATTGCAAGAGTTTTTTTTATATATTTGACATCAGAGTTATGATTTGCAATTATTTCTTCCCATTCAGTGAACTGTCTTTTTCTTGATGATGCCCTTTGATGCACAGATGCTTTTAGCTTTGTTGTTGCTGTTTGGTCGATAAGTTGTGTCCGACTCTGCAACCCCATGCACAGACTGCAGCATGCCAGGCTCCTCTGTCCTCCACTATCTCCCAGAATTTGCTCAAATCCATGTCCACTGAGTTGGTGATGCCATCCAACCATCTCATCCTCTGTCATCCCCTTCTCCTGCCCTCAATCTTTCCCAGCATCAGGGTCTTTTCCAATGAATTGGCTCTTTGCATCAGGTGGCCAAGATTGGAACTTCAGCTTCAGCATCAGTCCTTCCATTGAATATTCAGGATTGATTTCCTTTAGGATGGACTGGTTTGATCTCCTTGCAGTCCAAGGGGCTCTCAAGAGTCTTTTGCAGCACCACAGTTTGAAAGCATCAACTCTTTGGTGCTCAGTCTTCTTTATGTTCCAGCTCTCACATCCATACATGACTACTGGAAAAAACCATAGCTTTGACTGTACAGACCTTTGCTGGCAAAGTGATGTCTCTGCTTTTTAATATGCTGTTTAGGTTAGTCAAGAGAACGCACTGGTCATAGCAAACACCCTCTTCCAACAACACAAGAGAAGACTCTACACATGGACATCACCAGATGGTCAACACCGAAATCAGATTGATTATATTCTTTGCAGCCAAAGATGGAGAAGCTCTATACAGTCAACAAAAACAAGACCAGGAGCTGACTGTGGCTCAGACCATGAACTCCTTATTGCCAAATTCAGACTGAAATTGAAGAAAGTAGGGAAAACCACTAGACCATTCAGGTACGACCTAAATCAAATCCCTTATGATTATACAGTGGAAGTGAGAAATAGATTTAAGGGACTAGATCTGATAGACAGAGTGCCTGATGAACTATGGACGGAGGTTTGTGACATTGTACAGGAGGCAGGGATCAAGACCATTCCCATGGAAAAGAAATGCAAAAAAGCAAAATGGCTGTCTGGGGAGGCCTTACAAATAGCTGTGAAAAGAAGAGAAGTGAAAAGCAAAGGAGAAAAGAAAAGATATAAGCATCTGAATGCAGAGTTCCAAAGAATAGCAAGGAGAGATAAGAAAGCCTTCCTCAGTGATCAATGCAAAGAAATAGAGGAAAACAACAGAATGGGAGAGACTAGAGATCTCTTGAAGGAAATTAAAGATACCAAGGGAATATTTCATGCAAAGATGGGCTCGATAAAGGACAGAAATAGTATGGACCTAACAGAAGCAGAAGATATTAAGAAGAGGTGGCAAGAATACACAGAACTGTACAAAAAAGATCTTCACAACCCAGATACGCACTATGGTGTGATCACTCATCTAGAGCCAGACATCCTGGAATGTGAAGTCAAGTGGGCCTTCGAAAGCATCACTAAGAACAAAGCTAGTGGAGGTGATGGAATTCCAGTTGAGCTATTCCAAATCCTGAAAGATGATGCTGTGAAAGTGCTGCACTCAATATGCCAGCAAATTTGGAAAACTCAGCAGTGGCCACAGGACTGGAAAAGGTCCGTTTTCATTCCAATCCCAAAGAAAGGCAATGCCAAAGAATGCTCAAACTACCGCACAATTGCACTCATCTCACACGCTAGTAAAGTGATGCTCAAAATTCTCCAAGCCAGACTTCAGCAATACATGAACCGTGAACTTCCATATGTTCAAGCTGATTTTAGAAAAAGCAGAGGAACCAGAGATCAAATTGCCAACATCCTCTGGATCATTGAAAAAGCAAGAGAGTTCCAGAAAACATCTACTTCTGCTTTATTGACTATGCCAAATTGTTTGACTGTGTAGATCACAATAAACTGTGGAAAATCCTGAGAGATGGGAATACCAGACCACCTGACCTGTCTCTTGAGAAACCTATATGCAGGTCAGGAAGAAACAGTTAGAGGTGGACATGTAACAATAGACTGGTTCAAATAGGAAAAGGAGTACGTCAAGGCTGTATATTGTCACCCTGCTTATTTAACTTATATGCAGAGTACATCATGAGAAATGCTGAGCCGGATGAAACACAAGCTGGAATCAGGATTGCTGGGAGAAATATCAATAACCTCAGGTATGCAGATGACACCACCCTTATGGCAGAAAGTGAAGAGGAACTGAAGAGCCTCTTGATGAAAGTGAAAGAGGAGAGTGAAAAAGTTGGCTTAAAGCTCAACATTCAGAAAACTAAGATCATGGCTTCTGATCCCATCACTTCATGGGAAATAGATGGGGAAACAGTGGAAACACTGTCAGACTTTATTTTTGGGGTCTCCAAAATCACTACAGATGGTGACTGCAGCCATGAAATTAAAAGACGCTTACTCCTTGGAAGGAAAGTTATGACCAACCTAGATAGCATATTCAAAAGCAGAGAAATTACTTTGCCAACAAAGGTCCGTCTAGTCAAGGCTATGGTTTTTCCAGTGGTCATGTATGGATGCGAGAGTTGGACTGTGAAGAAAGCTGAGTGCTGAAGAATTGATGCTTTTGAACTGTGGTGTTGGAGAAGATTCTTGAGAGTCCCTTGGACTGCAAGGAGATCCAACCAGTCCATTCTGAAGGAGATCAGTCCTGGGTGTTCATTGGAAGGACTAATTCTAAGGCTGAAACTCCAGTACTTTGGCCACCTCATGCGAAGAGTTGACTCATTGGAAAAGACCCTAATGCTGGGAGGGATTGGGGGCAGGAGGAGAAGGGGATGACAGAGGATGAGATGGTTGGATGGCATCACTGACTAGATGCACATGAGTTTGTGTGAACTCCGGGAGTTGGCGATGGACAGGGTGGCCCGGTGTGCTGCAATTCATGGGGTCGCAAAGAGTCAGACACGACTGAGCGACTGAACTGAACTGAGGTTAGTCATAGGTTTTCTTCCAAGGAGCAAGTGTCTTTTAATTTCATGGCTGCAGTCACCATCTGCAGTGGTTTTGGAGCCCAAGACCTTCATTTCAATGATTTCCAATTTATCTATACTTTCTTTGGTTGCTCATGCTTTTTGTGTCATATGTAAGAATCTATCACCAAATCCAAGGTCATGTTACAATTGTTGGGGTTTTAGCTTCTATGTTTATGTCACTGCTCCATTTTGAGCTAATTTTTACATATGGTGTGAAGGAAAGGGCCATTTGTTTGGGTATTGATAGCCAGTTGTCTTAGCACAAACACTAAATCTTTTGGATACTCTTCAGGTGTGATTTCCAGAAGCATCTCTGAAGCCTGAAAAGGTTGAAGAATACCTCCTCCTGTGCTCTAGGGTTCAAAATCCCTATCAAGCTATCAACAGTATTTTTCAGAGAACTAGAACAAATAATTTCACAATTTGTATGGAAATACAAAAAACCTCAAATAGCCAAAGCAATCTTGAGAAAGAAGAATGGAACTGGAGGAATCAACCTGCCTGACCTCAGACTATACTGCAAAGCTACAGTCATCAAGACAGTATGGTACTGGCACAAAGACAGAAATATAGATCAATGGAACAAAATAGAAAGCCCAGAGATAAATCCACGCACCTATGGACACCTTATCTTTGACAAAGGAGGCAAGAATATATAATCTTTCTTTAGCGAGTGGTGCTGGGAAAACTGGTCAACCACTTGTAAAATAATGAAACTAGAACACTTCCTAACACCATACACAAAAATAAACTCAAAATGGATTAAAGATCTAAATGTAAGACCAGAAACTATAAAACTCCTAGAGGAAAACATAGGCAAAACACTCTCTGACATAAATCACAGCAGGATCCTCTATGACCCACCTCCTAGAGTAATGGAAATAAATGCAAAAATAAACAAATGGGACCTAATTAAACTTAAAAGCTTTTGCACAATGAAGGAAACTATAAGCAAAGTGAAAAGACAGCCTTCGGAATGGGAGAAAATAATACCAAATGAAGCAACTGACAAAGAATTAATCTCAAAAATATACAGGCAGCTCCTGCAGCTCAATTCCAGAAAAATAAATGACCCAATCAAAAAATGGACCAAAGAACTGAACAGACATTTCTCCAAAGAAGACATACAGATGACTAACAAACGCGTGAAAAGATGCTCAACATCACTCATTATCAGAGAAATGCAAATCAAAACCACAATGAGGTACCATTTCACACCAGTCAGAATGGCTGCTATCCAAAAGTCTACAAGCAATAAATGCTGGAGAGGGTGTGGAGAAAAGGGAACCCTCTTACACTGTTGGTGGGAATGCAAACTAGTACAGCCACTATGGAGAACAGTGTGGAGATTCCTTAAAAAACTGGAAATAGAACTGCCATATGATCCAGCAATCCCACTGCTGGGCAGACACACCGAGGAAACCAGAATTGAAAGAGACACAGGTACCCCAGTGTTCATCGCAGTGCTGTTTACAATAGTCAGGACATGGAAGCAACCTAGATGTCCATCAGCAGACGAATGGATAAGAAAGCAGTGGTACATATATACAATGGAGTATTACTCAGCCATTAAAAAGAATACATGTGAATCAGTTCTAATGAGGTGGATGAAACTGGAGCCTATTATACAGAGTGAAGTAAGTCAGAAAGAAAAACACCAATACAGTATACTAATGCATATATATGGAATTTAGAAAGATGGTAACGATGACCCTATATGTGAGACAGCAGAAGAGACACAGATGTAAAGAACAGACTTTTGGACTCTGTGGGAGAAGGCGGGTGGGATGATTTGAGAGAATAGCACTGAAACATGCATATTACCATACGTGAAACAGATCGCCAGTCCAGGTTCAATGCATGAGACAGGGTGCTCAGGGCTGGTGCACTGGGATGACCCAGAGGGATGGGGTGGGGAGGGAGGTGGGAGGCGGGTTCAGGATGGGGAACATGTGAACACCCGTGGCTGATTCATGTGAATGTATGGTGAAAGCCACTACAGTATTTTAAATTAATTAGCCTCCTATGAAAATAAATAAATTAATAATAATAAAAAAAGAAATCCCAAACTCTGTTGCCTGCTAATAAAATGGAGGGACTTCCTAGTTGGTTCAGTGGTTAAGACTTCAACTCTGTGCTTCCAATGCAGGGGGCGCAGGTTCAGTCCGTGGTCGGGAAACTACATCCCACATGCCACAGCAGGTGCAGCCAAAAAATACCCAAATAGATAAATAAATATTTATTAAAAGAAGACAAAATTAAAGTGCCACCACCACCAGGCTTCCCAGGTGGCGCTCGTGGTAAAGAATCTGCCCGCCAACGTAGGAAACGCAAGAGATGAGGGTTCGATTCCTGGGTCTGGAAAATCCCCTGGAGGAGGAAATGGCAACCCGCTCCACTAATCTTGCCTGGGAAATTCCACAGACAAAGGAGCCTGGCAGGATACAGCCCATGAGTCACAGAATCAGACACGACTGAGTGCGCATGTGTGCATGCACACGCGCGTGCACACGTGCGCACACACACACACAACTACCGTATGTCCCAGCAATGCTTCACTCGCATTTATCCCCGAGAAATGAAAATGTATGTTGGTACAAAAATCTGTACATGTTTGTAGCCACTTTATTCACTATAGGCCAGACTGGAAACGACACAGATGTTCTTCAGCAGGTAAACGGTTAAAATCTGGGGTACTGCATTCCAAGGAGTAAGGTTCAGCACTGAAAAGGAACAAGCGCTTGAGACAGTCAACAACCTGGACGAACCTTCAGAGAATTCTATGCATGGAAAAAGCCGATCTCGAAAGGTTACGTACTTCCTATAATTTAGCATCCTTGAAGTGACAAAACTATAGCAATATAGAGTGGCTATAGACCCAGTGGCTAAGACTCCACACACCCAATGCAGGGGGCCCAGGTTTGATGCCTGGTCAGGAAACTACATCCCGCGTGCCTCCGCTAAAGATGCCCCATGCTACCACTAAGACCCGGCACAGCCAAATAAATAATAAATATTTTTTTTAAAAAACTATAGCAATATGGAACAGACCAGTGGTTGCCTGGGGCTAAGGAAGGGGTCAGGGCAGAAGGAAAGCAGGTGTGGCTGTAAAAGGGCAGCATGAGGAAGCCTTGTTTGAACAGACGGAGACGTTCTGTGTCTTAAGTGTATCAGCGTCAACATCCTGCCTGTGACATTAGAGTGTGGTAAGATGTTACTGGATCTTCCCTGTAGCTCAGACGGTAAAGAATCTGCCTGCAATGCAGGAGACCTGGGTTCGATCCCTGGGTCGGGAAGATCCCCTGGAGAAGGGAATGGCCACCCACTCCAGTATTCTTGCCCGGAGAAGCCCATGGACAGAGGAGCCTGGCGGGCCACAGTCCATGGGGTCCCAAAGAGTCGGACACGACTGAGCGACTAACACTACAAGATGTTACTGTTCTGGAGACTGGGTACCCAGTTCCCAGAGTACCTGAAAGAGCACCTTGCTTCTCCGCATTATGTCCTGCAGCTGCATGTGAATCAATGCATATCTCAAAGCTAAAGGTCTGTTTAAAAAACTCACATAGGGACTTCCCTGGTGGTCCAGAGTCTGACTGCAAGCAGGGGGCCGGGGTTTAATCCCTGGTCAGAGAGCTAGATACCACAGGCTACAAGTAGGACCCAGCACAGCCAAATAAATAAAAAATAAATATTTTTAAAAACGTACATAAACTATATAAATGTATATGTATTTAAACCGATAGATAGCAGATAATATATATAAATATAGTTTAAAATGCATTTAGCATTGAAACTTATTTGTGTTTATAGGTCAAAAATGGCCTCATGTTGGCACTTTCACATGGCTCAGCCTGATATTTTTTCTTCACTCAAGTGAATTGGTAGCATCCAAAACCCGTTTTGGCAGCTCATTTTTTCATCTCACTCCACCGTGCATAGAATATTCCATATCAGTCCAAACACAGCTGCCTCCAGCTGCAGAAACACAATGCCATATTATAGATGACCGTAACTTATTTTGACAGTTTCCTCTAATGGACATTTTGGTTGTGTCCATTATTTAGCTTTTACCTACAATGTTGCCATGTATTTCCTTGAACATACATCATTTGTCGTGTGTTCAGTAGAGGGTCTATAGGATAAATTTCCAGCGAATAATTACTAGGTCAAAGGATATATATAGCTTTTATTTCCGTAAATGTTTCCTAATACCCGCCAAAGAGGCTGAACCAGTGATAACTCCCAGCTTCCCCCATCAAGGCCGTGTTATGAGAGCCTGTGGTCCCACATTTTACAAAGACAGTATTAGCGTATCTGCTAATCTTATGAATGGGAAAAAAACATATCTTGGAGTAATTTATATTTGCATTTTTCTTGTATGCCTAGGTCAAGAATCTTTTCTTATACAGCCTGCTAACATAGCATTCATTTGCAATCTCCTAAAGGGATATTGTTTTATATTTCTTTTTATCGCATAGAGTATTTACATACAGTGGAAGATTAAGAAATCCTTGCAGATTAATCATCACACCTGGCCCCAAACCCCCACCCTCTCTGAGCCTCACCCTCACCTCCTGAGGCTACAAGGACTGAAGGAGAAATCAGAAATATGCCTTAAGATGAACAGCAAATGGAACTGGACAGGCGGTGGGGTCAGATCCAACAGAGAACCAAGGGTTGCTTTGCCTTAATTTTCAGGGTTTTTTTTCATGGGCTGCTGGGGCAGTAGGTTGAGGGACCCAAGGAGCTTTGCACCAGCTAAAGAAAATACAAAATTCATAAATGACTACAAAGTGTCTCATTATGCTAACCGGCACCTGCCACTGACCTGAACTTAGTTTTTAGGGGTCTTTCAATCCCAAGAGCAAAATATTCCTCTCTTAACAAAATCCATAATCGCACATTTAATTTTGGAACACTTCAAAAATTACATGTATGGTATACATCCAATAAATACCATTATATTACATTCCCTGTTGTTGGTATATGTATGTATATATCTAGTCATTCCACATAAACAACGAGACATTCACTGAAACACTAACATTCATTGGAGAAGTATTTACGTGAATTTACAAATGCCCTGGACCTTTCTGGATCCATTAACAGATCCGAAAGAAAATTGCCATAGCTTTTTATTTTGAAAAATGTGTGGAACTCAGGCTGATAAGAAACCTTTCATGCATTCATGATTGCTAACTAGGAAGATAGTTGGGAGCATTCCAAATGTTTATTCCTCTCTCTCTGTCTCTCTGTCTCTCTCTCAGCAGCCCCCCACCCCCACCCCACCTTGGGTGCGCCTAGATAACCATGGTGGAACTTGGAAGGCTCTTTTATTAAGCTGTCCCATTGTATGCTAAGTTATGGTGGGCTTCAGGCTGATCCCTTCACAAAAGTCCTTTGTTTGGGGGTTTCCCTCTATAAACTGGGACTCAGTGAATTATGCTCTTCTAGGAGGCTTTCCTTAGCTGATTATATTTACCTAACCAAGCATTATTTTCTGTCTTGTTCTCTTCTTTTTCTCAAGCATCATTCAGCTCTCAGGAAAGCATGAGAAAGATAAGGAAAATGCTAGTGAAACAAGGAGGTATGTTTGGCTTCTCTGCTCTGAAAATGATTGAGGTGTTTTTCTAACAAGCACGTGCCACTTTTTGGAAAACTGTATTTTTCAATAGAATTTTTCCCCTGGGTGCCGGATCTGCGGGCTACAAAGGACGTGCAACGTCCTGATTTTGACATGTTTTCCTTGTCTGTTGTTTCTGTTCACTTTGGGTTTTATCTCGTTTTGTTTCCATAGTTTGGGGGTGAGGGTGGAGGATAGAAGGAGGAAACCAGCTCTTTCCTATTCATCACTTTAATCCTAGAATAAGAGCTTTATTGTTTTGTTTTGTTTTTTAAACTAGATGGTTTAGGAGGAAAATGACAGAGGTTTTTATTTGGAGTACTCTCTTTAAAGAAAACTAGTGGGACCTTTAAGAAAAAAGGCTGAGTCACATAAAATGAGAGCAGCAAAGGGTGAAATGGCAATAAAGGGGCATCCGAGGATGTGTGTGTCCCATTAGGATGGGGACTGTCCCTCTCCTTCCGTGAAAAGCAGCCTTTTCATGGGAAACCAAGCCCCTGGGTTATTAGATTCACAATGAGTTCCCCAGATGGAGTTCCCAGGAATAAGGATTCTCAGAGGAATAAAGAGAACCCTAGAGGCTTCTGTTTGTTTTGTTTTGTTCTTGTTTCAGTGAAGTTTTGATGAGGTAAGGCATGCAAGTGGTTCAAAAAGCACAGA
Organism: Bubalus kerabau; assembly: GCF_029407905.1. NCBI lineage: Eukaryota > Metazoa > Chordata > Mammalia > Artiodactyla > Bovidae > Bubalus > Bubalus kerabau. The sequence goes on along the minus strand of NC_073636.1, from coordinate 80,392,709 downwards.
GAACAGCAAGCAAGGAGCTACCTCTGTTTTAACTGCTCTGCTGCGGTCACCTGTTTGCCTGCTCGGAGTGAAGCCCTTCTGGGTGATCTTGTGCAATATAATATTCGGAGGTGTTTGTGTGCATCGGCAAGTCTCAGTGTAAATACATGTTCCTTCTCCCTCCTTTCTCACACAGCATTAACATGCCTTACAGATCGCTTGGCACTTTCTCCCATGGATGACCCATTGATCTTGGCCACTGTTCCACCTCAATACACAGCTAACTCATCAATCTTTTCTATGGCTGCATACTGTTCCACTGTAAAGGCACCGTAACCTATTTAACCGTTTCCAATGGATGGGCGGTTAGGTCGCCTTTGATCTTTTGCTGTTACAAACAGTGCTCCCTTGGCTGGTCTTGGTGGGACATCATTTCACACATGTGTGAGTAATTCTGCAGGGAATTTCCTCCAAGTGGAAATGGTGGGTCAAAGAGTTTTTTATTAGCCCATGGGCCAAGAGGGAAGACTTGAGATGTTCGTGTTATCTACAAGGCTAGGTTTTCATGGCTTGTTTTACCCTACCTTAGTATTTACATTTAGGTCCCCCAAATAAGACATTAACAGGTTCTCCCTGTAGCTTAAACCAATAAACAAATAGTCCAGAAGGCTGCATGGTAAAATGTGAAAGTTCCCCTTGAATTCTCAACCCCCGACCTTCACCACCACATTCTCCTTCTCAAAACTGACTGCTGTGAGTTCATGCAAGTGATCCCAGACCCATCTATGTACTTACGTTTCTACTCATGGACACGTTTCTGCGTATATCCAGGGAGATGCCGACAGAGATGGCTGGATAAAGACAAGTACAGAGACAGGTGTTTATGTGTGGATACATAAACAGAGAAGCTTACAGTAGTGCTTGTTAAACTTTTCCGTGCTCAAGACTCACCTGTGGATTTCGTTACACGGAGGATCTGACTCTGTGCATCTGGGGAGAGATCCAAGTGTCTCCATTTCTAACACGCTCCCAAACGTTACCGACACTGCTGAGGTTGGGTATCTTTTTGGTTTTGATTTGTTTTAACAAAAATGAGATTATACTTTCTTACTGTTCTGCAACTCACATTTTCCCCTGAGCAGGTCATTTGGACAGGTAATATGGACAAGGTCTTGCGAACGTACTGAACTGTGTATACATGTTGATACCATCAACTTTTATGAAAGAAAAATCACTGCATTTGATTTCTCAACTTGGGAAGCCTCAGAGACCTTCCCAAATTGATTTCATTGAATTCCAAGCATCAGCGGTGGTAACAGAAGCAGTTTTTATTGGCTGACGAAAATAAGCCTCAAATGACATGAGAATAGGTTCATTCTTGTCTCCTGGTCCTAATAGTGTGTCTTTTGAGAGGAGAGGAGTTGCTAGTTCCTGAGCATCAGTGAGTGAAGCCAGTTTCCATGTGGGCATTTTTATTCATTTATTTCTAATTTATTTCTTTTAATTGGAGGATAATTGCTTGACAGTGTTGTCTTGGTTTCTCTAGACCGGGATGAATCAGCCATAGGTGTATATGTGTCCCCTCCCTCGTGAGCTTCCCTCCCACCTCCCACCCCAGCGCAGAGCACTGAATTGGGCCCCCTGTGTTACCCAGAAAATCCCTATCGGCTGTCTGCTTTACCTGTGGTAGTGTATATGTTCCAGTGCCACCGTCTGAATTCTTCCCACCTTCTCCTTCCCCCCGTGCCCACAAGTCTGTTCTCCATGTCTGTGTCTCTGTTCCTGCCCTGCAAATAGGTTCATCAGTACCATTTCTCTAGATTCCATAGACATGCATTAACATATGGTATGTTTTTCTCTTTCTTTCTGACTTCACTCTGTGTAACAGGATCTAGGTTTATCCACCTCAACAGAACTGACTCAAATACATTCCCTTTTATGGCTGAGTAAATTCCGTTGAAACACGTGCCACAACTTTACCACCCGCCCTTCAGTGGACATGCACGTTGCGTCCGTGTCCTGGCTGTCACGTATAGGGCTGCAGTGAACGTTAGGGCACGCGTGCCTCTTAGAGCTGTGGTTTTCTCAGAGGCTGTGCTCCACGGAGCATTTTAATTAGCATAGAGAGAACCAAAGAGCACCACACAGTCTTTCTTCAACAGAGAGACTCCTCCGTCACTTCTTACCTCTGCACGGGAGGGCAGCCGGTGTGAATTTGGGAAGGTCACCGGAAGGTCGCTGCCAGACCAACAGTGAGCCGGAGCCAGGGACCTCTCGCTCCCCTGCTCACCTCTGCTGGGTTCCATCGCTAAGTCTCCACGCTACAGGGGGAGCCCATCTGTCTGCACCTCCCCTGACCCCAGCCCTGTCTCAGCAATAGACTGGCAGGACCTTCCTCACTGCTCTTTTCATCCACTCTTACTCCCTCCTGTGGGTTCTCCAGCCACAGCCGGGCTGGGTTGGACTAAACTCACGCTGAACCCCGTGATCGCCCTGTGTAAGGCCCCAGAGGGGTGTCCTGTCGAGCCTCGTAGTCTGACCTCAGCCTTCCTGGTAGGGCTCCGCCATCTCCTCCAGTCTCATCACTGGGCCCTGCTCCCTGCTCAGCATCCTTCAGCCCTGCGCAGGCTTCCGTCCCAGCCTCACCCAGCATCCTAGAGACCATGCCGTTCTCTCTGCCTGGAACAGTCTTCTGCCCCCTTCACCCCATAACCTCATCCTATGGGTTTCAGCTCAAACGTCCCTTCCTCCGAGAAGCCCCCTTGGACTAACCCACTCCCCCAGTAGCACCCTGCACCTCTTCATACCAGTTATCCCAGCGTATAATGGTATCTCTCTACATGTTTGAGGCGGATTGCTGGACTGAAGTCTACCTCCCTCCAGTATACCCTGGGCTCGATGAGGATGGGAACCACGTTCACCTTTCTTTCTTGGTGTGACTCCGTGCTAAGCACAGGGCTTGGCAGGTAACGCGTGGTCACGGGATACTTTTGTTCTTCGAAGGAAAGGACGGAGGGGGACTCAGGGCCCGTGATGTGAGCTGTTGTGATTGCTGTGGACACTGTAGCGAGAGTGATTTGGTGAAGATGCTGAGTGAGGAGGCAATGAACAGGCAGGCCGGTTTGGAATGGTGGAGGGGCTAGAAAGCGAAGCTACAGCGGTCCTCAGGGGCTGGACCAAAAGGGAGGATGGTGGGGAGCGGTGGCATCTCGGGGCCTACCGAAGGTGACAGAGTTTTGGCAGGATTAGCACTTGACGGAGAAAGAACAGCCCCTGCCTGCATTTCAGGGCAGTATCTTGACCCCCCACCCACACCTCAGAAGTAAGAGTCAACCAGACTCCGCCAACCCAGCCCTTTTTTAAAGAAGCAGTTTTTAAAAGTATTTTTGCTTATTCTTGGCTGAGCCGGGTTGCTGCCCGGGCTTTCTCTGGTTGCAGAGAGCGGGGGCTCCTCTAGAGTTCCGTGCGAGGGTTTCTCATTGCCGTGGCTTCTCCTGTGACGAGCGCGGGCTCTAGGCGCATGGGCCTCAGTCGTCACAGCAGGCAGGCTTCAGCAGTTGTGGCCCACTGGACTAGCTGCCCTGTAGCTTGTGGGATCTTCCGGACCAGAGAGTGAACTCTGGACCACCAGGGAAGGCCCAGATTCAACCCATCTCTGATACAGTGTGGAGGTGTGAGCAGCACCCACCAGGGGCTGTTCGGATCCACACGAGGGTCGGCCCTTGCTCGGCCGGTCTTCTTTACCTCGGCCACCTCTCCCAGGGTACACACCAGCTATGACCGCAGTCTGGAAACCTGGTCACAATCGTGGTCCCACATAGTGAGGCACGGGGTAGGTTCGCTCGGCCTGTGCATCTGGAGCGCCAGACGTTCGTAAGCACCCAGGAAGCGGGATGTCCCATTGTCAGAGCCAGCCCCGGAGAAGCAGAGAGAAAACCCAGCGAAGGCAGGACTTCACAAGAGGTCAGCAACTCCAGGGTGAGGGGCGGGCAAAACTTCCAACACAAACAGCTGACCACCGTACTGAAAGTGAAAAAAGGCTCAGTCGCTCAGTCGTGTCCAACTCTTTGTGACCCCATGGACTGTAGCCCGCCAGGCTTCTCTGTCTATGGGATTCTCCAGACAAGACTGCTGGAGTGGGGAGCCGTTCCCTTCTCCAGGTAAACTTCCAGACCCATGGATCGAACCCGAGTCTCCTGCACTGCAGGCAGATTCTTTACCGTGTGAATCACCAGGGGAACCCATAATATCCAGCCTTAAACTATGAAGACCCGGTCATGTGTCCAGCTTTCTTTCCCCTCTACTGATGTGTTTTGTTCTCCGCTGTTGCCTCCATGCCCGGTGCAGTGCCTGGCACGGGTCAGGATGAGAACGGAACGAGGGCGGCCCTCACCTTGGATGCCCCAGCCCCTCCTTGCCTCATCCTGGGCCCCACCCCGGCCTGGCATATGATGGGTGCTCAATAAATACTTGTTGGATGAATGAATCCAGGTATGTGGAAGCAACCAGATCTCTCAGTTGACTTCTCCCAGGTGTTTTGACCTCAGATTTGAGCAGCCTCGGGCTACTTGATGAGTTTCTCTGATCCTTGCCTCCCAGGAAACAGATACGACGATCATCAAAACATCCGTGATAAAACTGATACTCAGCCTTTCTGGCGCCCCACGTCTCTGTCCTCTCTAGACCTTGACAGAGCATGTACAGGAGCTCTGTCTGTTTTTAATGTGCCAGGACTGGGTCATGTAGGCCAGTGGGAGAGGAGAGACAGAGAGTGGCTTGACCTCCGTTGATGAAGATAATTTTCGTGTAGATAAGGCAGTATGAGGGCTGACTTCACCAATGTTTTCACGCTGCTCCAACCTGCTTGCCAGCTAATTTAGTTCTACAATTAACCTTTACATCAGAACCAAGGTTATGCTGTTATAAAACGTTGAGACATATTGCCTCTGCATTCCTGACTGCTTTCCTTCATTTCCTATTGTTTATGGTAAAAATTTTTTTGCATCGCATTTTTTTATAAAAAAAAAAAAAAAACCAACTTTAAAATTTATATCTCCACAGAAGATTTTCTATTTTCATTGTGCCATGTGGCTTGTGAGATCTTAGTTCCCTGACCAGAGATTGAACTCAAAGTCTCAGAAGTGAAAGTGCAGAGTTCCAACCACTGGACCATCAGGGAATTCCCCCGGAAGATTTTTTTTAAGTAACTCAAATTGTTGAATAGATAATACAGTCGCATGGTCTACAACCTGAAAAGAATGGACATGATGGAAAGACTCCCTCAACTCTTGTTCCTCCTCCACCCAGAGCCTGCCCCCATTATTTCTCACAGAGCTCTGCCGAATCTCTACGCGAATACAAATACGGGCTCTTATTCCCCTCTGTTTCTTTTACATATGTTAACATACTATGCACACACCCCCGGCCCCCAGCTTGCTTTTTCCATTTTAATCAAATTATCTTGAAGCTCATTTCATATCTGTTCTAGGAACCTCCTCATTCTTTGAAAGGACCATATTACAATGTACATAAATGTGTGGTGTATATACGGAGTATGGGATAAAAACTGCATCTGTTCCCAGCGCGAGCTCTTACACGCTGGAGTTTTCCACTCACCACTGTTAATAGTTCATGCTTCTTTTCTTTTATTGGAAACGTATTTTTTATTTTGTCACTTTCAAGTATACAACATAGTGATTCAATATTTCTATAGACTATACTCCATTTCAAGCTTTTATAAAACGTCAGCCATGTATATTTTGTGCTGTCCATAACACCCTTATATCTTTTTTCTTTTTACACTTATTTGTACCTCTGAATGCTTTTGCCCCATCTTACCCCCACCCCTTTCCACGCTGGGAACCACTCATTTGTTCTCTGTATCTCTGAGTCTGTTTCTGTTTTGTTATAGCCATTCCTTTAAAAAACTGTTGAGGTTCCACACATAAATGAAAACGTGCGGTATCTTTCTCTGTCTGACTGACTTCCCCTGAGCGGAGCACCGTTCCCCGACTCCCACCCACCCGTGTTATTGCACGTGGCCAAATCTCATTCCTTTCCTGGCTCATGTTCTATTGCGTGTGTTTATATATGTGTGTGTGTCCCACATCTTCCTTATGCATTCATCTGTTGAGGAAACTTAACTTTCTTCCGTAGCTTGGCCACTGTGCGTTTGTTTATTTTTGGCTGTTCTGGGCGTCCGCTGCTGCTTGCGGGCTCTCTCTCGTTGCGGAGAGTGGGGGCTGCGCTCTAGCTGTGGCGTGTAGGCTTCTCCTTGCAGTGGCCTCTCTTCTTGTGGAGCACCGGCCCTGGGGCGCAGGGGCTTCAGCATTTGCGGCACGTGGAATCTTCCTGGACTAGGACTCGAACCTGTGTCCCCAGCATTGGCAGGCAGAGTCTTGTCCACTGTACCACCAGGGAAGTCATTGGCTTTTGTAAACAAGTGACTCTTTTTCTAGACCTTTTGGCGTTCGCAAACAAATACCTTCCAATGATTCAAGAATATTTTTGCAAATGTATTGAAAATATTAGTTTTTCTGAAACTTACTTCTTAAACATGATATGTCTTGGGAATTTTCCCCCAATCGTTATCTCTAGTCTTAGCTCTTTTTAAATTGGTTCTATTTTCCGACAGCTGCGTAGTATGTCATGACTGAAACACACTTTCTTTAACCCTTCTTCAACCAACCTGGCCAAAGCTTTTATTTCCCAAGGAATGAGATTTTCAGCATATCGTGAAAAATAAGTACAATGTAACAAAGGAAGAATTCTCTGCAGCAGTCATAAGGAAGGAATCACACTTAGCATCATCGGTAGATCTGAAAATTATGAAGATAATATCTCAACCAAGGGATCAAGATCAACGTCACTAACCCTAAGACATATTGACAACACACAGGCCTCAGTAATAAGACACATCACTTCTGTAGTGTCCTTGCCAAAATGCATAACCTCTTTCTAATCAGAAGAAAACATCACATACTCTCAAATGAAGGGACATTTAACAAAATAACCGATGAAAATTCTCTAAAAGTGTCAAAGTTATGAAACATAAGGAAAGATCGAGGAACTCTCACAGCTGCCATATGGGATCCTGAAACAGAAAAAAAAAAAAAAATCAATGAGAAAACTTGAAAATTGAAAAAAGTCTGCCAGTTCAGTCACTCAGTCGTGTCCAACTCCTTGCAGCACGCCAGGCCTCCCTGTCCGTCACCAGCTACAAAAAAGCCTGTAGTTTCGTTAATAGTGTTGCACCAATGTTAATAGTAATATGCCAACGTTAATTTCCTGGTTTTGATCATTGCATATTCAGTTCAGTTCAGTCACTCAATCGTGTCCGACTCTTTGCAACCCCATGGACCGCAGCACACCAGGCCTCCCTGTCCATCACCAACTCCCGGAGTTTACCCAAACCCATATCCATCGAGTCAGTGATGCCATCCAGGCATCTCATCCTCTGTTGTCCCCTTCTCCTCCTGCCCTCAATCTTTCCCAGCATCAGGGTCTTTTCCAATGAGTCAGTTCTTCGCATCAGGTGGCCAAAGTATTGGAATTTCAGCTTCAGCATCAGTCCCTCCAATGAACACCCAGGACTGATCTCCTTTAGGATGGACTGGTTGAATCTCCTTGCAGTCCAAGGGACTCTCAAGAGTCTTCTCCAACACCACAGTTCAAAAGCATCGATTCTTCGGTGCTCAGCTTTCTTTATAATCCAACAATCACATCCATACATGACTACTGGGAAAACTATAGCCTTGACTAGATGGACCTTTGTTGGCAAAGTAATGTCTCTGCTTTTTAATATGCTGTCTAGGTTGGTCAGTTAATATGTAAGATATGAACATTAATTGTAAGATATTAACATTAACTGGAGAAAAGTGGTGAAAGGTACAAAGAAATCTTTGTAAGAAGTTGCAAAATATTATTTATAAAAATTAAGCTTGTGCAAAATAATACTGTGTATGCGCATAGACACATATATGTGTATATTTAAAGATATACAACATAAAGAGAAGATGTAGAAAGTGGATTGGTAGGACTCATTTTAAATACACAAGGGTGGCTATACATGACAATGAAAGAAATAGAATTGAAGATGGAGATGAAGGGGAAAATTGTAAAATAATTTATAGGGGTGCTGGTATTCTACTCTGTATACTGATCTAATGACTATTCTTGCACATGTATGCAATTATATATACACATCCATGTGTACAAAATTATACACACACTGCACCCAGCCACTAAGCCAGAGAATTGCTTATCATCACAAAATACTAAAAACAGCCTAAATACGTAGGTATAGGATAAGGGTTCTGACCACCTTAATCATGGTCCATTCATTTGGTGAAATACTATGCAGTCATCAAAAAGAATGGTGCAGGGACTTCCCTGGTGCTCCGGTGATTAAAAATCTGCCTTCCAATGCAGGGGACGTGGGTTAGATACTGGCCAGGGAACTAAGATCCCATGTGCCGTGGGGCAACTGAACCCATGCCACAATTAGAGAGAAGCCCGCATGCCAAAAGTAAGACCTTACAAAGTCAAAATAAATAAACTATTTTTTAAAAAGAATGATGTAGTTCTATAGGTGAGGCTACGTAATAAACTCCAAAATATGTTGTTAAATGAAAAAGCAAGAAGCAAGACAGCGTGTATACAGGAGGCTCCTCTGTCCATGGGATTCTCCAGGCAAAAAGACTGGAGTGGGTTGCCATTTCCCTCTCCTGGGGGTCTTCCTGACCCAAGGATCCAACCCAGGTCTCGTGCATTGCAGGCAGATTCTTTACTGGCTCAGCCACCAGGGAAGCCCTTCTTTTTTTTTTTTAAAATATTTATTTTATTATGTATTTGGCTGTACAAGGTCTTAATTGTGGCGTGCAGATCTTTAGTTGTGGCATGTGGGATGTAGTTCCCTGATCAGGGGTCGAACCTGGGCCCCCGGTGTTGGGAGCTCAGAGTCTTGGCCTCTGAACCACCAGGGGAGTCCCTAGGTAAATAACTTTAGAAGCATCTTCTTGCACGGACCAGCGATAGAAGCCTGAATGGAACCCATGATCCATTCCACTGTGTGCTCTGATTCCTCCGAATAAACCCGCAGGTTCAGCGACAATGCAGACAACAGTACGGGGACACGTTCTCTTTCCTTCAGTAGAGCGTCCATGAAAGAGCTGAGACTCTGGGCCCCAGCTCCGGTTAGTTTCGTGCCCTTCAGTGCATCATCACACGTCTGCCTCAGTTTCCTCATCTGTGAAATGGAGACAACACCATGACCTTCGCGGGAGTGGTACGGGGAAGCTGAAACGACATTGTGCACACACAGCTTCCAGAACTAGCCTGGCACAGAACACGATCCCGAGGGCGCCTGCCCTTCTGGGTTTTTTTTTTGCCACCTCTACATGTTTTGACAGAGATGACTTCAGGAATTCAAAGCACTGATCATTGGGAGAAAGAAGAAAATATGCCTAATTCCAGAGATTGTTCAAGAATCTGCTGGTGGCAAGGGCTGCCTGTGGCTGCCTGGGCCCCCCCACCCCCGCCTTCTTTAAATAAAGAAGCGAAGTCTCTGGGTTTCTGCCGGAGGCCACTGGGCCAGGGCAAACCTGGCCATTTATTCTCCCTCTTTCAGCCTGTTCCTGTGTTTATACTACCCTGTTTAGTTTAATGCACATCCCAAGATTACCCCTAATACACATCCTCAGAAATGTTTATGGAAATTCTTTATAAGCAAACGGCTTTATTTCCCTTGAGTAGCTGCAGATACAAAGCAGCGGTCACTTTTTTTATTGACAGGCTTAAACACCTCGCAGAGCTCCCGCCACTCCCCCCACCAGTGAATCTGTTACCCCAGCCCACCCACGCGTCCCGTCGTGAGTTACCGAGTTCCAAGGAGCCTCCGCTCGCCTCCAGGCCCGTCCCGGCCTCCCCAGCCCCTGGCCGTCTCCCCAAAGCAAGAATGCTGACAGCTGGTTCTTTCCCCTGCTGGTGATTCTGTTGGGGTCAGGGGAGGAAGAGGGAGAAGAAGAGGGTACATATTGGCTTCCCCTCCCCACCCCCATATGGCTTCTCTCAGTGTCTATTACGTGCCAGGCGCCGTTCTAGACTCTGGAGATGCAGCCGTGAGCAAGGGAGTTCTCAGCTGTTAGAGGAGCTACATGCTGATGATACAGGCAGACCGTAAACAGACAAGTACCTGTGTGCAGTTAACTCCCGGGGGTGATGGGGGTATTGAGGACGACACCATAAAACAAGGCAATTCAGTTGGGGGAGCAGACGAGCCAAAATCATTGAGAAAAGGATGGCCAAGGAAGACCTCCATGAAGAGGTCATATCTGAGTGGAAACCAGAATAGAGTGGGGAGGAAGGCCTGTGTTCCTGAAAGGGCATTCCAGGTGACGGGAATAGCAAGCACGAGGAGCCTGAAGCTGGATCTACCTCTTATGCTAGAGGAAGAGCGGGAAGGCCCATGCAGCTGGAATGTAGCGATTGAGGCGGAGAGCTGTAGGGAAGTCACGAGGGAGAGGCAGGCAGAGGCCAGTTCATCAGGGCCTGGGAAGCAGGAGCACGGAATGACACAGTTTGTACCAATTTTAGTGGGAAATCAAGAGTTTTGAGAAGGAAAAGGCATAACGTGATCCATGTTTTCCTTTTTTTATTTAAGTAATTTTTATTGGAGTCTAGTTGGTTTACAGGAGCTTCCCAGGTGGCTCAGTGGTAAAGAATCTGCCTGCCAACACAAGAGACACAGGTTCTATCCCTGGATCAGAAAGATCCCCTGGAGGAGCGCACAGCAACCCACTCCGGTGTTCTTGCCTGGAGAACCCCATGGGCAGAAGAGCCTGGCAGGATACAGTCCATGGGGTCACAGAAGAGTCGGACATACCTTAGCAGTTACAATGTTGTGTCTCTGCTGTACAGTAAAGTGGATCAGGTGTACACATATCCACTGTTTTTTACTTCTGTTCCCATATAGGTCGTTACAGAGTATTGAGTAGAGTCCCTTGTGCTATACAGTAGGTTCTTAGCAGTTATTTATTTCACATATGGTAGTGTGTATATGTCAATTCCAGTCTCTCAGCTTATCCTCCCCCCCACCTTGGTAGCCACAGTTTGCTTTCTATAACTGTGACTCTATCTCTGTCTTGTAAATAAGTTCATTTGTGCCATTTCTTTTAGATTCCACATATATGATATCACATGATGCGATTCATTTTTGTTCTGGCTGTATCGTCCAGCTTGTGGGATTCTAGTTGCCTGATCAGGAATCGAACCCAGGTCCCCTGTGATGCGAGCACAGAGTCCTAACCCCTGGGTGGTGGTGTTCAGTCGCTCAGTCGTGTCCGACTCTTTGCAACCCCGTGGACTGCAGCACGCCAGGCTTCCCTCCTCACTGTCTCCCAGAGTTTGCTTGAGACTCTGGTGCTGGGAAAGACTGAAGGCAAAAGGAGAAGAGGGCGACGGAGGATGAGATGGTTGGATGGCATCACCGACTCAACGGACATGCATTTGGGCAGACTCCAGGAGAAGGTGAAGGCCTGGAAAGCCTGGTGTGCTGCAGTCCACAGGGTCGCAAAGAGTCGGACACGACTGAGCGACTGGACGCCAGCAATAAAAGGTGTTGTTCATGTGCCAGGCCCTTTTGGAGCATCCTCCCACTCTTTATTTCATAACATGCTCGTGGGCATCCTGCAAAGTGATTGCAACATTATCCCCATTTTTCAGCTGATGAGATGGAAATAGTTATTTCAACTATCTAATAGTTTAAATAACTTGTCCCGGGGTGACCCCGACCAGATTTGACCTCACCGGTGCCGGACTTGGTTACGGGTGGAGCTGTGTCTCCTCAGAAAGCATACATTGCCATCCTCCTTCCCAGGACCCCGGAGTGCGGCTCTGTGTAGACACGGGGTCTTTAGGGAGGTAATCAATCAAAATGAGGGCATCCGAGTGGCCCTGATCCAGGATGGCTGACGGCTTTTCTGGGAAATTTAGACGCTGAGACAGAAATGATGGAAGGAAGACGCTGTGAAGGCCCACCTCTACAAGCCAAGGAGAGATGCTTAGGACAGACCCTTCCCTGTCAGCTCTCGGGAGAACCAGCCCTGCCGGCACCTTGATCTTGAACGTCCAGCCTCCGTATCTGTGATACGATACCTTTCTGCTGTGTAGGCCACCCTGCTGGTGACAGCGGCCTTAGCAAACTCAAGTGCTAGTACCAGGACCACGCTAAGCCATGTTCCTCCTGTACTACCATCTTTCTATTGAGTTGTCTGTCTTCTCTGTTAACATAGATGTTTTCTGGACAGTTGAGATCACGCATAGCTTGCGCCTCTAGTAGGTAAAAGGCACCTGCTGCTGCTGCTAAGTCGCTTCAGTCATGTCCGACTCTGTGCGACCCCATAGACGGCAGCCCACCAGGCCCCTCTGTCCCTGGGCTTCTCCAGGCAAGAATACTGCAGAGGGTTGCTATTTAAAAGGCACCTGAAAGATATCAGATATTTGGGGGGTTGGGCTACAGTCCTGAGCTTGACCTCCCTCTACAGGACGGATTTTCTTCTCATTGGGACCACAGCATGAAAGTTCAAGCTCCTCTAAGAGTTTGATTTCTAACCTTAATCCACTATGAATGTCAGTCCATGTTAGGGTCCCAGCAAAAATCAGAAGGCTTAGAACTCTCCCGGTGGTCCAGGGGCCAAGTCTCCTCGCTCCCAGGGGGCCCGGGTTCTATCCCTGGGCAAGGAACTAGGTCCCGCCTGCTGGAGCGGGGAGTTTGCGTGCTACAGTAAAGATCCCACCGGCCTGTGGATCACAGGTCCTGCGCGCTGCAACTAAGACCTGGAGCTGCCAAATAAATACATAAAATGAATATTAAAAAATAATCAGAAGGCTCACTCCAGCAGGGTCACGGAGGAGAGTTTCAAGAAGTAGGAATTTACAAAGGTGCAGGCAGGTACAGAGAAGCCTGTAGGGGTAGGGGAAGCACCCTGGGGCTACTGACAGCCGGGAGCCCTTGCCTCCTCCAGGCTGGAAAAGGCAACGGGAGGGAGCAGTTAGCAGGACCTGGCCGGAGCTGCAGGGAGGAGCCGCCCCCCAGGAGCTGTGCCTTCAGTAGTGGCCGGCCAAGGCGTCAGCACCCCAAGCGCACTCTCTCCTGACCGCCCATCTCCAGCACCTGCTCCCTATGGGCTGAAAGCCACAAAAGCCCAGATGTCACAGGAGCCAGGGACTGCAGCCCCCAAAGGCCGGGCTCCTGGGCACAGGGCAGGAAAGAGAAAAAACAGAATATTCTGCACTCTCGGGATGTCCGCAGAGCTGGCACTGGCGACATGACAGACCCCACCTCTCCAAAATCATCCTTCCCCCGCTGGGTATTTACGTTGCTACCCTTTTGCAAGGACCATATAAAATATTTTACGTGCTTTTAAAACTCATAAATGTAATGAAGCCAAGATGTTTCAGCAAATGTGCTTGACAAATCCTGCCACGGATCCACTCTTAGCTGACATCAGGACCAAAGGCACATCTCATGACTGTCTCAGCATCTGACGTGGAAGCCACTAGATTCATCTCCAGACTGCTCAGCCCCCAGGATGGCCAAGCTGTCACTGGGTTTTGAGACTGTACCTATCCCTTCATTCATGTCCTGCCATCCACCTCTTGCAAATAACCGCTGCTTTTTGAAAAATGGGATTCAGTCAGTTGGAGATATACTGGTGAAGAGAGATTCTTGCACTGTATTCAGGCGTTGTGCCTATAACCTCCAATCTGAGCTTTCTGAGACGTGAAAAAAGACGCATGCATCTGAACTTGGGCTGATAATCTCAGGGGCTCAGAGTAAAAGTCCGTAAGAGCTCGGCACAAAACCAGGGTATGTGGAAAGAGTAGCTCCCTTGCTTACACAGTATGCGTGCTTGATGGCCCTCAGCTCTGTGATGGGTGTATAATGTATATATTATTATCCCCATTGTACAGACGGGTAAGTGAGGCCCAGAGGGAGCTGAATCAACTGGGGCCACATAGCTGGCAAATAGAGCCAGGAGTCAAATCCAGGCAGTCTGATTCCAGAGGACACTCAACATTTATGCAGTATGATCTTTCTATTTTTTTCTCCAAACTTTAAACTTTTTTTTTCTGTATTGGAGTTTAGCCGATTAACAACGCTGTGATAGTTTCAGATGAACAGTAAAGGGACTCAGTCATACATACGCGTGTGTCTATTCTCCACCAAACTCCCCTCCCATCCAGGCTGCCACGTAACATTGAGAAGAGTCCATGTGCTATACAGGAGGTCCTTGTTGATGATCCATTTTAAATACAGCCGTGTGTGCATGACCTTACCAAAGTCCCTCAATTTCCCTTCCCCCCGACAATCATGAATTCATTGTCTAAGTCTGTGAGTCTCTTTAGATTCCACATATAAGGGATTCCATCCGATACTTCTCCTTCTCTAACTCACTTCACTCAGTACGACACTCTCCAGGTCCATCCGTGTTATGCAGTATCATCTAAATAATCGGAAGCTCTTCTTGGGAAAATGGGGCAGTAACGTGTGTGGACAGCATGGGTTTGGGTGCATGATAAATGCGTCCAGGTGGTATATTTCAAACCTTTGTCTTCAGAATGGGGGTCCGGCTGAGCCATGGTTCTGATACAGGAGAATGCCCGAGGGCCACGGCTTAGGGGATCTGCTAGGTGCCTGGCACTGTACCAGGCACTGGGAACACTCGGGTAGCACCTTTAGGGGAGACAGATCTTGGTCAAACTCACAAATAAGCCAAATTGTAGCCGTGATAAATGCTAATAGAGACGTATCTAGAGCTCCTTGGAAAGAAAGCTATGATAAACCTAGGCAGTCTGTTAAAAAGCAGAGACATCATTTTGCCAACAAAGGTCCACCTAGTCAAAGCTATGGCTTTTCCAGTAGTCATGTACAGATATGAGAGCTGAACCATAAAGAATACTGAGCACCGAAGAATTGATGCTTCTGAATTATGGTGCTGGAGAAGACTCTTGAGAGTCCCTTGGACTGCAAGGAGATCAGACCAGTCAATCCTGAAGGAAATAACTCTAAATATTCATTGGAAAGATTGATGCTGGAGCTGAAACTCCAATTCGCTGGGCACCTGATACAAAGAGCCGACTCACTGGAAGAGATCCTGATGCTGGGAAAGATTGAAGGCAAAAGGAGGAGGCAGCAGAAGATGAGACGGTTAGATAGCATCACTGACTCAATGGACATGAATCTGAGCAAACTTTGGGAGTTAGTGGAGGACAGAGGAGCCTGTTGAGCTGCAGTCCATGGGGTCACAAACAGTTGGACACCACTTAGCCACTGAGCAACAACAAAAATCCAGCTCTCCAATGGCCATGTGTGAGACAGCCAGAACCTGAATTAGTCAAGGAAGTACAGGAGACAGGACTGAATACAAGATGCCCGAATTAGGGCTCAAGTTTTGTTTTGTTAATTAATTTATTTTTCAATTGAAGGGTAATTGCTTTACAAAATCAAGTTTGAGTCATCAACAAGATTTCAGGGAAGACAGAGTGTTTCAGATAGGGAGATGCAAAGGCCCTGTGGTAGGGAGAAGGTCTGAAAAAAGCTGGGGACGGTCATGAAAACTTGATGAGAATTTTGACTTCTTCCCCTGGCAGAATATGCTGGTGTGCACAAAATTTGTTATATCACCGCAGAGGCTTCATGGTCCCAGCCCCAGACCTTGGACTTCAGGTTAAAAATTGCTGCCTTCAAGAAGAGCTTCATTTACACATGTAAAGGGAAGCTATTATCATAATAACTGGTGATATTAAGTCACCTGATGAATTGAGCAAGAAGCTTCCATGCCTCCAGTTTAGATTTTTTTCAGCCACACCCTATAGACCTCAAGCAAAACACTAAAGGAATTTAAAAAATAGAGAGAGGGAGGAGACAGAAATAATCTAGAGGATATTGAAATGTAAGCATAACAAAAGCGATCTAGGAGACCTGAAATCCAAAAAGAGATTTTTGTCTTTGTCCCACCTTAGAACACACCTAAAACCCCTCCTGGGGATGCTTCTCTTTGATTTTCCAGCTCAAAATCCAGAATCATTTTAGGCAACTGTCTTGAAATCATGCCTTAAAGCCACGCTGATGAGTCTGGCTATGGAATGTAGCAGATCTGGGTTCCAATGCAGACAGGGTTCCAGCACTTCAGAAGGTCATTTTACTTTTCAATAACTTGGTTTTCTCATCTGTAAAACGGGGAGAATAGTAGGTACCCTCCCCACCCCCCACACTCTGCACCTTCCTTTCTTGTTTGGAAGTGAAATTTTAGTCACTCAATCGTGTCTGACTCTGCAACCCCATGGACTGTAGCCCGCCAGGCTCCTCTGTCCATGGGATTCTCCAGGCAAGGATACTGGGGTGGGTTGCCATTTCCTTCCCCAGGGGATCTTCCCAACCCCAGGGATCAAACCCATGTCTCCCACATTGGCAGGCGGATGCTTTACCACTGAGCCACCAGGGAAGCCTAAAGCCCAGATGCACAACCCCAGTTAATCTCACTCTCTACTTTCTCCCTACCGAGTCTCACAAGTCCTCAGATCTCTGACTAGCTCCCTGCTGCCCCACACCCCAACACCACAAGTCACGGTCTCATTCCTTTCATAGTGCAGGAAGGGGACTCCATCAGAAGGGTCAGCCCCAACTTGCCCCAGCTCGATATATAAATCCACTTATCCCTACATCCATTATCTGCCCCCCACTCTACCAGGAAGTGGGGCTTCAGCTGTGAGACTAAGGCATTAAGAGGGAGCAGATGATGAATCAATACACGCGAAACGCGTGATACACTGCTTGCTGGATTGTGCTGAGAAACGCGCGCAGGACAAGGACAGGATGTTTATAACAACAGGGACCTGCATGGCAGGAGGGTGCTGATACCCACGGCGGGGGTTCTGGAAAGGGGATGTACGGCAGAGACAAACTAGTGAAGGACTGAGCCCCGTGGCTCTCTGTATGTGTCCCAGGTAGAGGGAAAAGCGAAGTGGAGAAGCCTGGTTGGAGTATTTGAAAACAGGGAAGGGAGGAACTTCCCTGGTGGTCCAGTGGTTAAGACTCCGCACTT